>NW_018397259.1:1407451-1408851 GCF_002168275.2 Theobroma umbraticum | reverse complement strand
TCAGGTAGCACTTGCCCCATTCGATGTAGCATGCGCGAGAAGACTGATTCCAGACTTCCGAAGAGGATTCCTTCAGGCAAGTCACGGATGCGTATATTAGACATTCCAGGAGTGAAATTGAGGGTTTCGTCTTCTCGCCCAACAATGCCTGTATTTACACATACATATATTGATTAAAGGAGCCTTCCAATATAGGTTTGTAACAATAAATGTACAAAAGCTACAAGTGAAATGGAGCTATTAGCTTTCAAGCCATTAAAATGACAAATCTATTTACTAATGGAATAGTTCTTTTTCTTTGTTCATGGACAATTGCAAGTCATTGTCCTTTTTCAGGTTTCAGGAAAATATACTTGCAATCATACAATAACAACAAAGACTATTTCCCATTACATGGAATTGGCTATAAAAAAAACTCATATTCCGCTATATATTATATCAACTAGTGTAAAGAATGTGCCATCAAACTTATGTCAGGAAAAGGACAAAAAGAAAGGGAAGGAAAGTTACCTCCAACTCCTAATTTTTCCCTCACAAGATCAGTGTAAACAGGAGAAGAGAGGGCGCAAGCCCCCGCAGTCCAAAAGGGTAGCCAAGGCAAACCATTCTCCTCTGCCATCTCTTTGGCAAACCAAAAGAATGCATCGGTAACCAAGCAGCTCACTTTGCTCCCCGTCTCTGCCCCGGCCACTTCCATTCCCTTCCTTAAGTTCTCCGGTGCCACTTGCATGAACAACTCAATATCCTCCTGAGGCTTCCCAACAAAAACATAACCATCCAGCACTCCATCTGGTACGTTATAGGCTTTAATGTTTGGTTTCGGTTGTTGAGACGTGGTGGAGAAGATAAGAGTTGTTGGATTGTGCAGTGCTGAAGAAGGAGAACAAAGTGGTTGGGGATGCCGCGGCTAGGCGGTTGATGATGGTGAGGAGTGGAGCAGCGTGGGTGGCTAAGGGGAAGGCAAGGACAGCAACACGGCTGTCAGAATTGGTGAGCCGAGGCATGGTACTAGAGCTTAGATTGCTGCTGGTACGGGGGAGATAGTTCGCTTGTGGGCTTGTGTCTTGCAAGAGTTTAAGCAGAACACGCCTCGATGAAACCTAACCTAACAATGTGGGGGTTGGGCAGTTGGCACGTGTTAATGGATATTGCGACAGAGTGAAGCATGGTAACCCCCGTTGAAAGGTTTCTAACTTCTGCTTTAAACAAAGAAGAACAATTTGTCCAACTTCAAGTTACTTTAAACAAAGTAAAAGTATATTATCTTCCCTTGAAACTATAATAAAGTTGAAACAAAGACAACGCCCTGTAGCCCAACACTGAAACACATAAAGATGGCATTCTACTTAAATCCAAAAAAAAAAAAAAATTCTGCACAACCTTTCGAGGTTAGTATTCCC
>NW_018397259.1:1404891-1407108 GCF_002168275.2 Theobroma umbraticum | reverse complement strand
AATTAGCCACATCTATGAGTCCAACATTTCATCTTGTATCTCATTCGGGGCAATGAGCCCTGGGATAGAAAGCATCCGTTGTCGCTCTCTTTCCCTCTGTACAGCAGCCTCTTCTGCATAAAGATCTTTGTTGTCCTGCAGAAAGCATAGCTAATTGATCAGTTCACTCATCAATGCCAACCATATAAAGAAATAGGAAAATTACTACCATCACAAATAGACATGTACAGAAACTTCTAAATTTTAACTAAAATTAACAGTTAATTGAACAACAACAATGATAAACGGTAGACCCTTTACAAGCTCATCAGCAAAAACGAATACTTGTTTACTCTTTCAAAACATTACCTGAGCTGAAAATTCTTTTGACTGCACAAGGAAGTCCCGAATGTGATTCTTAAATGTGGACAAATCATTTCTCGACTCAAATAGTCCATTCACATGCACAACATTCCGAGCTTGCATACCCTTTTAACCTAGGATGAATCAACGGTACTTCAAAACAAGTCATCTAACAGTCTACACTGCATCCCAACCATCATGATGAATACAAATATCAAGCTGGAGCTAGAAACCGCCTACAATGACTTGATCGATGTATGATATATATATATATATATATATATATATATATATCCCTACGTCAAACACCTAAATATTCTAACATCACCAATGACATAGAGGCAGCTCTCCAGTGGCCAAACCTGCGTGCAGCAGCGCCTTCACGATTCACCGCTTTCAACAAATATAAAATTTTTGGGAAAAGATGAGAAACAATGGGTGAAAAATGCTGTATCACTAGTAGTAAAACCGAGACGTATCTTAACTCCCCAGTCAAAGTTTAAGAGCACTTGCCCCATTCGATGTAGCATGCGCGAGAAGACTGATTCCAGATTTCCGAAGAGGATTCCTTCAGGCAAGTCACGGATGCGCATATTAGACATTCCAGGAATGAAGTTGAGGGTTTCGTCTTCTCGCCCAACAATGCCTGTATTTACACATACATGTATTGGTTAAAGGACCCTTCCAATATAGGTTTGTAAAAATTAATGTACAAAAGCTACAAGGGAAATGGAGCTATTAGCTTTCAAGCCATTGAAATGACAAATCTATTGACTAATGGAAGAGTTCTTTTTCTTTTTTCACGGACAATATTAAGTCATTGTCCTTTTTCAGGTTTCAGGAAAATATACTTGCAATCCTACAATAGCAACAAAGACTATTTCCCATTACAGGGAATTTGCAATAAAAAAAAAAATCAGAGTCTACTATTATATTATATCAACTAGTGTATAGAATGTGCCATCAAACATATGTCAGGAAAAGGAAAAAAGAAAGGAAAGGAAAGTTACCTCCAACTCCTAAGTTTTCCCTTATAAGATCAGTGTAAACATGGGAAGAGAGGGCGCAAGGCCCTGCAGTCCAAAAGGGTAGCCACGGCACACCATTCTCCTCTGCCATCTCTTTGGCAAACCAAAAGAACGCATCAGTAACCAAGCAGCTTACTTTCCTCCCCGTCTCTGCCACGGCCACTTCCATTCCCTTCCTTAAGTTCTCAGGTGCCACTTCCATGAACAACTCAATATCCTCCTGAGGCTTCCCAACAAAAACATAACCATCCGGAACTCCGTCCGGTACGTTATAGGCTTTAATGTTTGGTTTCGTTTGTTGAGACGTGGTGGAGAAGATAGAGTTGTTGGATTGTGCAGTGCTGAAGAAGGAGAACAAAGTGGTTGTGGAAGCAGCGGCTAGGCGGTTGATGATGGTGAGGAGTGGAGCAGCGTGGGTGCCGAAGGGGAAGGCAAGGACAGCAACATGGGTGTCAGAATTGGTGGGCCGAGGCATGGTATTAGAAGGTTAGATTGCTGCTGGTACGGGAGAGATTGTTGGCTTGTGGGCTTGAGTCTTGCAAGAGTTTAAGTAGTACATGCCTGGATGAAACCTAAACCTAACAATGTGGGGGTTGGGCAGTTGGCACGTGCTAATCGATACAGCGACAGAGTGAAGCATGGTAACCACCGTTGAAAGGTTTCTAACTTCTGCTTTAAACAAAGAAAAACAATTTGTCCAACTTCAACTTACTTTAAACAAAGTAAAAAGTATATTTTCTTCCTTTGAAACTATAATAAAGTTGAAAACAAAGACAACGCCCTGTAGCCCAAACACTAAAACACATAACGATGGCATTCTACTTTAAATAAAAAAAAAAAAAAATTC
>NW_018397259.1:1320220-1404791 GCF_002168275.2 Theobroma umbraticum | reverse complement strand
AAAAGTGAAATAAAAAAGTAAAAATCTTAACATAAATGTGTAAGAGTTAACATAATAAGTGATAATAAAATTTTTTATTATATTAATTAATTAAATATAATTTTAATATTAAAAAAATAATATTCTTATAGTTTATAAGTTAAAAATAAAATAAAATTAAAACTTAAATAACTTTTAAATACACTAAATAAATTTAAAAATTATCTACATTGTTATCCTAAAATGGATAAATTTAAAAATTATATATATTGTTTATCTATTAACCTGTTAAACAGGTTATTATTTTTTAAAAATTTTATTTATTGACGTTACAGTAATGTTAGACTTACTATAAGGTTCACTTAGTTTTATCTATAGAATATTTAAATTGGTCTCGTTATATGTAAGAGAATTACTTCCAAGCATAACAATAATTGAGTTTAAATAAATAAATAAAAACATAGTAATTGCACGTTGTTTTCTTTTCTTTTCGAAAATAAATATGTTATTATAAGTTTTTTTACATCGATAGGATGGATATACAATACATATATCTTTATTTATATATTTATTATTGGTTTTCTTTTATCATTAACATGAGTAATTTTGAATCATTTATTATAAAGTGGTCTTATCAATTTCACATAGTCTTAAATTCTCTCCTCTTTTGACTATTAATATTATGCTGGACTACTGACACAGTATCATAGAGTTAAACCCTACCTGAACATTCAGGCATTTCTTTGCAAGCACTCTATAGCTTATTCACCTTGTCCTTTCTGGACATATACAGCTATGAAAATATTCCAGGAAACACACTGATTTTATCCAATTTACTAAAAACTATCTCACTCTTCATATTCCCATTTTTGGCATACATATCAAGCACTGAATTATCACATTCAAATCCAAGCTTAACCACAATAATTTTTGGTGTTACAATCAATTTTCATACAATAATTTTACCTCTAGAGGATAGAACTAATTATTCATCTATGGTTACGAATATTAATTGTAATCCTAATTAATATGGAAAGAAGTATCTTGGCTTACACTAAATAGGACTTATTGCTATTGTAATTATATTTATAATCCTAACATGGAAAGGAGTATCAGCGATGTCGACACAGACAAGGTAAATGCAATGCCCATGCAACTTAATTTCTATTTTTTTTCTCTAATTTAATTTAAATAATGCATCTCAAAAAAAAAAAATTTACTGGTATAATTAAAATTGTAAAATCCAATTTCTAAAAAGAAAACAACTCTTAGTTGCCACAAATATATATATTGTGCTTTTCATATGGATGGGTTGACAACATAATTCCCTGGAAGGAAGCAAAGGAAGTATTCTGTTCTCAACAAGCGATCTTCTGACTTTTTAAGGTATGAATTAATCCTAATCTTCATTTTTATATTATTGCTTGACGTTAAACTAATAATTAAACTTTAGTAGAATCCATTGTTGTTTTGTAGCAGAAAAACTTCAGTTACGATCGTAAATTCTGAACAATGTGTATTTTATATATTAGCAAATTTAATTAGCAATAATTATAGATATTTCTGCCTCTTAGTTCTAACTCTTAAATAATTACCAGCAAAGCTATTTCATAAAAACTGACTTTCTTTAATTAGTATTACAGGATAGCTTTTATAATATGTGTAATTCTCTATTTCATCAAAGAAAAAGGAAAAAAAGAATTAATTACTCTAGGACAAAAAGTCAGGGGCATGAACCCATTGGCACCCCTTGCCTCCGTTTATATGTGTTTTGATAACAACTAAGTAATTAAATTATTTTGACGTAGGATATTATTATGGAAAAGGAAGCAACAACGGAGGAAGAGCGACTTCCGTATTCTCTTCCTCCCTGCATATTTCAACCTTACCTTTGGCTTGTTATATCTCATGGAGAATATAATCCAAGGTAAACGTTCTTCAGTGTATCACCACATTGGTATTACACTAAAACCATGTTTGGTTCGTGCAATAGATAGAAATCAAATAAAATAATTATTTTGTAAGAATAAAATAAAATAATTATTATATAATTTGGTATAACGAATGAAATACAAGAGAAATGGTTATTATAAATTACTGTAATGTTTAGTTGGTAAAAATAACTTTAGAATAAAAAAGAAATAGGAGATAACAAGATAAAAATACCCTTCATCATAAAATATGATTAATTTTTTTATTTTATTTTATTATTTAAATATTACTAATTTATAATTTATTTAAATTATTAATAATTGATAATTTAAATGTTAATATTTTATTTATAATTTAAATGTTATTACGATTTTTTATTTTATTTTTTAAATATTAATAAATTATAATTTATTTAAAATATTAATAAATGATAATTTTAATATTAATATTATATTTATAATTTAATCATTAACATTTTAAAATATCAATATTTTAATTATAATTAAAATGTTATTGTTATTATTTATTTTTTATTATATTTTATAAATAATAATAATTTATAATTTATTTAAAATATTAATATTTTATTAAAAGCTGGAATGAAAGGAGAGGAGGAAGAGGAGAGAGAAAAAAAAGATTGCTTTTGGATAAATAAGGTTGTAATTTTTCAAACTTGTAAGGGGCAATTTGATTTTTATTATTTTTTAAGGCTATTCCTCAACTAAAGAATAGTTAATACCATGGGAGAAGTTGGTATTAGTTATTCTTTGGTTTTTGATGATTTTCTGCAAGAGCCATTCCAGAGGAATGGCAATTCTTTGAAGTATTTAACAACCAAACAAAGAAATAAATGTTCCTTAAGACTAGAGGGAGAATGGCTTAACTATGTATTCCTCCAACCAAACATGTAGTAAAATCATTGCTGAGATGTGTAATATATTGATATGTGACATATTCTTTGAATGGTTAGTGTTAGTGGATCATGTTTCATCCCGATTGTTTCCTTTTAAATCTTGTGTCGATGGAGACAATTCAACTTCCTTCTTTGAATTTCAAAACGGTCATTTGCATTCTCTCGGCACCTCCAAATGATCCAAACTGCCTCATCCTTTTCATTGATGACAAAGATGGTGCCTTGAAAATTTGTTCTCCTACTGATTCTAAATATTCCAAACAAAATACGGAAGACAATGTCTCTACTATGACAGCGTTTGGAGGAAAGACTTATTGCCTCACTTGGGCATATTCTTTGCTTATAATCGAGTTTGAAGGGTCAAACACTCTATTTACAAAATTGATCACTGTCGGAAACGAATCAAAGCTATTCTACCTTGAAGATAATAAACCCTATTTTCTTGAAGTTTTTGAGAGAAATTACTTGTATGCAAATATTTACCGTTGAAATTGTTTGATTGGATTGAAAATTTTGGAGGGTTCAAGTTTGATTTCTGTGCAAGGGCATGGGTGGAGGTGAAAAGTATAGGCGACAATGCAATTTTCCTCACAAATTATTGGCGCGGCACTTGTTACCCGATCACTGATTCTATTATACGAAGAAACTCCATCTACTAAACTTGAAAATAGAAACCTTAATGTTTATGACTTGGAAGGTCACAGTATTACAATATTTTTACCGTGTCCTGTTGTCAGTCGTCAATGTTCATCTCTTGATTGGTATGTTGCCAATTGCAGACAAGTTTTCGAGGTTTAGTTCTTAATTGAATAAAATGATATTAGTTGATTTTAAATTAATATTCGTTGTCAATTGCAATTACAATGAGAGACATAATGATAAGATTTTTCTACTGCCATTGGAGAATGGAGAGGAGTCCTTAATTAATGTACTGGTTTTATCTCTTTATTTATTCCTGTTTAATACTGCTAACTAAGATAGATGGAACTGATACATACATGAGGTACTTGTAGTGAGTTTTCCTTCACTTGCCTTCTGAAATTTAGGAAAGCAAATCGAAAAGGAGAAAACGGCCTTCCTTATTAAATTTAGAAATCTCTGACCAAAGAAAACATGAATTTTCAAAACTAATATATCATAATCTAAGTAAGTACCACCATTAGCTGGAGAGGTACTTTTAAAGTGATTAATTAGCAGGTATGGATGTGGCAAAAATATTTACACGACAAATGTTGACATGAAAAAAAAATTAACAAAAAACTTTAACCCTAAATTAAATGAGATTAATATAAAAATTAAGAGAGAAAGAACAAAATAAAAAGAAAACAATCCAAGAGGGAGAACCAAGAGAGGGATAGTAGTGTTTGGTCTTGAATATGAGATTGAAGACAAGGAAAATAATGTGTTTTAAGGGTTAATGGGTTTTATTTTTGAAGATTCAACTTGTTTTGAATCAACATTTTTTCTATTGAAGATTAGACTGGTAAATAAAAAGATTTTGTTGCAATCTCATTTAATTTGTTTCTTTTGGCAAAATATTACATTTTAAGGTTAATGGGTTCTCTTTTTGCAATTTCAGCATCAATGGCATTAGTGTCCATTTTCTGAGTGGTTCATGTAATTGCCAATTTTTAAGTTAAAATGGTATTTTCTTGGGATGGTAGATCTTTAAATTGGGCACTCTTAGAATAGGCCTATAGATATTTGGAGTACTTCATCTCTACATTTCTAGTAAATTTGTAAATTTAAAGACAATCAAATTCATAAATGCAATCTCAAAATTCATGAATGTCTCTAATTCAGTGAATTATTATATTATATGTTAAATAACATTTTTCTTATACATGAGAAACTGTTAATGGTTATAATTGAGTGTATACATAAAAAAAAAAAAGGAAAAAGACAATTAATTCTATGCTTTGCCTCTCTATTAACATCTATATTAGCTCAGTTGCTATCCAAATTATACATAAAATAAAATATTCTTTCCAACCTCCTGTCATTTTTTTTACCAATGATATAGCTGACAGAAAGCCTTCGGATAAACCTTGAAAAATCTTATCAGTTCATATGGATGGATGAACTGGAAATGACACATTAATTTAATTGATTTGATTTACAGGCAACTCAAGCCAAAGTGCAAAAAGCTAAAAAATAATAAATTAAAATTTTATTTGGTTGTTAGTTTTGATCATTGGTTTAGGCTATTTATATTTATTTTTTAAAATATTTTAAAAAAAACCCAAGCATAATTAATTAAAAATAAATAAATGACTAAAATGCAGTAATAATTCTATATTGTTCTATATATAATAAAATAGAGGCATGGATTATGCTCTTATAAATTATTAGTATAAGTATAATTGTAATCATTCAAAAAATTATTATTTTCATTTATAAACAAATGCACTATCTACCTTTCATTTTCGAAAGTAAAAAATAAATAAAAATATTAAAAGCAGCGATGAAAATGAAAATGGGACTGAATATTTTCCAATTACTCAGCAATCATTTGTAATTTGCATCATTTTGTTTCGGAAGAAAGAGATTATCAGGGAAGTTTACATTCCTTTCTTTTCAATTAATTTCATATCTTTTTTTTAATACATATGATTCAGATTTAGAAAATGACGGGTCTTTCTCAGCACCCCGTAAATTCTAGTTATTTCATTTTAGAAAACAAATATGAAATTTTAAAACCTCCAAGTTTAAATTTCAAATTCCAGCTACCAAAATATATATTTTTTGATATATACTTACAGCCTCTTGCTTTGGAATATCAAAATTTTGATTTTACAACCAAAAAGAAAATTCCTATGCCACCCTGGGGTTTTGAATAAGAGCTTAGGTTGAGTATCTTGGAATAAAAATAACATTAACTTGGATCCTAGCCACCTTTTAATATCAAAATCCCCATTAGCTTTTTCATTTTCTAAAAGAAAACAAAAAACAGAAGAAATGGGATCTTGAACCCACTTGCTATGAGGCCATAAACGATCAATTTAAATTTTTTTAAAAGTTGAAAGTGACTTTTAGGTACCATGTCAACATATATACTTGAAGGTTGATGAAATTTGTTTTAAGAAAGTATTAATGAAGTTATTAATTTTCTTTAATTACATTATTTATTAAAGTATAGTATACAGGACTGAAATTGATGAATTAATTTCCGATGAGCTAAAGTCAACATTTAACAGAGGGGATCCCCACATTTTTAATTACGTTACACATGGTAAATTCTTTTTGTTTAACTTTTTAGATTTCTCTACTTCCTACTTTGTGTTTGATTTTAGATAAGATGAAGTTCCAAATTTGATAAAAACCTTGGAGCTGTGGATGTTGAACTAATTGAATCAATTTCCAAGGAGCTTAGACTATGTCCTTGGTGCTTGGTGCCATTAATCTGTGACTGAGAGTTGTAATCGTCTATTAATCAACTGTTGTTGTAGTTGGATGTTTCGGGGTGAAATGGTGGGATTTGGTAGGCTGCCTTTGAACTTCTGTCACTCGATTTGCGTAGCAATGAGATTTTCGGGTGTCTGACAAAGATTGACTATGATACTAAAACGTGTTGCTGAAATGAGAAGCTCAGCAACCTTTTGCATGAAACTAATCAAATCCCAACAACTGGATATGATTCTAATTAATTACTTGTCTCTATATTTTGCTAGTTTCACCGACTTTTTCTATCATTTTTATGCTATTCAGAGATATGCAGGAAACAAAAAATACTTTGGACTAAGATCGATGAGGAGAGAAACAGCTAATAATCATTAATTGAAGAAAGAAGAAGTCACCATTTGGCAAAGTTCCTTCCTCCGGTCTTTGTAGGTATGTAGTCGATAATGAGACAAATTAAGCATCTGAGATCATAACCAATTAATGTAAAAATGAATGCTCAACTCCTTGTTTCCCCATTATTTCCTTTTTTAGACCTACAGATGAAGTTGATAGCCTAGCTTACAAGGAAATCCCCATCTTCAACTGTTATAGACTTGGAATATAAATCAGCTGTACACTATTTCTTTATTCATCACTTTCCTGCTTATAGTTCTTATATAGGAACCAGGTTGACAGCAATGGCTTTACCAGAGAATTTCGGAAGACAAAAGCAAGCTCAGAGTACAGCAACAATCCTTTCCATTGGCACGGCAAATCCAGCTTTCTGTATTTCTCAGATTGATTACCCCAATTACTATTTTAGGGTCACCAAAAGTGAGCACATGACACAATTGAAAGGGAAATTCAAGCAAATATGTAAGTGCACTGCTTAGTAATATGTAATCATAGATGATACATAGCATGGAAAATAATGGCTCATATATATAGTCATCTATCTCATGGTCTAAGAAGTCTAACCATTTTGAGTAAATACTGTTAAAGAAGAGACAATTATATAGTCAATTTGCCTTTTCCTGGTTTCTTAGTACAAATTTATCATCGACATATATACATATCTGAGTTCTCCTAGTTAGTCAGATTTAATTAGTTGTAACGATTTGATGGTTATTGTAAGCGGTCCAACAGGTGAGAAATCAATGATAAGGAAACGTCACTTTGTCCTTACTGAAGAAATTCTTAAGAAGAACGCCAGCATCAGCACCTACAACGACCCATCTCTTGACGTACGTCGAGAAATTGCTTTCGCTCAAGTTCCCAAGCTTGCCATGGAAGCTGCATCAAAGGCAATCCAAGAGTGGGGGCAACCAAAATCTCAAATCACGCACCTCATATTCTCCTCACTTTCAGGTATGGACATGCCTGGAGCAGATTACCATCTTACGGAGCTGCTTGGCCTACCATCATCCGTCAAGAGAATCATGTTGAATTTCCAACCCCGCTATGCGAGCGGTACCATCCTTCGAATGGCCAAGGACATCGCTGAAAACAATGCTGGAGCACGCATTCTTGTTGTCAGCACTGAGATCTCAATCGGTGCATTTCATGGACCCAACGAACATGACATAGCTTCGCTTATAGGTCAAGCAATCGTGGGTGATGGCGCGGCAGCAATGATCGTTGGTGCTGATCCTGATGTCTTAAAGGAAAGACCATTGTTTCTAATCGTTTCGACAGCACAGAATATCATCCCTGGCTCAGTTGGTGCAATCGAAGGACATGTACGTGAAGCAGGGTACAGTATTCAATTGTCAAAGGATGTTCCAAAACTAATAGCTAACAACCTTGAGAGCTGCTTGGCGGAAGCATTAAGCCCGATTAGCATTAATGATTGGAACTCGTTCTTCTGGATAGTTCATCCAGGAGGGAGTGCAATTCTCGACCAGATCGAAATCAAACTTGGGCTAAAAAAGGAAAAACTCCTAGCAACTCGGCATGTGCTCAGCGAATTTGGGAACATGAGTGTTGCGTGCGTGTTATTTATCTTGGATGAGATGAGAAAGAAGTCCTTAGAGAAAGGAAAAGCCACAACAGGTGAAGGCCTAGAATGGGGGCTTTTAATTGGTTTAGGGTCTGGTATTACAGTGGAGACAGTGGTGCTCCGCAGCTTCCCCATTACTATTACCCATCCGTGAACGGCTTCACATTTCCATGATTCTCCATAAACTAATAATTCATATGGTCATCGGTAAGTAAGGCATTTGTTATGCTACCCAAATAAGCCCTACTTGATCATTGCAATAAAAAGTTTGAAATCTGTCAAATTGATCATCTGTGATCTTAAGTCGTTGAGAGTTTTAATTAAGAATTGCTTTTCTTGCATAGCTTCTGGATTTGGATCTTTCCCTTTCTATTTTTATCAAATAGCAATTGAACCAATTAAGTGGTGTTATCTCATATTTGTTAAATTTTGTTTTAATTATATCCCTCCTCACTGTCCATTTGTTTTAAGATTGGATGCTTGTCATAATAATAAACCCCTAGGTTTATTATGTCACTCGTGGTTCTAGATTAATTCCAAATTAATGAGGACTTCTAAGTAAATTTAACTTCGGCGAATGTACATCCTCAGATTTGTAACTATTAATATATTCTATTAATTTTATTGTTATTGTAGAACAGTCAATTATAGGTTATTTGGCTATTTTACTTTTTAACAAAAATTAAATTAAAATTTATTTTTAAAGAAGCCAAAGCCCGAAGTCTCCCGCGAATATTTTTTTTTTAGAGTTTTTCTCAAAAATTTTACTCATGTCACATATAGATATGCATAGGGATGAAAAAAACCAAATCCGACCAATTATCTATCTAAACCAACTACGATCTGAATAAAATGATTCGATCTAATTGGTCAATTGGTTCAAAATATTTGATTCAATTGATTTTTTAGTCGATTCTCTGTTTAAAATTTTTAAACCAATCCACCCAAAAAATAAAACTAATTTTTTTATGTATTAATATATATAATACTTTTATATATATTAAGAAGAATTAATTGTAAACTTAATTAATAATATATTTAAAATATATTTGTTTATTAAATGTACATATACAAATCATAATCATAATAATTTAATATTAATTTTATATATTTATTTATTTATAAATCTATATTATTATAAAATTACATGTTATATATTTTAAATAATATAACTTATATGTTAATAGCATAACATATTATAGTAAATATCTTACATATTAATATATTATAATTATTACACTTTAGTAATGTTTTTTATTATAAAATATTATGAATATATATATATAATTGTATTAATATATTATATATATACATATATTTAATTTATACATAAGCATTACTATAACACAAAATAAACTTTATTTATATGATTACACTTAATAACTTTATTAGTTATCACTTTAATTTTTATAACATATAGTTTATAGTTAGTTATTATTTATACAAACTTTAATATAAAACATTATACCATATAAGTTGTGTCATTAATTTCATTTACATAATAAAGTAAAATATTTTTTATATATTTAATTTATGTATAAGTATTACTAGAACTTATAATAGACTTTATTTATATGATTATACTTAATAACTTTATTAATTATCATATTAATTTTTATAATATATTGTTTATAATTAGTTATTATTTATAAATCTAAAATCTATCTCATTTTTACTAATTTGATATCTGAGAGAGGCATCAAGATAAATCATAAAAGCAGATATTACAACAGTGAGGTATAAAGTGGGCTTGGCTCCTAATGTCCCTGCTAACAATGTGTAATTTCTATACATTATCAAGACATAAGATCATGCTACCTCATTAAAAAATAAATTCAAAAATTTAAAGGATTTTTAGAATTAATATTATTAATTTTTTAAAAAAATTTAAAAAAAAAGATAAATAATTTTTTATCTCTCTTACTCTTTCTTATTCAATCTCTTCCTCTTCTTCCCTCAACAACAATAGATTCAAAATCCTTTTTTTTTTTGAAAAGTAAACTTCTAAATTTTTAATTTTGATTCCTCGAAGTAATATTTAATGTACTCTTCCTCTTAATTTAATTCCTAATATTTATTTCACTATTCTATTTAAGATTACTTTCAAAAAATGGTAATTGATAATAAGGTAAAATCTTTGATTTGTTCAACAATGGCTGATTTGCCTTGGAGTAAAGCGGTTGGAAAAAGTGGATAGCAAAACATAAATGCAATAGGTTCTAACCAGTCAGGGGCAGAACTAGTCAATTTTTGTTGGGAAGGTCAAAGACAAAAGAATAAGGGTTAAAAATTTAAAAAACTAATATGTTGAATTTAATCAATAATTAAAAAATTATAATAGAAAATAATTTTATATAACATATAAATCAAAAAAAAAAGTCTTAAAATAATTGTTCAAGAAATTTGTACTCGATTTCTTGAATTCAAATTCATCAATTATTAATTATGTACTGAAGAACATTTATTTCTCTAGGATTTAGTTTTTGACATTTTCATTCGCATTGTTGTTATTCATGAGTTAAAATTTTGAGACTTGGTGAATCAAATGTAAGAGAATCATTTAAACGATTTACATCTTTTTTTTTTAAGAATTTGTCAATTGTTTTCAACTTACTCATACTTTAATCAAACTTGAAAAATATAAATATAGCCAACCTCCAATATTCTTATTTTATTTGTATTTAAACTTATGATGCTAAATATAAAACTATAATACATAAAACATAAATATTTAAATAAAATATATAAGATTAGTAATTTCCTCCAAGATTGTTTAAAGACTATATATTCAAAATAATTTCCTTTCAACTAAATATAAAATGTAAAGTATGTAAAATATATATATTTATGATAATTTTCTCTTACATAATCAGGATTAACAGATAAAATGATACATTCATGAAAGTTTAAGTAATAGTGCAACGCAACTTACATTCAAAAACTACAAAATAATTTATTAATTTTTAAAGATTAAAATCATAGAAAATAAAATTCACATAATAGGAAAAAGAAAAATATAACAAGGGGAAGATAGAACCCATATATGACATAATGAAAAAAGGAAAAAGAATATTGTTGATGGTCTGTAGAAATTTGGATAAAAAAATCTATAGAAACTTAGAACGTATAAGCAAATAGTAAAAATAAATATAAATAAAAATAATAATATAAATTAAAAAAATTTTAAAATTGAGTGAGAATTGATATTTTTTTTTTATTTTTTATTTGTATTAATTATTAAATGAAAAATTATTTTGAAAGAGCCCGTTCAGATATTATATTAAAAATTTTAAAAATTTTATATGATATAAAAAATTTAAAAATTTTAAGGTGGCCATGGCTTCACCAAAATTAAAGGAGGCTTCACCACTACTCCCTAAAAGGCTAACTTAATGGGATATGCAGTGCCACTACTTATAAGTCACTCAAGACTCGCTTACTTGCCCAATGTCTGATTTTTGGAAGCACCCTACCTACTTCCTTCTTGAAGGACTAGGCGTGACATCCTCACCCACCTAATTCGGCAACGCCCTAATCGTTGTCTACCACCCTGCCTACCTCCGCCAAAGGTACTTAATGTGAAATTGGGTCAAGATTGGATATACTCTAATACCACTTGTCACGGATTGAAATTTAAGCTTAACCTCATGCAATCTTAAATTTTGAAAATAGAGTTTAAGTAAACTTATAAATCATGGGTCCATATTCTCAACCCAAAAGATATGTCTGATAGATGGTGGAAAGCCCATGTTTATATACTCAAGACTTATCTTATCTCTTAGGAATATGCGATTCGTGACATTCTACCCCACCTAATTGTGCGACACCTCCGTTACACTAGCTCTTTACCACATGAGGAGAACTCTTACACTAGTTCGAGTCTACCTTGACCCTTGTATCTCTCATGGAGTTCAAGTCTACCTTGACCCTTGCATCTCTCATGGGGGGTCCATATCAGTGAAGATCCATATCTGCTTAAATACCAAATGTAACGAACCAATTCTTAGCCCAACTTCATGCGACCTTAAACTTTGAAAATAGAGTTTAAGTAAACTTATAAATCAAGAACTTACATTTTAACCCAAAAGATGTCCCTAATAGGTAGTGAAAGGCTAATGTTTATATACCCAAGACCCACTCCATCACTTATTGATGGGGGATCCATGACTTGCATAGCAACGTGTAGCATACAAAAAATCTGTAGAACTGAAGCTTTTTTCAATATTTAGTAATTCCACATATTCTGAATCCATTGGAGATTAAGCAAGACGAAACAAAAATCTATCAAGTACAAACTCATTTTAGATTTATGAACAGATGAAGGGAAAAAAACACCCTAAATAAAAATTTGTAAACAATAATCCATTTTTCTTCTTCACGGCATGAGACCCACAAGATTATCGCATTGAAACTTCATAATGGTGTCTTCACAGTTAAGTGTCCAAGGTGTTTGAAAGCCTATTTCATTAATCAAATAAAAGTGATAAATAAACAATAACAATATATAGAAAATGGAAAACTAACAAGGAGATAGAAATAAATACTATCTTTAAGAATCAAAATTAAAAATTTAAAGTTTTGAAATTATAACAGGAGGAGAAGAACAAAAGAAAGAAGAAAAGATTGGGTGAGATGGAGTTGGAGATAGAAAGAAATTATTATTATTTTAAAACAATAAAAATATTTATTTTTAAATCTCTTAAAATTTTAAATTTATTTTTTGATGAAATGGCACCATTTGATGCCTTGACATTGTATAAGAGCTCTACATTGCCAATGCATCAAATATAAATAAATACAAGAAAAAGATTTTGTTATTCTTGGTTTATTTATTCAAACTATAAAAGGATACAGCTCATTTTCTCATTTTTGTGCCTAAGGACAAAATGTTAATTAATGTTTTATATTGGAATATAGGTTGGAATACAACACTTTAAAAAGAAATAGCATGCACCAACTATTACGTTAAAAAAAATATATTAATAAACAAGTGTCATCTTCAATCACCTAATAAACTATAATTAAAAGTTTCAAGTTTATATATGATTTTAAATGTTAAAATCAAAGAAATTAATACAGAAATAGAACAACTCTCAAACTTGTAACAATAGTATTAGATTGTTGTTGATCTAACAAAGCAATCGGACCATGATACTTCAATTCTCAAAAAAAAAAAGAAAAAAAAACGATGCATTTGACATTCAAATCCTTTTTAGTGAAGAAGAGAAAAAACATTTAAGTAGTATGTGAATACAATTTTGAAATTTGAATTTTTTTCTCTTAAATTTTGTAAGAACAAAAAAAATTTAAATTTTGCTATTATGTTATTGAGTCTTTTATTTTTTTTTTCTTAATAATTTTTGTAGAGAAAAGTAGAAGAGAAAGAGATCGTAATTTGTATTGGAGAATGGTGATTTGCACAAGCAAGGAGAGGTGAGGGAGTTTGATTGAGAAAGAGATATTTTTTAAAAAATTGATGTGTTTTTAAATAAAGAAAAGAGAAAACAAAGCTCATTTTCTTTAACTTTTTTTTTAAATTTTTTTAAAAGAACTTTTTTAAAGAGATTTTCAAAATTATGTTTGACTTAAATTTTATTTTTAAGAAATAAATAAATTAACAACTATTAGACCAAACAAATATTAAAAAAATCTAAATCTAGAATTGGGACCAAGTAGACTGAGGGGGTATGCCACTCTTTGGATGGGTCTTATCTGCTTATCATGCCATAATTCCCCAAACCCCCCCGGCAACCCTAGCCCTTTCTAAAAACGGGCGTGGTCACCCTTTTAAGTGCATTCTTTATTGTTTTGTTTGACTCACTCAATAGCAATTTATTTTTTCTGATCACTCTGCAACCTGCCACGTGGTAAAATAAGAAAACTGAAACGTGGCAAATCGAGGAAGCCCCTTTGGGGCTTCTATTTAATTATGTTATAGATTTATAAAAAAATTAATGTTAAATAAAAAATTTATAAATAATAATAACAATAATAAAGAATAAGTTTTAATTAAAAAATTATAAATAATAATAATAATGATAAATCTAAAATAATTATTTTAAAGTATTTATTTTTTAAAAGAATTTTTTTAGTGCTTCAATGTTATTAATAAATTTTTATATTATATAGTATCCAGTGTGTTTTTTAAACTTTTAACATAAAAATCAAATCATTAAAATGATATATTTGATTTTTTATTTTTATATTTTTTATTATTTTAAAATAATTAATTCTTTTTCTGTCTCCATCAGACACCTTTCTCATTTTTGTCCTCTCAAAGCTAACCTTTCCCAATCGGATGCGGCTTCCCCTTCCTCTCTTCCTTTCATTCCCTTTCACCAATTTTTTTTTTCTCCCATTTGACTGTCGCTTTAACCTTTAATCTCTTCTTTTTCGTAAAACCCATAAAGTTTCTCAAAATTGACAGAGCAAATTTTCTTCCTTTTTGGGTTTGTATCTTTTTTTTAATTATTTTTGTATTTGTATTTCTTAGGTTTTTTCCGATTGATTTTTGTTATTAGTGATTTGTAATTTCTATTTGGATTTAATAATGCTGGTTGAATGTTTCGTTGACGGTGGTTGTTGTTTGGACTTTAGAAAAATGAGATATCTGGCGGAATGGATACGGACTGTAGATAGTCATGGCTTGTCCTTGCAGTTGTAGAGGGTAGTTCAAGCCTTCCCTATGCTCTGCAAAAACCTTCCTGCCTAACCATCTCTCTTCCTAGTGCCACTGCCACCACATTAATCTAATTAATAATGAAATACTAACCCTTTTTCTCTCATCATAATTGAATACGGTTACACAGAAAATGGATAACTAATTAACAACTTAATCTCTAAGAAAAAATACCTATTTTCTACAACTTAAAGACTTACTATATAAATCCAGCATTTTTCCTTTTTTTCCATTACATTCCTGCTTTGAGTATCCATAGTTCTTGCATACCTCCAGGTTGACAGCAATGGCTTTACCTGAGAATTTTGGAAGGAGAAAACCAGCGCAAAGCCTGGCAACAATTCTTTCTATTGGCAAAGCGGTTCCGACTTATTGTATCTCTCAAGCTGATTATCCTGATTATTATTTTAGAGTTACTAAAAGCGAGCATATGATACAATTGAAAGAAAAATTCAAACGCATATGTAAGTATATATTTGATAATGAATTGTTTTGAAGAATTAAGTTGATAAAGTTTAATCATATATATATATATATATATATTAACATTATCATACTCATCGAAATTCATGATGTAATTAATCATTCAATTTGCACTCATGTTAAAAAAAATTATAAAAAAAAAAAGGCATTTTTCAATTTTTCATTATAAATTATGACTACAGTTTTTAAGTATAAAGCTATGTTAGGATTATTATGCATTTCTGATTTCGACTAGATAGCAAAATTCATTAGTCATTACGTTTTGATTTTTCTTTTTGTTTTTTTTCTTGGCATATGTTGTTATATTATGATGGTTATTTATAAACAAAACAGGTGAGAAATCAATGATAAGCAAACGCCACTTTGTCCTCACTGAAGAAATTATTAATAAGAATCCCAACATCAGCACCTACAGCAGCCCATCTCTTGACATACGTCAACAAATTCTTGCCGCTGAAGTACCCAAACTTGCCATGGAAGCAGCATCAAAAGCCATCCAGGAGTGGGGGCAACCAAAATCTCAGATCACACACCTCATATTCTCTGCAATTTCGGGTGTGGACATGCCTGGAGCAGATTATCGTCTTACAAAGCTGCTTGGCCTACCATCATCAGTCAAGAGAGTGATGACGTACTTCCAAGGCTGCTATGCTGGTGGCGCCATTCTCCGAATGGCCAAGGACATCGCTGAAAACAATGCCGGTTCACGAGTTCTTGTCGTCAGCTCTGAAGTTTTGCTTGGTATTTTTCGTGCACCCAATGAACATGACACACCTTCGCTCGTTGGCAATGCGATGTTGGGTGATGGTGCAGCGGCTATGATTATTGGTGCTGACCCTAACTCCTTAAGGGAAAGGCCACTCTTTCAAATTGTTTCCGCATCAGAGAATATTGTTCCTGACTCGGATGGTGCAATTGAAGGACACATGTATGAAGCAGGCCTCAGTATTCACTTGTCAAGGGATGTTCCAAAATTGATAGCTGATAACATTAACAAGTGCTTGGCGGAAGCATTAAGCCCAATAAGCAATAATGATTGGAACTCATTCTTTTGGATCGTTCATCCAGGAGGAAATGCAATTCTCGACCAGATTGAAACCAAACTTGAGCTGAAAAGGGAAAAACTTTTAACAACTCGACATGTGCTTAGCGAATTTGGGCACATGAGTTCTGCAACCGTGCTCTTTATTCTGGATGAGATGAGAAGGAGGTCCATGGAGGCGGGAAAGGCCACCACGGCAGAAGGTCTAGAGTGGGGCATTTTGTTGGGATTAGGAGCTGGTATCACGGTTGACACAGTTGTGCTCCGGAGCTTCCCGACAAATACAACTCATTAAAGGGGAGGAATAAGGACTGCGGTTGGCATGGTGGCAAGTACCAAGCCTTTCTATTTGGTGGTCCATGGTAACTAGTAACCTTCACTTGATCACTGTAATAAAAAAGTTTGAAATGTTCCAAGCTCATCATTTGTGGTTTTAAAAATAACATGTATTTAAAAAACAATTACATGTATTTGCATCATATAATAAATAATTTCAAGCGAATTTTTTACAGCAAATTAGGCATTGAAAATTATAAATAATCCAAAAAAATTTATTCAATTTAAAAGAAGTCTCAAATGATTTTTGGTTTGACATTTAATAAATTATTGGTTTGACAAGTAGTTGTTGGGGCTTAAGCTTGAGATCTAATGGGTTGGGTTGTGGTTGGGTTTTTAGGCGGGAGCTCTTAGGCGTTAGAATTTTTTTTCTCCCGTTGATGTTTTATATTTTTCTTGTGTGAGTATTTATAAAAAAAAATAATTTTTTTATTTCATTACCTATTACTCCCATTTGAGTATTTATAAAAAATAATTTTTCGGTGTTAAATGTAACCAGTTGCATATCAACTAGCGAAAAATAGGGTTTTGAGAGAGATTGAATTACTGCATATTCTATTTTTCAAGTATTAAATGTAACTAATGTAAAGTAATACATATCAATTAGCTAAAAATAAAGTTTTAAGAGAGATCGAGTTATTATATATTTTATTTTTAATATTAAATATAACTAATGAAAAGTGGTGCAAATCAACTAGTTAAAATTTACTATATATTCTGCTGTAAGTTTAGAAATTTTATTTAAAGTTTTGTTTAATAGTGAGGTTGTTTATAAGTGTGTTTTTTTATAAAAGCACCACCACAAATACCATAATAATAGCTATAATAACAACAATTATATATATTATAAAATAATATTTTGTACATGTCAGTGTACATCAATAATTAGATATAATAACATGATTCCTGCATATTTATTTTACAAAGCATTCTGAACTCAATTAAAAATAATTTTACTATCCTGAACACATCGCATGCGCAACAGATTAACAAAGAGTTATACAAAGCCTTGTTGAAAGTTTTATTAATAAAATAATAAAAATATTATATAAAAATTATGGCCTTAAGAACATCATGATTAATGGGCTTTAAGTAAGAATGCAAAGCCTACAAGGCATTTAGAAGTTCCATTTTCCCTTTTTATGAAGAATTTGGAGGACAACAGGTTTACATTTATAACTCAAAAAAAAAGTTTATTAATAAAAAAATTATTTATAAATTTAAAATTTATTTTATTTTTTATTAATATAAAATCTGTGTCAACACAAATCATAAAAGCAGGCATTGCAACAATAAGGTATGGAGTGGGCTTGGCTCCTCAAGTCCCTGTCCCTCTATTGAACTAATTTACTTATTTGAAGTTATACATACAATAAACACAAGAAAAAGATTTTGTTATTCTTGGTTTATTTATTCAAACTGCTATAAAAGGATACAGCTCATTCTATCATTTTTGTGCCTAAGGACAAAGTGTTAATTAATTTTTTATATTGGAATATAACTCTTTAAAAAGAGAAAGCATACACCAACAATTGTGTCAAACAAATTTATTAATAAATAACCAAAAAGTTACGAAGTCCATGCTAATCACTAAGCTTGCCATATGCATTTGACAAGAGACTGCAAATAATCAAATACAACGCTAAATTTTATCACAAGTTTATATTAAGATAAATACACTAACAATTTTGTAACCAAATGTCTTTACAACACTTTTTAAAATTATTTTAATATATTAAAATTCATCACATTAACTGTGAAATATTATGTTCATAATACAATTAGATTACTGTACATAATAATTTAGTTAATCTTAAAGATAATCATATCGAAAATCATAACTCACGCAGTTTGCAAAAGGGAAAGGACTTAAATATTGGCAGCTTGCAAGATGCTATTATTTGTTTCATTCTAGAGGAATATCCTCCTCAGGTAGTCCCAAGTCCAAGCTTCTGAAGGGATAATTCTGGCATCATTCTCTTCCAACAAATCGTCTGAAACCCGCAAAAACGAACTTGACCAATCAGAACCTTTCAATATTGGAAAGGATAGCCCGAAAAGAAAATAAAAAATGAAGGATAAAAATCATTGAGATCTTGAAATTTTGTGGGCCCTGCAAAATGTTAATGCCGCTGATGAACGCTGATCTACAGCCCAGATGATTTGGCCCCATTAAACCACATGGCAACTGTGTTTTGGAACCACCATGAAAGTTCCTGGGCTAAGCCTTAAGCTATTTTCGTTGCTGGAAGAGTTGTCAACGGAGTGGGGGCCGGGGTTTAGCTTTTAGTACTAAGCTCTCCCTCGATTCAAAGTAGGAAGACATTCTTGTTCAACAGTAGTAAGCAGTGAGATCTTTAACACGTTGTATGGTCCACAATTGCACGTCAATTTTGTTCCAAATTGTCGTCTGTTAGCCTATCAGCTGAGCTTATCACATAAGTTTCTTTTGCTGTTTTAGCATGGATCCTTTTGTCCATGGAAAACATGTGCTTCCCTCTTCACCTGCTATTAACACCAGCCCAATAAAGCACTCGTACACTCTTCGTCGCCCTATTTTGGCTTTTCCCCTTTGTTTCGTTTTCATAAATAGGTTACAGGAGAAGGGTAAATCATGTGTTCCATGTGGCAACTTTTATCTTATTCTCATGGTGATAATACTAACTGTTTTCGAGCAAGAACAAGGTTAATGAATTTTACTCGTGGAGAAGCCAAGTGAAAAGAACATGGAATAGTTGTACCCTTGAATACAGTGTTAGAAGGAAGATAGATATAGGAGAAGGATTACACTCGGGCCAAGTGGAATATATCGATCCCAGTAGATAAATCAACATATGATTTATAAATACCAAGACAACTGAATATGAAATAACTCCTACAACTTAATGAACCCCATCTAATAGATAATTAGAGCTTTTTAATAAATTTTCAAAAACAATGTAACTCAAAAAAGGATCTAATTAAATAAATCTTATAAAAATCAAAGGGAGTGAATGGCATATGATTAATGGAAGGTGCCTTTTTTTTTCCTTTCGCTTGAGTTAAAGTTTCAACTTTCAAATCACTTAAGGGATTGCAACTTTTTGACTATTTACTACTTAAACTTTTTAAAATAATATCACATAACCTAATTCGTTTACTATGTACTCAAAAATCAAAAGGGCTCAAATAATCATATAGGATGTCTTTGATTATCAATGATACATCATTAATGAAATAAAGTCATATAATTACGGTGTATTTTGTATTGTAAATCATATTTTTTATGAATAATTTTATCAAGAAAAATAATAAAGTCTTATTGAAATCAAGTTAAATAATATTACACTATTTTATGTTGTAAATTTTTTTACATAAATAATTTTACCATCAACTAACAATAAACTTATTTGTTTTATTGGTCTTAATAATTATAACATTAATTTTTTTGCCCTTTCAATATGATTTAATTGAAAACTTTCGTACGGCATGTCATCCAAAAAGCTCCGGTAGCCCCCAACTCAGGTTACCCATCTAGTTAGTTGGGCAGTACTCGCTACAGCCACAAGCCGTTGGAGTACTGGCCCTCATCTCAAGGTTTTTTGGTCTTTTCCTTTTATTTTAAATGAAAGGGAATTGGTTACTGAGTGTTTTTTAGCAAAGGATATATATGTCTATTAATAGAATCTAAAAAAATAAAAAATTCAAAGTGGCTTTCGTTTTAGAAGCATCAAAACTAAATAAAATATTTAAACATATTTTTAAATAAATTATTTTTTTAGTATATTTAACTAAATTATTATAATTTTATTTTAAATTGAATAAATTTTTATTAGTAATAATTAATTATTATTATTAATTAAAATATTTTTTATTATTTTATAATTAGTGATACCGACGTAACTTAGTTATATGTTTTATTGATGATAACTTAACATTTTGTTATGACATGATGATATTAGTACATGATATTTTTTATTTATTATTTTAACATTACATGAATATAAAATGAAAAATAATTTTTTGATTAATAATATTAGTTAATTATTAATTATAAAAATATATTTAATTTAAAATAAAAAATTAATTGAATGAAATTAAAAAATAAAAATTTATTTAATTTTTTAAATAATTAAAAAAATAAAAAATATTCTACTAATAAAAAATAATACTATGACAAGGAAAAAGCAGTTGTTTAAGCTTGAGGAAATACTTTATAAATTTAATTAGACATAATACTTGAAAGGACAGTTTTTAAAAGTGTGTAAAATCATGTGATAGAGGGGACGGCAGGTGATGTGATGTAATTTAAATAAATAATAATTATAATAACGAGGGTTTAAGGAAATACGAGAAATGCCTCTAATCGCCAGCTGTTGGAGTTAGTAAAAAGAAACCCATTCTTATTACCGAACTCTCCCAACCCCTCAACCACTGAAATGAAGTTGGATAATCTTTTTCCTTCATTCCACACCCCTTTATACATTCCTTTGGAAAACCCTCCACGACATAAAATAAAAAGAGATAATGGAACCCTAGTAGCCGTCATTACAAGTTTTGCACAATTTTATATTAAAGTTTTTAAACTTCATTAACGTTACTTAGTGGATCCCATTGGTTTTGGCTTACGATGCTCCATTCGTCGTTCTCCATCCTTAACTTTAAACTAAAGAAAAAGTTAAAAAGATTTGGTATGCTTTATCTCTAAGTCACTTCCAAATGAGCCCATGACAAGGGCTTCCCAATATTTTGCATTATCAATGCTGGCGATATGTGCGAAAGAAAAGGTCACAATCATTTTGCACCTTTCTAATCTAAAACGCTTCCGTTTTTCTTTTTGTTTTATTATGTTGGTTTCAATTTAATATGGATTTCCTTCTTACCATACATTGATACAAGTACTTATGATTATTGCAGTTAATTACTTATCTTTTAGTTATATTATGTGTTCAATACAAAATCTAATAATTTATGAGGACAATTTTATATTACTTTGTCAATGTTTAACTTGATTTATGGAAGAATTTTTTTTATTGTAAAAGCAAAAGTAACGTGTTTGACTCTCAAAATGTTGAAATTTTTAATTTATGTAAGAAACTTATTTCAGCTTTTAGACCAACCTACAAATCAAAATTTTTAAAAACACTATTACTATGTCATAACATATATTCAATGAGATGTCTCTACATTTTCACTTTATCTTTTTTTTTTAAAGAAATTTTCACTTTATTTTTAATTATTCATAAAATTACGAGGAGAATTATATATTTTTCACATTTTATTTGGTTCATTTTTTTTCTTTTAATTTAATATAATTTATTAATTTTAATTAATACAAAATATATAAATTTATTTATTATTTTATTTAAACAAAATCTATAAAATATAGAAACTCAATTTATACAAATTGTTATATAAATATTAAATTTAATTTTTATAAAGTACAAAAAAAATCATAATTTGATTTTTTATGTATATCTATTTTTCTTTTTGGAATTTTTGAAAAAAAATATTTTTGGAAATTAACAGTAAAAAAATGTATCACTTTGATTAATGCAAATAATCTATTTTTCTAGTACTTTAATTTATATAAATTTATTTTTATTTAATGTAATGAAAATTAAATATTAGAATTAATTACAAAATGCTTTGGAATATCCTAAGGTGACGGCGACGTATCCTATAAACTACTACCGACCAATAGGTTTCACTGAAAGTCCGTGGCTCCAACGGTCACAGTAATTTTCCCTTTCTTAACTGCTGAAACTTAACGTCTTCAAGGTGGTCTAATTTCAAAGTAAAAGTGGGTCCCATCAGATTCTCAAACCAATAGTCATGTCACACGTGTTGAACGATCTCGGACAATGGGGTTGGGGCGGCTTTAACAAAACATCTCCCGAGAATATTTGCAACCTGTCGTCGTTCTCTAGCTTTTGTATTTAAGATCAGCTCGGACATTCTCCAATTATTTTAATTTTCTTGTTCACTTTGAAATAATATTTACTATATTAAAAACTTGGACGTGTAATATAATTTCTTTATTAGTATTTCAACCCTTCATGAAACGTACACATATACATTTAGTCTTTGCCAATTAGAAGGAGGGGAAAGAATATGATTTGCTAATGAAGTCATCAAAGTGGACTTTACTAAAAGGTCATTGAATACAATTTTATATTTATTAGATTAAATACTTGTTATTATTTAACCTGCAAATACAGATTAATAGGTTACCTGTTAATTAAAATTTATTTTAACTTAGAAAAGGGTAAAGTAGAATACAGAGAGGATTCTCCTTTCTGTTCTTGTTTAGTTTTTTTTTAAATAATTTTAAAAGAATTTGTATTCTTCAAACTAGAAACCAGAGTTTCTTACACAAAAATACAATTTCATTTAATAACAAAAATAAATAATTTTTAACGTAAGCATGTGATAATAAAGATAAAAATATAACACTTGGCATAAAATTGTAAAAATGATGTAATTACTTAAAATAAGTTATAATGATTTTACATGCAATTCAAGATATACAGTAACATAAAAAATACTTAGCAAACAGAATGTTTCAAGAAGCATTTGTGTGAAAAGCTTTTTCTAAGAGTATCGATATATGTTACTAGAGAGCATTCTAGATAAAATATCGTAGTTTTTTTTTTCAAATGGCTTTTCAATGGTTTTGAAGCATTTTTTTTCAATCCAAACTCTTATGTGACTTGAATTTCAACTAAAATTATGTGAATTGATCTTGTAATAACATTATTTCAAGAATTTGGAGAAAATGCATTGATTATCATTAAACTCATACTTATTTCAAGATTATGGATTATTGCAAAAGTTCTTCCCTTTTAGCTTGTTTCTTTTCTGTGCTTGCTCACTAAGTTTATAAGGCACACCTAAAGATATTATGTATTATTTTAGATTAGTAGCTCACTTGGCTTGTTGCCTTGTAAAGAAGTAGCTTAACTTATACAAGGTAAGTGTTATAGTGTTTTTCCTTCAAGCCTTTAAGTGTCGTTACATTTTGTTGTGATGTTAACTTAAGTTGTAGTTATTATTTATTTTTCTACGTGAACATATGCTATGTAAATAAAAGTTTAGTATACTTTTGTTTATTTACTCTTGTTATTGAGAGGGGTGTAGATGATTTGTGATACTTGTGGTATAAGGAATAAAGTGAGAGTGTGTATTATGAAAACCGATGTGTGTGTACAATGCTTATACGAAAGAATAAATGAACTAAGTATGATGTGGATTTTGAAAATTGAATGAAATGTTTGACTATAATTCATGTTGATGATTTCCATGATGGTCCATTGTGCACTTGATTCAATGTGCCCTTTTATGTGATGACATGCTTATATGATGAATATAGAAAAATTTGTTTAAGTTTAGTGGTTTATATCATATAGGTCTTTGCACCAGTGATGTCAAATAAAACGTGACATCGACTTTTTAACTATTATTGATAAAATATTTATTATATACATTCACTTCTATCAATTTTTTATTATATGCTTCAAGTTTATTTTTATTGTTTAAAATAATTTATGATTTAAAGTATAATAATGAATGGAATTCTTAATTATTATGATTCTTGTAATACGATTTGATATGTAAACAAATAAATAATATGTAAATTAACAAAAGATATTTATTATAATAAATAACATATAACTTAATTATGTCAAAATTTTTAATTGTAATTCATTTATTTGTAAAAAATAATAAAAAAAGTTTATAAATAAGCAAGATAGAGTATTTTTTAAATAAAAAATAAAAAAATATTTTATTTTTAAATTTATCTGTTAACCTATTTAACCATTTTCTTTATTTTCTTAAATTTTATTATTTTGAGATTAATATGATCTTACAATAAGGTTGATCTTAGTGTAAATAATGTCACAAAATGAAACCTTAGGATATGAAATAAAATATCAAAGGCCGAGCTAGCTAAGGGGAATTAGAGAGACCATCCCATGCCCATAGCTTTTGAAAATTCTATAAAGTACTACTCTTCCCGTTTCAAAATGATTATCTCCCTTTAGTTATCATACATATTAAAAAAAAAAAAGAGATTTGGCTTTTGTTTGTTTTATATGATGAATTCAATTTTTTTATAATATTGATGTATAATACTTTTAATTGTCAAAAAGTATAACAATTTTGAAAATTCAATTTGAAATGTAGAAACAAGTAAGAGTATTTTAGGTGTTCAACAAAGGAAAATATAATTTTAAACTTACTTAGACTCCATTTGAGTGATATTTATTATTTGTTTTTTGTTATTTGCTTTTTTGGCTTTTTATTCATTTTCTATTTTCTTACCTTTTATTTTCTATTAATTTTACAAAAAAAAAAAAACAAAAATATCAACCAAACGGACACTTGCAAATTTGATTTGAGTCCTTTTTAAAGTTTTTTCTTTTTTTTTTCTTAAAGAAAGGAAAATAAGAATTTGTTTCAATACCTTTAAATTCTTCATTAAAATTAAAACTAAATTAGAGGTTCCAAAAAAAACAAAGAAATAAAACAGGAATTTTAAAATCGATTACCGTCCAGCGTTACTCCACATCTCTAGCGTGCCAAGCTCTCCACGCTCCAACGACCAACTCTGCAGTTCCCTCGCTCTTCTACTTGGCATTCCAAACCCGCGCGGTTCTTTAAAAGACGCCAACCATGGCTGATGGTCCCCACCGAGAAAACCGATGCCTAAGATTTTCCATTCGTCTTTTCCTTTCTCGCTGTTCAAATGTTTACCACGGAACTGTTTAACTGATTAAAGAGTCTTCCTCTTCACAATTCTCTTTTTGCTGGGTTTGCTTTCCAACTTCCGAATGTCGCCACCCTAACGACAACAAAAGCCTTTCAGTTTTGCCACCTCCTCGCTTTCCTTTCCCTTCCTCTTCGATAACTGACTTTCCTTTTGTTCTCTCCAGGGTTTAATCTTGATTTTCAGCTTCTTTAATTTAACACAATTGAAAAAAACCAAAAAAAAAAAAAAAGCTAGAAAAATGGGGACTTCAAAGAGACAACTGAAAGCCATGCTTCGGAAGAACTGGCTTCTTAAGATTCGTCACCCTTTTATTACTGCTTCTGAGGTTTCAGTTCTTCATTTTTGTTTATATTTTCTGAATTTTTATTGAAATTCTTTATTTTTTTATTCTGACTTTTTTTTTCTGATTTCTGTTGGTTGTTGCAGATTTTACTTCCTACGATCGTAATGTTATTGTTAATAGGTATAAGAACACGCGTTGATACCCAAATTCATCCTGCTCAACCGTAAGTCTATTTTTCTGTTTTTACATATTTATTTTGTTCCCTGTTAAGTTATGAAATTTATGAATTTTGACGATTTTTGTTTTTTGGGTGATGAACTGATTGTTATTGAATTTGAATTGGTTTAGGTATATAAGAAAAGATATGTTAGTGGAGGTAGGCGACGGTATATCCCCTAATTTCCAACAAGTTTTGGAATTATTGTTGGCCAAAGGAGAGTATATAGCTTTTGCACCTGATACTCTACAAACAAGGCAGATGATTAACTTAATTTCCATCAAATTTCCCTTACTACAGGTGCTCTTTAATTATTAATTTTTCACTCTTAATTTTTTTTCCAGATTTCTTCTTATATCTGGCATGTAATGATTGTGATTTAACTATGGCTTGGTTTGGTTGATACTTTCACTATTTACTATTTAAAAGTTGCTAAACAGTGATGGTAAATAGTAAATAAAGCAAAATCATAATTGATTAAAAATGAGCAAAACGCATTCAAGCGTGTTTGTTTTGTTCTAAGTAGAAGTAAGATTAGGGGTGTAAATAAGTCAAGTTACTTATGAGCTACTTGTGCTCGATTTGTTCATTGTCAAGCCAAGCTTGAGCTCAAGCTACTCGAGTGATGAGTCGAGCTGAGTTTGAGCTTTTTAATACTCAACTAGAGTGGCTCTCTAGTCTTATCAAGATTTTAAATTTTTTAATAATATTTAATATTTCATTTATTTATATAAATAAAATGGTACATTAATTTACATATTTTCAAGTTTTAGTTGAATTTTGAATTTGAGCTCGAGCTTGAGTGGAGTTTCAAGCACCTTTTTCAAATTGATGATAATTGAGCCTCGATGAGTTGAGCTCGAGTAGCTTGATTATTTTTCAAGCTGAAGCTGAGTACAAAAAAATAAAGCCCGATCAAGCTTAAGCCTTGAGCTTTTTTATCGAGCCGAGCTCAAGCTTGGCACTGTACTAGCTCGTTTAACCCCTTAAGTAAGATAATGCATTTTTTGTTCACAAAAATGTTTATGAGGTCATTGTTGAAATATTTAAATACTTAGGTGGTTTGGTTTCCTCCCATTTCTATTCCTAGGTCAATTCAATGTTTCTTCATATTAATTGTAGATCAAAAACCATAATGTGTTATGAATGTTTGCTAAATTTATTTTTCATTTGGTTCCTTTGCCTGTAGCAAAGTTATAATTTTGCTGTTGCTTGTGGGCCACGATCCCTGTTGTTGAATTTCTCTTTTTACTTTAATTAGAAACTTTTCTGTTATGGCATGCTTTTTACTCACTTACTCTCCTTAAACTTGGTTTCATGCTGGCAGCTAGTTTCTAAAATATACCAAGATGAGCTTGAGCTGGATGCATATATACAATCAGATCTATATGGTACTTGTGATTTTAAGTAAGTTGCCCTCGTTCTATGATGGTACTTATATGAGGTAGTTTGCTGATAGTTATTATCTGCTTCATTAATGACATGAACAAATTTAAGAGAAATAATTGGGGAACATATTATTTCATGACTTCTACTGGGTGCATCAACTTTCCAAGAAGTTTGAAGGACTGTCAAATTAGTAACTAATAATTTTGTGATGGCAGTTGACATTAACTTGAATTGTAGGTAAAAATTAGAACTTAAATGGTTTTACACATTTTTTCATGATTCCCTGCGCATACTGAAATCCTTACATAAATATTGGCCCTTTGTTTTTTATTTTTAAAATATTTTATTTAAATTCATGTAGTTAAACTCATTTTTAATTACCTTGCAAAAAAGAAAACAATGATAAAGTACAAAACCTTCCAGGTATTGATTTGATTCTACATTGTAAGAGTTGTTTATGGTATTGTGTTCTCCTTCTTTTCTTGTATTCCATCTTCTCCATTTTTTAGTATGCTGTTGTTCTTCATTTGCATACATTGGATGTCCTTCATAATCCAACACATCTTTATCTTATATGAGAAATGTTGTTTAATTTTATGGGAAGTCATAGAGTGGTGCTAGGAAATACCATTTCTAAATAAAAGATTTAATTTTGATTTTATCTTGGCCTAGGAATTGCTCAAATCCAAAAATTAAAGGAGCTGTGGTATTTCATCATCAAGGTCCTCAGTTGTTTGATTATAGTATTCGCCTCAATCACACATGGGCTTTCTCTGGATTTCCTGATGTTAAAAGTATCATGGACACTAATGGCCCTTATCTCAATGACTTGGAATTGGGTGTTAATATCATACCAACAATGCAATACAGCTTCAGTGGATTTTTGACTGTACGAATCAATAATTCCTTTTGATAGTGTTTATATTATCACATTAGTTTTCATTCGGTTCATGGCTTTTCTCTGATATTCTTTTACTCAGTTTATGCTTATCCTTAGAGTTGCATGAATACAGAATCATGGATTTTTTTTTCCTTTTTCAGCATCTTAAATCTGAATGAGAGAGAGAAAAGTTATTTTAATGTGCATCATTTATATTAATAATCAAATGTTGTCTTTCTTTTTCTTCCTTTTCACAGAATTGTATGATTTTACATCATTGAAACCCCCCCCCCCCGCCCCTCCCCTCTTAAAATGTCAAATGAGTTCTCTGATTTTGGCTCATGTATTCTGTTTTCTTTTTTTTCAAAATTCTCTTCACTGTGAAGGAAGTTCATCTACTTCAGTTATCATCCCAAATTTGGTGAAATATGTCTTCCTGTGATTGTTGATACTTTTGTACTTACTACAGCTTCAGCAGGTGTTAGATTCTTTTATCATATTTGCTTCCCAGCAAACAAAAACTGGCATTGATAGTGAAAATAGAGAATTTCCACCATTGCACTCAACTGGTGCAACATCATCCCCTGAGTTACCATGGTCACAGTTTAGCCCTACAAAGATAAGAATAGCTCCCTTTCCAACTCGAGAATACACGGATGATGAGTTCCAGTCCATCATTAAGAGTGTCATGGGCCTGTTGTATGTGCCTCCTGAACTTTAATGTCTCTGTATTCATCTTTACTAATTTTACATTAGAAAGGGCATTTTCGTTGTTAACATGTTGACAAGATGTTTCCGGTTGTCCTGCCATTGTAATGAACAGGTATTTGTTGGGATTTCTCTATCCAATCTCTCGCCTAATCAGCTATACTGTGTTTGAGAAGGTTTGTAATGACTATCACAATTACAATTTCCACATAATAAATAACACATCTCTGCCTTTTTTTAATTTTGCTTCTATTTGTTTTCAAGTTTTAACAAGATATTCATTTTTTTTATTTTCTCAATTTGTAAATCTATTTCCAAATTCTCACATTTCAGGAGCAGAAGATAAGGGAAGGTCTTTATATGATGGGCTTGAAAGATGGGATCTTCCATCTCTCTTGGTTCATTACATATGCTTTTCAGGTTAAGTTTTGGTTCTGGACTTCTAGTGAATAGTTGTGTACTTTCCTGTTCTTTGTATATTTGACAGAGTGTGAGGCAGTTTTCTTTTAATTTCTGTTTGAAACTTTTTCTTGATTTAAACTGTTAGGTTAGAAATCTATGAGGTGCTGTTGGTAGGGATCTAGTGCTAGTGGATTAAGCTGGCAAATGATTCATTTGAAATTGGATAAAGTGTTGCTTTTCCTAGATTTAATACTACAAAAAAACCCACTGTGGTGGATGCAATTACTTAAATGAGTATTTTAACCAAACACTTTGGCAAAAGATCCAAAATCTTTATTGGCAAATGACCAAAATGGTCAAAAGAATAAAACGTATGTGTCCCCTTTAGGCATGTGTCAGGCAAAGGGTGTGCAGCTTATGAACAGTGCTGCCTTGGTTGAGTTTTAAATGGTGTTATAGATTATCAAATTAATTATTCTTTGAGCATCTTAAACCATAGTAGCTTTAGAAGTCAGGAGTAAAAAGCCCATTGGCGGTGTGGTAATAATTCTAGTAACAATTAAAACAATCCCTTCCCTATCCAAAATTCACATATATCAATTGAAGAAATAATCTCCCTAGTTAGAGTATTAGACGCATTTAAACTTATTAATATGTATAGATTTGATAAAAATTGACATTCAATTGTAGCATGTTAAGTGGCAGAAAGTAATTTAGTCATACCCAGTGGAAAAGCTTTTTGGTTTTGGAATGGGACATATGAAATCCATGAGGCCTGTCCTCTTCATAATTGGGACTGCTTCTTGGACTCAAACTGGTGTTTCAATGGGACGTTATTAATTTTGGTCGCCTTGATATTGTGGAATTTTAAATATCTGAATTAGTTGAGACCTTAATTTAGACAGGAATGCTGTATGTTTTTTCTGTGGTATGGTGCTTAATTTACTTTCAGCATGCAACATGTAGTGTGCAGTAGCATACATCTAAATTTGAATGCTTTTTAACGTATAGTTCATGAAAGGAGTGCATTGTTTGTCATCTTTTTAATCTGTAATTAAAGATGTCCAAATGTGTCAGTTATTTGTGCATTTTCTTAGTTTCAGATTTAGACATTAAGGTCAAGGAAACAGAGTTGCTTCAATGATGAGAACCACTTCATTCCAAAATCTGTTAGGGGCATTATTCTTGCATTTATATATATCATCAAGAAAGTAGACTTTTTTGCTTAAGCAGCCCCCTTGCTATCTATAGTCTCCTGAACCTAGATGAAGTTGATCCTTGTTTTCTGCTACTATTTTCTTTGTAATACTACTTGCAGGCATGGTGGTGTCTTTGAAATATTTATTAAATCTGTCTTCTGAAGACGTTGGTATATGGCATGGATTGCAAAAATTTGACGATAGTGGTGGCACTAGTAAGACAATATGTAGATGGTTTTGATAGGTTCTTTTCATGTGGTCAGTCTTGCTTCAGCAATGATTTTTAGTGGTTGATTAGGAAAAAATGAAAAAAAAAGGAAGCAGAGGTGGCAATGGGAAGAGACTTGTAAGATATTCCTATACAACACATGTAGGTTAAAAAAGTCGGTAGAATTATTTGACATAAGCCCTTTTCATGATTTTGAACAACCTTGTGTCAAGTGTGTTTCTATAGTCCAGCTATGCTATGGCATTGTAAGTTCAGTTTTACTTTTGTCAATCTACACCTACCTTAGTAGAGAGCTGGAAGATGCATAGAAATTGTGATTAATATAATTATTTTCATGCTTTTTGAACTTGATTCTTTTAGTTGCTAATTTTGGATTTATGTATCTAAAATTGCTGATGTGGTTGGTGAGTAGTCTCGGGGATCTTTACTTCTGGGACTCTGATGTTGATGTAATTTGATTTTATTTGCAGTTTGCTATTTCATCCGGTATCATTACAATTTGTACCATGGATAGCCTTTTCAAGTATAGCGATAAGACAGTGGTGTTTGTGTATTTCTTTGTATTTGGACTCAGTGCGATCATGCTATCATTTTTGATCTCTACGTTCTTCACACGAGCAAAAACAGCTGTTGCAGTGGGAACTCTTTCTTTTCTTGGGGCCTTCTTTCCATATTACACTGTCAATGATGAGGCAGTTGCTATGTAAGTACTTGTGCAATGGACAGATCTTATACTTTCGATGTTTTGTTTCAACTTGTTGTGATTGCAATTAGCGTGTTCTACTACAGGATATTAAAGGTCATTGCCTCTTTTCTCTCCCCTACGGCCTTCGCTCTTGGATCAATTAATTTTGCTGACTATGAACGTGCTCATGTAGGACTTCGTTGGAGCAATATATGGAGGGTGTGTTCTGAATGAGTGCATTTTTCTGCTGCTAGTTACTTTATTTATTGTCTTGTTTATTATTTTTAATTTTTTTATGTGTCTTAAAAAATTGTTGATGTAGGCATCTTCTGGAGTGAACTTTTTGGTTTGCCTTTTAATGATGATGTTTGACACATTGCTATACTGTGCAGTTGGTCTCTACCTAGATAAGGTATATCTTTGAACACCTAATTTTTCTTTTTCTCTTTGATTCAAGGGTTTTTAATTTGTGTCAAGTGATATCTCATTAGACTGTTTGTTTTTGTTCATTTAGTGCATATTTCTGCTGATGATAGATTTAAAACATTGTTCTAACATGACCTTCTCGCTTTACGTTTCAAATGTAATGACTTTTTAAGTCCCAAATAATGGCAGCACAAGGGCGGCTGGGTTGAATTGTACGACTAAAGTCCAAGAAAAGATTGCGAATTCTCAAACCAAAGTAAACTGTATGGATTACGTGAAATGCAGTAAATAGGGAGTAAAGAGAGATTAAGGGTGAATATTTGGTCTTCCTCTTGACCTATGTCCTTTACCTTGACACTCCAACTCCAAGTTATGGATTTCCTGAACAATCCCTCTTAAAACTGAACCATAGCTTGGATTTTAAAAGATAAAGCAGAATCTTCACAATCATACTTTATTCTAGATCAAAATGTAACCTTTTTGATTTGAGCTTATTTGCCAAAGCTCAATCCCATAACTGTTCTACTCAAAAGCCAGCTTCAATGACTTTTCACTTGATTTGATATACAATCTTTGCTACATCTTGTTGCTATTTTTCTTTTCTTTTTAATCTTACTTGAAAACTTCTATTAGAGAGATTTTCCAAGTGTTGGCATGCTCATTGTTTGTCTTGAGTATTTTTGCGGTGATCAATCTTTGGCTTTCAATTGTGATGGTTGGAAATTTTCAACTATGCTTTGGTTTGTGACAACAGGTTATTCGAAGTATCTGTCATCATTTTCTCAAATTTAGGCTTAGAAATACCAGGTTATTCACACTTGATAACATGATATTCAACCTCAATATCAGGCTATTTATGTGAATATTTGGATGGTTCATGTCAAAAGAACTTTTAACAAAGAAATTCTTGTCACAAGTGATCAAATCAAACCGTCAAAGTAATAAGATCAAACTATCTTTTACTAATCCTGCCACATTATCAAAATATCAAATCAATGAGTGTAAACCCTGCACAAATCACAAACTATACTAGCATCACTTGGACAGTTTTGTTATCATCAAATAAAACCAATGGTTTCAACAATTATTTGTGTTGCAATATTTTTATCAAGATAGTGTCTTTTTCAAGTTGACAGCTTGTCGCATGAAGTTTGGTTGTTATGTTTAGTTTTGCCATTGATGGAAATTAGGGTTGTTCCTAAGTTGTAACAATTGATCTTGAGAAGGGATTATCATTGTTTACAATGTATCAGGTATATCTTGGTATGATTGATGTCTTTTATTTAGAATGATAAATGGTCATTGAAGGTCAACATTTTGAACCTAGTATCTCTTAGAATATTTTATGATGTACCAATTATATAACTTGCTTAATTAAGCAGCTGTGTGAGCTGAAGGTATTCTCATGGTTAACGTTGGTTGACAATTATCTTACATGGAAGTATGGTCACTATGCCTAGTTTACCTTTTCTAGTGTATTTTGTGTAAAATGAAATCTGCTGAAATGTTCCTTTGATCAGGTCCTTCCCAATGAAAATGGAGTGCGTTATCCTTGGAACTTTATATTTCACAAATGCTTTTGCAGAAAGAAAAGTACCATAAAACATCATGTTTCCTGTTATGAAGTAAAAGTTAATGATGTGATCTCCAAAAGGAAGAGTATCATTCCAGGAAAGGATGTGTCTGGACCTGCTTTGGAAGCCATAAGCTTGGAAATGAAGCAACAAGAGATTGATGGCAGGTACATGTACTGAAACTAGTACAATTCCTTGTTTTTGTTCATTTTGATTTGTTTTACCTCTAAAATATCATGTTAGACATGCAGATGTATCCAAATAAAGGACCTACATAAGGTTTATGCCACTAAGAAGGGGAAGTGCTGTGCTGTTAACTCATTAAAGCTAAACTTGTATGAAAACCAGATTCTAGCTCTCCTTGGTGAGTATGCTTTACTTCCACACCTCAATATCTGTCACCTCCTTGGCCTTTCCCAACCCATCACTCCTAAAGACGGTTCTTGTTAGCTCTTGGAGGTTGTGCTATGGTCATGGCTGTGTTTAATGGCGTGTTTGAGTTTAGGAGCAGTTGCGGGAGCTGCCCTCTTTTGTTATGTCCAACCACTGGATAGAACAAAATGAAGAAAAATCTTCGATAAGCATGCTGTTTAAGCATTTTATATTTTAGTATATTCAGCACTTGCAGTTACCGGGTGTGTGAGTTTCATTAAACATTTAAAAGTTATCTGAGTTTTCTCTAGGAGAAAAGAACATGTAGGTCAGAAATCAACTCAGTTAGCTGCATTTATATAGTCGTATATACCCTTTATATGTGATGCTTTAGTTGCACCCTACATAACATCTTGTTTTTCTTTTCTTCTTTATAACTCTTTTATTTCAGCATTCCCTTTTGGTAGAATTAATAAGAAGCATGTCCATGTAGTCATGAATACATTTGACATCTCAATGTTGCATTTGATGATGTGGATCCTGAAATTGCATTGTTAAAAGAAATTTTTTGGCTGGCATAAAATGTTTTTGAAAGTGTAAACTTCTTCAAGATTAATTATTTCATTACCAATTGCGCCTTTTTTTTTGGGTACTCAAAAAGGTGGCTTCTTTTTGAATAGAACATCAGTATTGCAAGTTTGGAAGTTTCATTAAGGATAATATTTCTATTAGGACTGAACTTGTGTGAAGAAAATTTGGTTACTTGAGAAAGAACCCTTACACTGGATGAGCTAATATTAGTTATTTACATTTTGTAACTTTTTTTCTTTGAAAATGATCGAGAGGTCAACAAACTTTTATCAACCCCTAACTGGTTGTTCAAGTTTTTTTCTTTATAGAATTGTGTTTCCTTATCTTTGCACATTTTTAAAACTACATACGTGGTGGAAGAAGTCCAAAGTCATTTCTGCCTCTTTATTGATGACATGTTGGAACATTTGCAGCCTTATCAAACTGTGGTCCTCAAAAGGAAAAATATCTTTCTGCCTTTCATAGATGGATAATTTTGGTTTGTTCTACTGATTTTATGCTGTTATGTTGAAGGCCACAATGGTGCTGGTAAAAGTACAACTATATCAATGCTTGTTGGCCTTCTTCCCCCAACGTCAGGGGATGCTTTGGTGTTTGGAAAAAGTATTCTAACACACATGGTATGTTGTTTTTCCTTAGTATTTTCTTAGTTGATCAATGTAAAAATTATTTAAATCAATAAGTTTTATTGGTATGTTTTTTTTTCTCTCTTTTTTCTGCTTCTTTCTTCTTTTCCCAATCTCTTTTGTTTCTTTTGCAGTTAAAAGTGATTCTGTTTCTAATATTGTTGTTATTGTGAATCTGCCCTGTAGGATGAGATACGTAAGGAATTGGGGGTCTGTCCGCAAAATGATATCCTTTTCCCTGAATTGACTGTAAGCGAGAATCATCTTTTAAATTTGAATTTGTAAAATCTGTAGTATTTGTTAGGTAATTAAATTGTTTTATATTTAGCTTTTTAAATGCGCATATAAAGTGTTAAAAATTTTCTTCATGCGTGAGTGAATGTTATTTCAAGTGAAGTTTTGGATTGTATGGTGGAAGAAAATAAGCTTCTGCTTCATGGGAGCTATTCTAGTATACATCTGCTTGATATAGTTTTCTTCTCATGTCTTATTGCTTTGCATGTTCTATCCTTTTTGTCATGTGCCTAGGAATAAGCTTTGTAGTCTTATAGGTTTGGATGTGGGTTCATTTCAAACTCTGTTCAGTTCTGATTAATTTTCTTTCATTACTTACTAGATGCCACCAGTAATATTTTAGGTCACTTGATGAACATTATGTTTATAACATCTTTTTATATGCATGTAGATGTGCATACATGCATCCATAATATCCATAAATAAGTGCACAAATATAGATTTGCCCACTCAATCTTACTCATACAGGTGTATTTCTATGTTGCTCGGACTTGGGAGTGAGCGTAAGACATAGGTTGTGTCTGACATGGTGTGTTCAATTTTTCTAAGTGTTCACTTATAGTTGGAGTGTCAAGGTCTCAGAGCTCCTTACAACAATTCTTTTAGGCCTCTTCCGGTGCCATCTATGGAAGTTAGGCTGCTTAAATTTTGTGACCATAGAGTAATTCATGTAAACTAGCTCTAACCCTGTCAACGACCCTTTTGCCAATATTTTCTGATAGAATACAAGTTACTTTCTCTCTTTTCCTTTTTAAGAACTCTAGATTTCCAAAATTTGTTATAGTTGCTTGATATCTCTTCATTCTTTAAAATTTCTAATTGGTAAATGTGCTGATCTGAAGTAGCAAAATTGACTTGGTTGATTTTGTTTTTCAGGTGAGAGAGCATTTGGAAATGTTTGCCACATTGAAGGCTGTGAAGGAAGATACTTTGGAGAGTGCTGTAACTGAGATGGTTGATGAAGTAAGTTCCTGTCCGCCTTGCTGGATTTTTGTCCACATCTTTACTTGATATTCTGAATCATTAGTTTGTTCTTGAAGAAGCAAAAGGAGATTTTGTTATTTTGAAATTCTATAATGGTATGTTTGGTAACATGAAATTCGGGGGAGTGGATTTGGATTTGGTTTGTTATATAATTGTGAGGGATGAAGGTAAACATTATCTAAAAAACTATTCCAACTATGTATTTGAGAGGGCATAATAAGTAGATGAATTTCAAATTCCCTAAAGCATTAAGGTATTCCAAATCCATCAGAAAATAGAGATCTAGCAAATCCATAAATTTGAAAGAAAAAATCAAGAAAGCCATGTTTTTATGAATTCTATCGCCCACTTTTATATTAATTTGAAATCCAAATCCCTTCTTTCAACGCAGTCTAATATTAGGTTAATTAGCTTTTTTTACATTTTTGGTCCTCTATATTATGGCAGGTTAAAAGGAATTTTATCGTATCATGCATTGGATGTTTGAAATCAATGGACTCGTGGAATTAGTGTACTAAATTAGAATATTGAGGTAAATGTGTGATAATGCCAGGAGAGTAGAACAAGAAATGGAAACTTGAAATCAGTTGAAAATAAACTAAAAGAAACATGATAAGAGAGGTTTCCTTGTGCAACATATCCTGGTAATGCCCTGGTCCAGAGGGTTCATTTGGCACAAATAGGGAGTAAGGAGGGGTATAGGTGGATCAAAGAACAGTTATCGTGGAGAGTAATCAATTGATTGAGGTGAACTTATTCTTAATGGTTAATATGGTTGTTTAAAATCTTATCGAAGGTTCTGTAATTGCTTCTGACCTGTGTCATTATGTTAAAATTGATAATTAGTGTTTCTTAAATATTATGACTAAGATTTTGTAATAACTTGATGCATCAGGTTTGTACTGTATTAAAATAGAGTGGTTGGGAAAACAGTGGTTTCATTTGTTGGATAGTATTCCAGATTATTATTGGTTTGCTTTGTCTTTTGCAAGTAAGGCTGATATGTGGCTTGGATTGATCTCAGCCTTTGTAGTAGCTAGACTGACTTGATATTACCATGTTAAATTGCAACCATTCTTGGTGAAGTTCAACTAAACCACAGAAACAGTAACTTCCTGACTACTCTGCTATTTAAGGTTGTAGGTTGATCTAATTCGAGTCAGATACACCTATGATTAATTGGTTTTAGGTTAGATGCCTTAAACCTGGAATTAGGGCTCATTTCTTTGTTGCTTCAATTGTTATTTGTTGTTTGTCATATTGTAGTCTTTTACTTTTATTTCTCTTAAGTTCCTAATATTGGGTTAGCATGTGAGGAAAGCTATGTGGTGTTATCTCACTTTGTAAAATTTGAGATTTGTTGCCTTATAATACAATAGGGTGTTTCCATTATGGGCATTTTGTTAGGTGTTTTAGTGAAGTCAATTGGGATCATTAGCTTTTGCTATCTTTCTCTGCTGGATATATGATAATCGGGTTATGATTAATTGGCTTTGGGTGTTGACTTTTCAAGTCAGTTTAGGTTGGATGGGCTCAGTTGGTTAGTTATTGCCACCTTTAGGTATGAGCAAAATGACCAACTTATTTTAATTAAGGTTGGGTTTCTCTATTTATCAACACTACAAAATCAATGTCTGGTTCATTAAGTTTATTGCTGTAGAGAGTCATGTTTTCGAACTCATTATGGGTGATTTTTTACTCTTATCTATTGGGCTCATATTCTATGCATAATATTAATTGATTGAACCTGGCTGCGTCGTATAAATATGTATTTGTGGACTCTGAGATTTCGGAAATGAACTGTTTTATATGATAGGATCTGAACCAATCAATTTCAGTTTAAAAAAAAAATTGTTCTATACAATTCTTGGGGTTATACATAACAAAAACTTACTACTTTTTGGGGGAGAAAATATTAATTGAATCTTATGGCAATATGTTTTAGATTCTTTTAACAAAAAAAAAAATCTGTTATGCTTCCTTGTCACGACATTGAAGTCCAGAGGACCTGTCACATGCTCTCTCTCTCCCCAACCATCTATCTATTACTGTTCCTTGGATGGTTACATTTTTAACTTCAATTGTCATTGTCAGGTTGGTTTAGCAGATAAACTGAACACTGTCGTGCGGGCACTCTCTGGTGGTATGAAGAGGAAATTGTCTCTTGGAATTGCATTGATAGGAAACAGTAAGGTGTGAAAATGTTCCATGTCACGATTGCAATTTCTTGATTCTGGAAGTTGTCTTTGTTAATTCTTGTTTTTCTTTTATTCTTGTTTCAGGTTATTATTCTTGATGAACCTACCAGTGGAATGGATCCATATTCAATGCGTTTGACCTGGCAGTTAATAAAAAAAATAAAGAAGGGAAGAATAATATTACTAACAACACACTCAATGGATGAGGCTGATGAACTAGGGGATCGGATAGCCATCATGGCTAATGGTTCTTTGAAATGCTGTGGAAGGTTCATTCTTGTTAACCACATGTTTTCTCCGTAAAACCTGTTTGTCTGAAAACTTTTTCTTGAAAGAAATCAGAAATTAGGCATTACGTATTACATTTTCCTTTTAACTAAATAACGGAGACATATAATTCGAGCTATTGCTCTCTGAAAAAGGTTTCAAATTATTTGAATGTCTAGGAGTTTGTTGACTTCTGCAAGCCTGTGCTGACACTTTATGAGTCATCTTGGTGAAGGGCCACTTAAGGCTTAGAAAAATGAAAAAAACCTTTTGATTTCTTTTACCTAACTACTTGTTCTTCCTTTTTCTTTTGTTTTTCTCCCCCCTGATACATTGAAATTCTTCTTTTTACATTTGATTATAGACTAAAAAATTGTACAAAATCTGTTACTTTTTGTTATTTTCTGGGATATATTTTAACATTGCTTCCATATTTTCTAATGCTTATTTTTCAATAGCTCCCTTTTCTTGAAGCATCGGTATGGGGTTGGTTATACCCTTACATTAGTGAAGGTTAGTTTCTGGTTCTGCTTTTTTTCGTTTTTTCCTTTATCTTGTCGAACAATTACTTATATATTTTCATTACATCCTTGGTGGTCTCTTTATTCTTTTTCCTCTCAGTCTGCACCAACTGCTTCTGTAGCTGCCGATATTGTTTATCGTTATGTTCCATCAGCAACATGTGTAAGCGAGGTATTCATGTGCTTTTATACTTAATTGTGTTTCTTTTAAATAAATTTAATGTTAAATCTAAGGAGTATTCATCTGTTGTAGCATCCAATCTGTGAACATCTCTAATTCGTAATGGGCTAATTATCTTATTTTATTTGTCTTGTCAATCATTATGTGGATAATATGGCTAGTATTTTCCTCAGTAAGTTTGAATTATTTAGGAGTTGGCAGATATTAACTTTGATTATTGTTTACCTTTATGTCTGTTATTGAGTGCATGCGATTTCTTGGTTTTACACGTAAAGAAGCCAGAGTGGAAAAAAAAGAAGAAAATGCAGAGATATTTTTCTGTGCTATGATGTGATGGGCTTTTTTACGGCATATAATATTTTCTCAATTGAATTTTTTGCAAATGCTCAGAGTTAAGTGTGATAAATTATTCTTGTAGTTATAGCGTTTCTGTGCCCTGAAAACATTTCTGTAATACTATTTCTATCTTGTGCCAGCAAAAAGTGTAAACAGTTGAAGAAATAGAAGAAAAGCAGCTAGCCATAATTAATGGACTTAGTGGAAGTAGCCCGTAATTTAGAATTCTCTATCTGTATTTTAGTTCTGGTAATAAAACCTGACTCCTGGAAAATCTATATATGTTCTATATTGCATAATATAATTGTTAATTGCCTTCCAGGTTGGAACTGAAATTTCCTTCAAGCTTCCTCTGGCATCTTCATCAGCTTTTGAAAGTATGTTTAGGGAAATTGAAAGTTGCTTGGGAAGATCAGATTCTACAGAAACAAGTGTTAGCGAGGATAAAAGTTATCTTGGCATTGAAAGTTATGGTATATCTGTTACAACCTTGGAGGAAGTGTTTTTGAGAGTTGCAGGGTGTGACTTTGATGAAGCTGAATCTGTTAAGCAGGGAAATCATTTTGTTTCACCTGATATCCCTTCTCATGAGCAAATGCCCAAAAGAGTTTCCTATGCTAAGCTTTTGGGAAGTTATAAAAGTATTATTGGGGTCATATCTTCCATAGTGACCAGAATTTGTGGTTTATTTGTTGCTATGTTTCTAAGTTTCATACACTTCTTGAGTATGCAATGCTGCAGCTGTTGCATGATTTCAAGGTCAATGTTTTGGCAACATTCTAGGGCATTACTTATAAAGAGGGCAGTGTCTGCTCGAAGAGACCGCAAAACAATTGTTTTCCAGCTTTTGATTCCAGTGATCTTCTTGCTTTTGGGACTTCTTTTTCTCAAGCTTAAGCCACATCCTGATCAGCCGTCTGTGACCCTCACTACTTCACATTTTAATCCTCTTTTAAGTGGTTCTGGTGGTGGTGGTCCGATTCCTTTTGATCTATACTGGCCTATTGCAAAGGAGGTTTGTTATTCATAGTTTATTTTCTTGTCATGAGTTCTATTTTCTGATTTCATTAACATGACTGGAGTTGTATCCTGCTAAAAGGTGTCAGTACTTTTGGCTGTCATGCTTCTCTTGATAAGTGATTTCACAAGAAAGCAATATTCCTCTCTCAAAAGCTATCTACTGCAGGTCACAAAGTATGTTAAAGGAGGATGGATTCAAAGTTTTAAACAGACTGCATATAAATTTCCTGATTCAGACAGGGCTTTAGCTGATGCTGTTGAGGCAGCAGGACCAGCTTTAGGACCAGTTTTACTTTCAATGAGTGAATATCTAATGTCTAGCTTTAACGAATCATACCAGTCAAGGTACATTTTCTGTAATCAGTAAATTAGTTACTTATATTGTTTTTTCTGTCTTTTCTTGAGATGGCATAGGATGTCTTATTTGATGCTAATTATGTTTCATTTGTGTGAGAAGCATTCAATTATTTGTAGCATGCAAAATCCATCTCTCTGCATGATTATGCCCTGCCAAAAGCATTTATTCATCATATTTTCCACATTTAATTATCTGTAGCTTTTGAATTTCATCTCTTTCGGGGTTTAGTAAACCATAATTAAAGCCTTTATATATTATTGCTTGATCTGTTTTCAGTGCTGTAGATTTATCTTTATGCCTCATACAAAATGCCCCAATCTTTTCTATTTGTTGTTAGACATGTCAAACCTTTTAATGATTTTAATTGGCGTGGAATTGTATGTTTTGAGCTCATAGGTTCCACTATATCTCGAAGTGGTAGCACATTTTCCTCTTTGTACCTTTTTTCTTTTTAATTAAGTTTGTCAATTCTGGTTTTATATCTTTTTAAGTGGTATCATATTAGATTAAAAATATTTCTAAGATTCTCCTAAGAGCATTTGGTGCATACATCTTCATGCCTGTTGATGTGCACCAAACTTCTGATAGTACAACCAGTGTAGTGGTCTTGCAGTTAATGCCCGGGTATTGTGTCTGTGGGGGCTAAGCTAAAACATACAAGAATAGTGGGCAAGATTTGATTCTTGGTATAAGGATATGAACTAAGTACAATCTATTAGATGTTTTCAAATCAACTGGACCTTATAATATGTTAAAAGGATTTATGTGACTGGTCGTAAATACTGTCATAAAGTCATAATATGTACATGTGCCTGGAGTTTTCTATTTAATATGGTGGAAGGTCTTCTGTTGGTAAGTTGGTTATCCAAGTATATTTTCATAAAATGAGCAGTGTTGGTAAAAACAGGGATGACAGGTTTTGCTTTGTTTGGACAGTAAAATGTTCAAGAAGGAAGAAATAAATTGGTGGAAAGGTGGAGGGGTACTAAACAAATAGGAATTATCTATCAGTCATTTGTAATCTAGATTTAGGAATGCCCTGGTGGGAATAAAGGAGTTAACACAGAAATAGTAAATCTAAGAGATGAAAAAAAAAAGGTAAAAAGGACTTTGTTGCATGTGGCACAAAAGGAAGGTGTTACTCAGTATACAGGAGAATTTAGAAAAGAACTCATGTAACCAAGCCCATGTAGTTTGATGAAGGCTTTTGTTGAGTTAAGTTCTTTTATCATTCTCTTTCTCTTTAGTTGAGTGATTTTAACTGATTCATCCCAAAATAATTAAATACCTATCTTATTGATTGGCAAGTCATTTTGAAATTAGCAATATCTCCAATTTGTTTTCACATGCCTTTCTCGTTTTGTTCAAATAAGGGATAAATTAATCTATACTCTTTGCTCTGGTTTCAGCCTATACTATCTTATGCTGAAAAACTGTGCCTAAAAACTGTTGTTCCCGTGTTTTCTTTCATCATGTTTGAGTATTCTAAATGTGAGGAAAGCTACTGGAATTCCAATAACTCTTTTTAGGCATGTATGTCACTTTTTTGTTTTAATATAATTATTTTTGTGTATGTTTGGGTAGGTATGGGGCTGTTGTGATGGATGATGTGTATGAAGATGAGAGTTTGGGATACACTGTACTACACAATTGTTCTTGTCAGCATGCTGCTCCAACTTATATCAACTTGATGAACTCTGCAATTCTTAGGCTTGCTACCAATGACAAAAATATGACAATTCGAACACGCAATCACCCTCTGCCAATGACAAAAAGCCAGCGGTTACAACATCATGTATGCTTCTTACCTCATATTAACATAAGCAATCCAGCTTCATAACATTATAAGTCATGCTATAAGTGTAGTAAAGATCTAAACATGTGGTTCTTTTGACATATGTTTACATCCTGTGATATTGTTTGGCTAATTTCTTGTAAATTTCTATTTAAAATAACTCCCACTGTGATTAAATTTAGGGTATCCTAGATGTTTAAACATAACAGAGATCTCTCTACCTCTGTTTCTGGTGTTAGGTTGGATGTCATGTCTTAAAATTTGACATTCTTGCTTTTTGAAAAGAAAAATTGAGATAAGTTTTTTAGTAATTTTGATTTATGCCCTTCTTATTATTGACAAATTGGCACGAGGAATGCCTCTGGGAGAAGTAGTGGGGAGGGATAATAAAACCATTGTAAAAATGTATAGTGGTTTTATAGACATGTAAATTCTTTTCTTTCCAAAATTACAAATTAAAGAAATGAATATTGATATTTTTGTTTTGTGCCATCTTAATATTGACAAAAGACTGCAGTGAATTCCAACGGAGAAAAAAGTGGGAGGGCTAATAAAATATTTGAAGCATGCACATAATGGTTCTAGCATGCACACACAAGTGTTATAATCTCTCTCTCTCTCTCTTTGGGGGTGGAAGGAAGGAGGGGTTCCTTTGACTTTATTGGATGGGAAGGTTAAGTGGCCACCTTTCTGACAGAAGGTCAAGTGCCAGAAATGTATTCATGGATGGGGATAGGATACTTTGAGCCATTCCATCCATCTTAATATTGACAAATAACTGCTGGGACTTCGCAAGAAAGAAAAGCTGGGAGGGCAAATAAACTGTCCAAAGAATGCCCATAATGGTTCTAACATGCACACACCTATGTGTATAATCTCTCTCTCTCTCTCTTTCTCTTGGGGAGGGATGGAGGGGTTATCACATAGACTAGGTTGGATGGAAAGGATAACTGGCCACCTTTCTGACAGAAGTACAAGGTGTATTTATGGATGAGGATAGAATACCCTGAGCCATTCCATCCATTGATGCTTTACAATAAGCATCTTTCTATTATTGAATACATGTGGGCTTTGCATTTAAGATAATATTTTATATACATGTTTGCAAGTTTGCCTAACACACCCCAAAAAAATATCTCAAGTGTATTTGTTTTGCAGTTCGTTAGCCTAGATATTCAATTTTAAACAGCATGTGGCCACTCATTGACATTTTGTTTCTTTCATTTTTTTCAACTGGTCTTGCTGGATATTCACTTTGAATTATCATCTGAACTTTTCAGGATCTGGATGCTTTCTCTGCTGCAATTATTGTTAGCATTGCCTTTTCATTCATTCCTGCTTCCTTTGCTGTTCCCCTTGTAAAGGTATAATCCTAGGTGGTTTTCTGAGTATTCTACAAGATTGTGGCATCATAAAATACTTGGTTGTTATTCTCAATAAGCAGAAATTTGGGGAAAGACAAAGTTTTTTGCCTTTCTTGAAGATTCAGCTAGCCCCTGCCTTTTATTGGGTCATTTTTTTTAGTGATTGGAGATAAGATTAAAAGAAAAGGCAAAAGAGTGGCAACTTTCTAGATATTCCATATTCATACAGAACTTTCACTTGCTCCTTAAAGAAGGAACTTCATTCAGACTGCTAGGTTTGGTCATGTGTTATATAAAATTTACTAGTCAGTTATGTTGTTCCCTTACGAATCTTTTCCAGATTATTTTGGCTGTTAACTATCTCCAGAATTTCATATAGAATCAATACAGTTCAGGCGTTTACTGCTGATCTGTTGAGATGTCTGCATAGAAGTATTTTGATGATTGATTTTTCTAAATTATGACCTGAGTCTATATTGTATATGCTCTTTCTAATTCGTTAAAATGGTTTTGATTTGAAAAGGAGTTAAGAAACTCAAACTGAAGCAGGAGAAGAAACCTTTCCTTTTTCATTTAACCCAAACAGACAGTGTAGCACTGCATTTATGCAGGCATATTAAACATATACAATTCATTGCTCCATTCTTATTTTCTCTAGCTCCCTTACCCCCTCCTGAAAAGGAGGACAAAAAAGCACCATAACCTTTTGTCTGTTTACGCTTCTTTATATTCCTCTTCATATTCCAACAGCACTAAACTTTTTCCTTTCTCTGGGTACTTTTCCTATTTGACAGCTCCATGGAGCAGGCTTCTTCCGTGCAACATATCATTATGGTTTGCACCACAGCTATCCTGCTTAACTTGGGTTTGGTTCCACCAGCCCAAAGTCTATTAGCCAATTTCCCTTACTTTTGGTTGAGATGTCGTTGCAATTATAAATTTCATAATGCCACCTTTGGCCCATGCAAGTGTTCCCAGGAATCAGGACCATAGATTATGCATTCTATTGCCCGTATACACATCAAATCTCTGAGGGTGCCCCCTGATTTCTTGTTCCCTAGGAGAAATGTTTAGTCCATATGTAGTCATGAGGATTTTGACCTTTTTTATATTACTTAACTGTCAAGCACTTTTATTTCTGCTTTTGCTTCCTCTGTACTGTTCTCTGTCTACTTACTTCTGTTGATCACCTCACTTTTATTGGGTGCAGTCCTTTGCTGCAATTCTTAGTTTTTATTCCACCAGTAAAAACCCTTTCAGTTATATGTATAACCAATAAAAAGTCTGTTCCATGTCTCTAGATGAGATAGTTTAGTTCTGAAACACCAACTTATTCCTTGCTTTGTATTGAAAATTATTCACCTATCTTCTTATGTACCATAGACAATTCTGTGCCATTGAAACTTATGACCAGCACTTACGTCCACCTTAAAACTTGCATATTTTGTGGCTTATAGTCTGTCCCTGATTTCTGCTGTTTTATTTGATGCAGGAACGTGAAGTTAAAGCTAAGCACCAACAACTGATTAGCGGAGTACGTTTTACTTTACAAAAGAATCCAGCTAAATTTGTTTAGAAAGTACATTTTGATATTTATTTCATGATAAAATATTTTGCTCAGGTTTCAGTAATTTCATATTGGGTTTCAACGTACATATGGGACTTCATCAGTTTCTTATTTCCTTCAACTTTTGCCATAATTCTCTTCTATGTGTTTGGTATGTTCCTATGCTTGCATTCCTGACTACATTATTTTCATGTAAGCACACATGCATGGAAAAATGTTTCATATTATTGATTATTAGTAGAGTCATGCATTCCTTAACATGTTGATTCTTAAAAAGAAAACTATTACTGGGATTTATACTAACAAAAAGAGTTGTCACTAAGTACCTTTTACTATGATTGTGTGACTATAGATATAGGTTCATATCCAGCCTTGTGACTTTTGACACTTGTTGCTTGACACATGAGATATAAAATGTGACTGAATGAGTTATCCTTGTTTTTTTCCCTTTCATATCCTCACTTTTTAATGCAGCTTTATCTTGTTTAATGATCATTTTACCTCTCTTTATCTTTTGAAGCTTTTACTAAATTGCAAGATAATTGGGGTCTGTAGGTCTTGATCAATTCATTGGAAGAAGTTTCTTGCCAACAGTCATCATGTTTCTGGAGTATGGGCTGGCAGTTGCGTCATCTACATATTGCCTTACTTTCTTCTTCTCTGACCACACTATGGCTCAGGTAGGGTAACATTGTTGTCTCATTCTTTTATCCTCACTATTTAAGACTGAAAGTTTGGTATTGACATAAACATTTGTCTTGTTTGGGCAGAATGTGGTTCTCTTGATCCACTTTTTCACAGGACTCATTCTCATGGTCATCTCATTTATTATGGGGCTTATAAAGACAACTGCTAGTGCAAATTCTTTTCTGAAGGTCGGTTTCCTTGATGCTTACTATTTACTATTTCAGTAGTTAGATTATCAGTTCCAATGCTGGTCTCTGTTGGAGAGCAATCAGAAGTAACATTCTTTCTACTTTTTCTTTATATCACCAATTTCTATCATCAAAATCAATCTGATTATTATTACACACTCTCAGCTAGTGAGCCAAATCTTGACATTCAAGTTTAGTTGTAGTTTCAATCTTCTAGTGATAATAAATTTTACTAAACTGAAACTGACACGTTTGCAATTGTGGAAGTTCACTCACAGGGTTTTCAAGATAATTGATTTTCTTATTTTGTTTTTGGGAATTCATTAGCTGTCATGTCAGCAATAATTCAGCAGTTTTTGTATGCTTAAACATAGTTTCAAGTGTCAGTGTTTAGTGGACAATCTTTGGAAGTCTCTCTTAAGAGAATAGATCTAATCTTATGAAAGTATAAATTACTACTAATAAAGGCTTATGGTATGATATAAAACCACATGACTACTGCTTCTATTATGTAAATCATTCCAAATGTTGGTCAAAATATTGATTAGAGACTAATTAATCAGGGCCATTGAAGATAATAGATAGAAATGAATGCATATAGGATAAGGTGAAAGGCTGATTTGAAGGCTTATTGGAGCATACCTTAAATATTGGATACTCATATATGATATACAACCACATCAATCCTGCTTCTATGATGTAAATCATTCCAAATGTTGGTCAAAATATTGATCAGAAACTAATTAATCAGGGACAATGATAGTTAAAAATGAATGCATAATAGATAAGATGAAAGACCTATTTAAAGGCTCACTGAAGCATGTTTTCATACTTAGATTATTGAAGACTCACGTATTGATATACAACCACATCAATCCTGCTTCTATAATGTAAATCATTCCATTGTTGGTTAAAATATTGATTAGAAACTAATTAATCAGGGCCATTGACAATAATAGATAAGATGAATGAGCAATTTGAAGGCTCATTTGATTCTGTTCATACTATGATTATTGGATACATGCTTGCCCCCCATCTCCCTTCTTTCCCCTTTCCCCTTTCCCTTGAGAGCATCCTGTGTGCACTAGCTAATGCTTGAAGCCGGGAAAAGAAATCTATTGTCCCAGATACAATTTTAAAGAATAATTTCAGAAATGTGTAAGAACGTGCTTATGTATGTTAATTTGAATGCTGTTGATGTTCCTGGAGGAGTCAGACTGTTCCTAATGCCTTCATTTATCCAACAAGAATATGCATTAGCTTACAGAATGTTATTTGCTGACATAATAGAGAATTAACTCTGCTAGCATCGTTCAAGCGTATGAAAATTTTCTGAAATTGGCCATTAACTCATGGAAACCTTCCGGCATTCTAGATTGCCCCTCATTTTCTATTTCTCCATGTGCTGTAAGTTTACTTGCTAGTAATGGAGAACTTAACTAAGTTATTATGTATTTCCTCAGAATTTCTTCAGATTATCCCCTGGGTTCTGTTTTGCTGATGGGCTTGCTTCACTGGCTCTTCTTCGGCAAGAGATGAAAGATAAATCTAGTGATGGGGTTTTTGATTGGAATGTTACTGGTGCTTCCATTTGTTATCTTGGAGTTGAGGTTATTATCTTTCTTATTTTTCTGCTTGATTATTTTCTGTTATTATGCTTGTCACTATTTTTACCACTACCGTGTGAGAAATTGAATTCCTTGGTGAATACAGTTTTGAGTTGTGCACTTTTAGAGTCATGATTCCCTTTTTGAATCCAATTTTTGTTCTGATAAGCATATTCTTTTTCTTATTTTTCGTAGGAGTTGTTTGAATGAGTTCTAGAAGTGGCCATTTACTTTATCTTGATTTTCCCGTAAGATGAATTTTCCAAATAAAACAGACTTTTCTCTTTACTCTTGCTAATTGAGACTGTCAATTAGCATGGGTTACTGATCAAACAATTATGTCCTGAGTAGAAAGTAATAGTGGAAAAAAACAATTATTTAGTAACATTAGATCTTTGAAAAATTTAATATATGGGGAAAACTGAGCGCTTGATGTTATTGATTAAACAATTATAATCTCAAAAAATTGCAGTTAAATGTATAATTTAAGTTAGTATGTTTCCTTATCCCTGTCTCTTTTAAGATTGAAGCTTAGGTAATTACTAAATTTCATATGCACAAAAAAGAACATTTTTTCTTTAGCTCCGTTTCATACGAAATATAACTAGTTCTTTCAGTTTTGTAGAGGCTATAAGCTTCCTTTGGTCAAAATTTCAGATTTCAAATGGAGAGTAGAAAATGAAGGATACTTTACTTTTGCCTTTATGCAGGAAAATTGTCTAAATTACTTAAGTTCATAATGGAGTGTGAAAAATTTTCTTCTGATAGCTACATAAACACCTTGATAAGTTTGCCTTTGGACATGGACCTTTATAATCATATCGATGGACCCATTATGGTTCAGTTAACTGTTTTACACAATAGGTAAAATTTGAAAATTGGCTCATTTGGATCTGGTTCAATTTTCTTCCTGTGACAGGGCATTGGTTACTTCCTTCTGACACTCGGGCTTGAACTCTTGCCTACTTGTAATTTGACTCCAATAAGACTCATGAATTGGTGGAGGAGAAAAAATTTGCCGGGTGACACTTCTGTTTTAGAACCTCTTCTGAAATCTTCCTTTGAAACTGCTATTCACCTTGAGGAAGATACAGATGTAAGAACAGAAAGACATAGGGTTCTTTCAGGCTCCATTGACAATAGCATTATTTTCTTACATAATCTTCGGAAGGTATCTCCATGGAATCTTCTGTCCTTGATTTTAGTCATGTCATTCTGGTGCTCTTATTATTGCTTTGTAGTAACATTTGTCAACCAATCTCAGGTGTATCCTGGAGGAAAGAATTACCGTGCAAAGGTAGCTGTCGATTCTTTAACTTTCTCTGTTCAGGCTGGAGAATGTTTCGGATTTTTGGGAACAAATGGAGCTGGGAAAACAACCACTTTGTCCATGTTAACTGGTATGCTGCAATTCTTCAGCTTAGTCATATATTTTATCTGCGGAACACCAAAAATAAGCATAGCTTACACCAAATCTTTTTGTGAATGTATATGTATAATTTTGTAGAGTAATTGAATTCATGAAGAATGACATGCCTCCATAATTGTTAATAGTTTAACTATATTTTTCTTTTCTCTTTAATTTTGCTGTGTTATATATTATGTGGTTCATGAATCTTCATGAGAACTTCACTCTATTTTAGATATTGTACAATTGGAAGATTTTCGTCCATCTGAACCACATCATTTTTTCACCTATACAGGAGAAGAATCTCCAACTGAAGGAACTGCTTTTATTTTTGGCAAAGATATAGCTTCAAACCCAAAGGCTGCCCGTCGTCATGTATTCTAGATTCTTTTGTTTATGTTACTCTTATGATCAATATAGAGGTCTGGATGGCCAATCGGAAATAATATTATCAAAGTATTAACTATTTTCTTTTATTTCATGAATCACCTGCAGATTGGGTACTGCCCTCAGTTTGATGCTCTATTGGAATATCTTACCGTACAAGAGCATCTTGAACTTTATGCGAGGATAAAAGGAGTTTTGGATTACAGAATAAATGACGTATGTGTATCTATCATAATTAGTTGAATCATTCTATGCCCTTGTCAGTACACTAAAAGGTTTCTAGTTTGATTTGATTTGCAAGGATTCATTATTAACCATTGACTTGCCTAGATGTACTGCCTATTTTCCTTTATTGGAGAAGACAAAGTTAGATGATTTTCTTTGTAGCTGCAGCACTCCATTCTGGTTGACAGTTCAAGTTCTGTAACAATAAAACTCCTTGAACCATGTAGCATCAACTATTTAAAAAGAAATATATGAAAAAGAAATAGGTATTTTGGAGCATTCAACACAAACAATAGTTTGAGAGGCTTTATTTGGTTATAAGTCTGTAATAAACCCCAAATTTAACCAATATGTGATGATACCAGTTAAAATGATATAATCAATGTATTAATTTGATGCAGCAATGACCACATAATGCACCCTGATGCATGTAACTGTTTTGGCAGGTTGTTATGGAAAAGCTGGTGGAGTTTGACTTGCTAAAGCATGCTAACAAACCATCATATACACTTAGTGGAGGGAACAAGCGTAAATTATCTGTTGCTATTGCAATGATTGGAGATCCTCCAATTGTCATTCTTGATGAGCCATCCACAGGTAGCAGAAACTTATGAGTTCTTACAAGAGGGCTTGACAAATGTTTTATATGCAAATGTTTGTGTTTTATATGTCATTTTCTCTTTAATGGTAGCAATCGTTTCTACCTTTAGACAGTAGAAAGTTAAGAAATAGCTTATAGATAAGCTGCATGACTGATGTCCTGTTATCAAGCTTTGACGTTAGTTTGTTTCCCTTACTATGTTGTGATCAATGCATTATGTTTAGTTGCTTTTATAAACTGCATGTTTGAGTTTCAAAAGCAACCAGTCACTATAGAAAATGTCAAAACTTGGGATATATGGGTCCACCCCTCTTGTGTAAAAGCCATGCTTCGTCATGATCAACACAGGATATGGTCCTTTGATGACAGTTTCTAGTCTGTTGTGTGCGTTTAAGAGTGTTGAATGATTGAATTCTACGTAATTGTTGTCTTATAAGGGTATGTTATGTAAAGTGTAGTATGTTATATTTGGTGCTTTCCTTGTTTCATAGCCATTAGTAATTATTGATTATTATAGGTATGGATCCCATTGCAAAAAGATTCATGTGGGAAGTAATTTCCCGCCTATCAACCAGACAAGGAAAGACAGCTGTGATCCTTACTACCCATAGCATGAATGAAGCTCAGGCTCTATGTACCAGAATTGGGATAATGGTACCAATCTTTCTTGTATCTTGTAAACTTAAAAGACACTGGTTGGCATTCACTGAAAGTGCATTTTCCCCTTAGGTTGGAGGCAGGCTAAGGTGCATTGGAAGTCCACAGCACTTGAAAACAAGGTTTGGAAATCATCTTGAGCTGGAGGTATGTCATGGAATATGATGCCATTTTTTGATTTAATAATGTTAAATACTCTCAATTAAACACTCTTATCGAACAGTCTCGTAAGGCATGAAATCTTAGAGTGGAGTTAAATTGCTAACATTCTATCACCTGCAATTAGGTCAAACCGACTGAAGTGAGCTCTGCTGATTTGGAAAATCTTTGCCGCATTATTCAAGAAAGGCTCTTTGACGTTCCTTCCCATCCAAGAAGCTTACTAGATGACCTTGAAGTCTGTATTGGGGGCATTGACTCCATTGTGTCTGAAAATGCATCAGTGGCCGAAATTAGCTTGTCGAAGGAGATGATAGTTGTTGTTGGACGTTGGCTTGGAAATGAAGAAAGAATAAAGGCGCTTATTTCTTCAAGACCGATTTCTGATGGGCTTTTTGGTGAACAGTTGTCGGAGCAGTTGGTTCGAGATGGTATAAGTGATCTACTGATCTTGCTTATTTTTTATTATGCATTCACTGCTGATGCGTGTTTGCCTTTAATGGAAGATTTGAAAATTTTTTTGAAGATGCTGTTTCTTATCACAATTTTGAATTGCATGGCCCAGAAACTCAGAATGAAACAAGACATTTATAATTTATAGTTGCCTACGGTGGTTAAGGCATTGACATTTTTAGTCATGTTATTCTTTGTCCATTGTTGTTTGCTTTTTTTTCTTATAGCAGTTTTGGCTTACTATATGAGTTTATGTAGGTGGTATACCATTGCCAATATTTTCCGAGTGGTGGTTAGCTAGGGAGAAGTTTTCAGCCATCGATTCATTTATAGTATCTTCATTTCCCGGTGCAACTTTTCATGGGTGCAATGGATTAAGTGTTAAATATCAGGTAAAACTGATAGTTACTTTCAGTTATTTATGCCATCCTTATCTTTTAAAAAAGAATAATCCCTTAGTTTTTCAATAAATTTTCAATTGTTTGCTCAACTAGGGAATAATTTTGTTGTCTCATCAATATTGATTTGTGCTTTTATTCTCTAGAAGAGCGCAATGTCAGATTAAACGTGAAATCTTTTTGCTCTATAATATAGTACCTCCATTTCCTAAATAAACTGAAGCACATAGTAACTGATGAGGAAATGTAGTCATATATCACATAACCAAAAAACCATAATAAACTGAGGAAAAAGCTGAAGCCCTCGTCGCCTAAGGCCTGTCATCAACAAGGTTATAATGGATTCATTTGTAATGTGACTTGTGTGTCAATGGGCATGCGTTTGTTGCTGTGCTTTAAGTCTATTCCATTTTGTCATCATAGAATATCCATTATTGGTTACAGATATGTGTTCTAGGGAAATGAAATCCATTTCCTTTGTTGTACTTTTCCTTTACTTGAGATAAGTACCTCCTATAGAATCTCTACTTTGAATTAGTATTATAACTTTTCTTTCCCTGGTCAGGATGCCTACATTTTTTTTTTTTGAAAGGCAGGATGGCCACCTTTACCCCACTGTTTGCGGTAATACATAATTTTTTCTCTAAAAGTAGTAAGCCAAAAAAAGAAAGATAAATCATTGAAGCCTGTGATATAAGATTTTTCTCAAAAGGCGAACAAGAATTTTAGGTTGTGTTTGGGAACATGAATTTGAAAGATGAGATTCTTATTTCAAATTCAATATAAATTATATGCTAAAGCTTATTTAAACATTGTGTTTTCAGATCATAATCAAATTCATTAATGCATTAGACCTCTAGATGAAGCACACGAATTTGTCATTGTTATAGATCTATTGTTCTACATAACTGCGGGTTGATATCATGAATGCATTCTGCATTATGGTTATTAGGTGTAGTTGAAACAGCATTGTTTTTCTTACTTCTGCTTGAGTTACAATAACTGATTCAGAATTTTATTGCAGCTGCCATATAGGGAGGGTCTCTCACTTGCAGATGTTTTCGGGCACCTAGAGAGAACCAGGTAAGCATCTCTCTAACTGCCTTTCCTTTGTCCTTTTATTATTTTTTGGGGGACTTTCAAGCAGACTGATATATGAAAATTTTCATATCAGAAATCAACTGGGCATAGCCGAATACAGTATCAGTCAATCAACTCTTGAGACTATATTCAATCATTTTGCGGCTAACTCATGATAGATTACAGACATTTGTTGCACCTGTACATTTATGACCCTATTATTTTTTTGAAAGGAGGGGTCACATTTGCTTAAGCCTCTCCCCTGTTCTTTGTATAAGGTTTTCAGGGGAAATGTTACTATCAAAAACGGGCATTGTAACGTTAGTAGAATCCAGAGCACATGGAAAAGTAAATTTAGCCTCCCTAACTTAAAAAAGGGGCGCATAATTTTACAAGGTTACAGCCCCCTGCATTTCATTAGATTAGACTTGATTTGACAACGGGTTGTGTCATTGAAAGTTGAGGCATGGAATCAATCAGTTGACCTAATTGACACCAATGATGGCTGTCGGATTTGCTTTTAGACCATTTAGCATGGGAATCTATCAACCTTAGGGCATGTAATTCTTTGCTAAAGTAGCAATCTGGTGGTATTGAGTGTCCAGATCCATGATGGCTCTTTTATTTCTCTGCTGCCAAAATGGCGGGTAATACCCGGATTTTACGGAATGCCACTCGCATGCCCTTTTTTTGATTAGCTGTTAGCAGGACTGAGACAGCATTGACATGTTTGACGAATTTTTATGCATGTGCTCTACTAGTAGCAATGAGAATATCTAGGTTTTATTTGATTCACGAAGTTTGAAAAGAAAGGTTGATGAATAAATAGACATGTGAGTAAGATGAGGTACCTTTCTTATCTTGTTTGAATGGTGATTAATGGTGACTAAGGATCTAATTTGGCATGACATTTATTATGGTATAATGTATAAAAGATTATATGACAAATAAGTGTGTAATTTGACGTAGGAGTATTTGATTTATTGATCGATGTATTATTCTCTTACTTAAAGAGAAGGGTTTAAATATTTTTTTTAATTATAAAAAAAAGTATATAATAAATAAGTTTTTTTTTTATATTTAATTTAGTTTTTATATTTTTGTTATGATGTGTTAACATATTACATTATCATTAAATATGATATATTAGTGTATCACGTCAACTCAGAATGACAATGATAATTTAACTAAATTAATTATTAATCATAAGAGTTTATTTGATTCAAAATAAAAATTATAAAGATTTGTTTGACTCAAAATGAGCGTACACAAATTTGATTGAATGTAATAAAAATATAAATATTTATTTAAATTTTTTAAAATAGTTTAGGGAATATTTTAGATATTATGCTACTATTTCTTTTATATAAAAAAAATTGGTTTTAGTTTTATTCATTTCCATACCTTCTTTCATCTAATTGAATTGAAAAGGCTGACTATATTTTGTTTTTTCTTATTCTCGTTGATTAAAAAAGCTATAAATTTAGGCAAGCTCAAAGATGAATGCGACAATAATTTATCTTTAAGCATAGATGGCTTATGTCACAATTTATATTTTCAATTCAAAAGATATATTTATTATACTACTAAATAATAGATCTTTACTAAGGAATTGATTTCACTGATAATATTTTGTTGGTCATTTTCGGTAGATTATTGATGAACTAGATTGCGATAAATATGGATAAATTATTGACGGAATATGCTTATAGAATTAAATCCATTGGCAAAACAACGGCGTGCAATATAGTCTAATGGCACGAAGTTTACCAATGGAAAGATTCCGTCGGTAGTGTCTTCGTCAACGAAGTTTAGGAACCATATTACCGTCGGAATATTTGGTCGGTAATGTGGTTAAATGGCTGACCGAATCATCGATGGGAATTTAGTCAGCTAAACCATTGAAAATGTTGATAAGGTTATCAATCAAATTACTAATGAAAATATTGTTGGTATTTATCTTTGAGGGTACAATATCTTCACACTTGTAACTTTTAGTCATAATTTCAAATGAGTCTATTAATTTTCAAAATAGATAGTTTGTTTCAAAAGAATTTCTTTCACTGGACACATAAGTCCAACTATTAGTCAACCGCTAATATTTCTGTTAGTTTGATGATGTGGTAATATTAAAAGGATAATTTTACCATTCATTAATTTTAAAAATTACTATATTATATAAACTATAATTTTTCATTTTAATTTTTTTCTATTAAAAAAAAAAACTTATCTCTTACCTTTTCCTATAGTTAGAATGTGAAATCCAACACTGGCCAGATAACACTAGATCCATCTCAGGTCGTATCTCCTTCCCGTGTGCTCCACTTTGGCTCTCTTAAGGAGCATGAGATTTGCGCTTTGACTCCTTTGGGAAGCACGAGGGTCTGATCTCTAAGATGTTTGACGATATGGCTAAAAAAAGATCAATACAATATTTTTGAGAAGGAATTGAAAATAGTCCATGACGCATCATTTCGCAATTAGTGTAAAGAATATGTAAGTTATCTTTAAATAAGTCTATTTGATTGTGTTAACTTAATATTTCAAATAATTGAAAGTCATGTAACTTTTTCGTAGGTCATCCAACATGAGAGTCAAATTGATTCTCGTGTTGTCAACATATCTCACGGTTCTAGTTGTATGGTAAGGTGTTTCAAAGGTTATTGCATCAGTGAATGCAATTTTCACATATTGGATTATAGTCACAATCGTAACATGATGAATAATGGTGTCTGTATCATGAGAAGTTGTTATAATGGTTACAATCGTGACTTTTACGGATTGTTAGTCAATATTATTAAGTTAGAATATTTTGGTGTCAACAATTGAGTTGTGATATTCAAATGCCATTGGTTTGATATTAACAAAAGTCTTCGAGTAAATCTTATTCATGGGTTAGTTGAAATTAGACACAACTTAGTTCTTGCTAGCAATGAGTCTTTTGTTTTAGTCAAATAAGCAACTCGAGTGTACTACACTCCATATCCATCAAAACAAAAGAGATTAACGTGATTAGTAGGTAGTTTCAAAACAAAGCCGAAGTCGATTTTTCATTTCGAATAATGACCAAAGTGATGCGAAAACGATCAACCTCAATGAATGGGTGTATCAAAAAGATGAAGTTTCTTTCAATTCACGATTTGATCATACTTTGATTGATCTTAACAATAATACAATTCTTGTTATTGGTGAATATGAAAAGGTTAATACATTTGTGAAAGTTGAACATAATGAAGAAGATGATGAAATTGAAGGAGAATACAACAAGATAGAGGAAGAATCAGATGAAGAAGATGAAAACGGTATCGACGATGATGCATATGAGAGTGAAGAAAATGAGTTTGCATGTTCGGATAATGATTGATGGATGCCTTTTTTTTTTTATAAAATGTATGAATATATGTGAACACTTTGACATTAAAACTTTATGAAGGTTATTCATTTATATGTATTATTTTGGATATTTATTTATTGACAGTTAAGTTAATATTTATATTTATATTATTTGTTGATAGTTACTATTAGTTGGACATTTTTTTTTATTGCAAAAGGATGGTTAAGCCAAAAATAAAGGCAGCCCTTCAAGGATAGTCCAATGGCACTCGCCTTTCTGATGCTTGACCTCTTGTGCCAAATCCTTTCTTCAAATTGTGGACTCCCACTCCAGTGGTAGATACTCATGTAGAGCTAGAGATATTAATGTAGAATCTAACTACTCGGATCGAAACCTCTACTCTGGATGCTGTTATTGTGTCCAACAATTTCTCGTAGGCTAAGGGTTGATGATTGAGTCTCGACTTGCCTATTCTCGTCTAGACTGACACATACTTTTGCATCTTCTAAGAGGAGGTAATTAATGTATTTTACTAACGATGTATTGATTTTGTAGTACTTTTGATAAGACTAGAGTTACTTCAACCATAACGAGAAAAATTAGGAGTAACTTTAGTGAACCTTGGCCAACATGGAGGAATGTTCCTTAGGAGCATAAGGATAACAGGTGGTGTAAATTCAAGGCAATGTAAGGATATAGGATTATTGTATATCTATCATCATTTTCTGTACTAATATATATTTTTTTGGATGTAAGAATCTTTTACATGAGCTACTGTAAATGCAATGAAGGTCCGTAACAAATAAGAGAAGATTTGTAAGGACTGCCTTAAGGATCTACTAAGGGATGAACATGAGAAAGCCAAGAAGGATGCGGACGGCCTCGACATTGATCTCCTATTGATGAAGGATAAGTTGCGACCCTTGATCACAGTAGAGATATGGGACTAGTTAGTTGATAACATATGGTCCACACCTGTGTGGTAGACACGCTCACACAAGGCTAAGTAGAATCGCTAGACAAAGAAGGACAACAGAGTAGCAAAACATACGGACGTTTATTTACTTTTTCCCTACACCAAAAAAGAATGATATGTGTTTTTATTGTAGTACTACAAAAAATGATTCGCTTTACTTCTTGTTTTTTGTGTCGATAACAATTGCAATACCATGCAATGATATGTTTGTTTTATTCTTTTTGTCTTTTTATGATTGTAGTTTGAGGAAAAGCAGAGATAGGTGACGTTCTTCGAGCTCTTTGAATGCATTCACAATCAATAGAAATGTATTAGAGAATTTGTGGACAATAGGTCCAAGGTTGTTTGTGTAAGTTATAATATGTGTGTTTATATTCAATGTATATGTTGTTTACCAATTAAATACCATAATAATTTGAATTACTTTTCTATTTGTAGAAATCATATGCTTTGGCTTTATTGCAGAAGTAAGGTGGTGCAATATCGTCTCAATTGGAGTTGGATCCTTATGCATGGTCTGACATAATTGGAAGGCCGAATAGTACTTAGACATTTGTTTACGGATTTGGAACTAAAGTCTCTGCTTTTAGACTTCTAACTCTAGTAGTGATGTCTGAGTCTTCTTATCGTCCTAACATTGCACGACCTCGTTCGCCTTTTGCACTTAAGCTCGAGAGATATCGGCAATTAGTTAGTAACAATGGGTTTTTAATGACATTATGGGCAATACTAATAGCTTGGTAGAGGTGATTGCATCAAGGTTACTGCTTTCAAACCCTTTCATTTTCTTGATCACAGCAATCGAGTCCTTCGCCTCAACCACAACAGCAGCAACAGTAGCAAGATGAAAGCCACCCCTTTAGTGATTGGGTGCTCGATACTTTTTTGTATTTTCATACATTTCATGAATGGTTACAGTTAGATTTTTTTTATTTGTATTGCTCATGGTTTGTATTATATTTTCATATTTTTTACATGCATATATGTTTGTTTTTCAATAACTTCATCATATAATAATTATATTACCAATAGGACATAATTGAGTTTAAAAAAGAAAATGATTTCGTAGCTATTTTCGATGAAATTCATCCATTATCGATAAAGTTATAACAAAAATACTAACAGATTATCGACAAATTCTAAGGCATAACTAATGGATATGGCTTTTGCGCTTCAAAATTGACTCCATCAAGGTTTTGTTGGCAATCTATTGGTAATTATACTGCTAATATATCGATGGAATTACTAATGGATTTATTCCATCTCCCTTTATCAATGAAATATATTGACGGATTGACATGTGTTGGCAAAGCTATTGACAAAAATTGTTGACGGATTTTTCCCATTACCTACGAATATATTGACCGATGGATCTGAGCCTTTGTCGACAAATATACTGATAGAATATTCTTTTATCGATGGATTTTCCATTACCAACAACAATTATGCCAATCGTATGCTGATGAAAATTTTTGTTGGTAATTTTGTCGATAATGTGACATATGGACGAAATCAAAAGTATCACTAGCTAAATTTTCCGTCGATGATACCTTGTTTTTTTAGTAGTGTTAGGGGGAGGAAAATACTTTCTCATCTATCTAAGATTTATTTGATCATTATTGATGCAAGATTTGTATTGTATTGACTTTTATTCATAAAGGAGAGAAACTCACCTTGATCTAAATCGATTTAGAACTTATATCTTTCACAGGAGTGTGAGTTGAGAAGGTTCTGATATCACTTGTTATGAGTTTACATTTTTAATCCGAATGATATATTTAGTAGGTGAAAGAAGACCGTTAGTTATAAGTTCAAAACTCATCTTATTTCTTACTGACGTGAAATTCATAAAATTAAATTAAAATTTAAAAATAATTTTTGAATATATATATATATATATATATATGTAACAGTTAAAATTAATCTACCCAAGTGAAAAAAGGAAAAGAAAAGAAAAGGTTCGAAGAGACTGAGTGATGGGAATCCCGTCTTTGGTTACTCCTTGTATACGTCGATGACCGAGAAAGGAACCTATCTATTGTGCCCTATTCTTGTTATCAAAAGGAGAAAAATTATTATATTCCAGGATTTGGGTCAAATTAAGTGAAGTTTCCCGAAAGTCTTCTGAATACCTTCATGGTGTGTTACCAAGGTTTTTGGTTGCTTTTAATTATCAGATTTTAGCGTGAATGAGTAATGCTTGTCATTGCCGTGTGTCTAGTCTTTTTTCTATGCACTTTGAACTTGTCTATAAGTAAACTGCTTTCGTTAAAATCCAACTAGCATTCAAACTTAATCCTAATATACTAACGTTTAATAGATTTTCTTCAACCATACATTTCATTTTCTGCCTGTCCTCATCTTCTTTACTTTTCTTCATTTCATTGCTATGCCAGATAATAATATTATAAACCCCATATTCAAAGTCTATATAATGTTTTATTGATTTATTTTCTAATCCTCAGGCAACATTAATTGAAGTAATCTTCCTTGTTTCCCCAACAAACCCTTCCCCCCCTACCCCCCCCAAAAAAAAAACACAGAGAAAAAGAAGTTTGATATTTTGTAAAAACGGAATTTGATAATACAGCAGATCATTTCTATAATCGATATGGTATTACGATACAAAAAATAGAATTTTTTAAGACTCCCATCTCGAAAGTTATAGGTTCGAATATTGTGTTAGAGAAGACAGAAAATTATGAAAAATGAGTTAATAAATTATATGTGATGATATGCAAAGGAATAAGGGGTAAGAAATGCTTGGTAAGATGAAATTTTATTCCTAAAAGTGAGAAAGTTTAAGCAATGACAAGAGACAAAATTGGTAGAAAAATCTCCTCAAGTTTCAAATACAAAAAGGCATTTGGTTTGTGAAATCAAATGATCCGCAATCAGAGCATGCCCCCTCTCCCCCCCAATTTTGAAAGCTAAAAAACCAACTTCTTCAACTGAGACTGGCCAACAACTTTGAAAATTCTAATTGTACTAAAACAAACCAAGAAAAATGAGCTTAATAAGCACTTATTAACCAAACCCATTTTATGCATAAAGTAAAGTATGATCATAACAAGGGCACCTTCATCTTTCTTAAAACCTGCATTCCACTCATTTTTTAAGGCATAAGGAAGTTGAAAGATATTTTAAATTTTCATCGTGTTCACTTTATTTTGTACTGATTTTCCAACCCATTGAACTAATAATTTTTGTTAGTCAAATATAGATTAATTGCTATCTTTATATATTGTTGTTCTTATCGTCCCAAAAACATCAATTAAATTTCCAAGTCAAACAGATCAGTCTACCCTTCATTTTAATTCATACAAGCAAAATGTCAAAGGAGGAGACATTTCAAATCAACTTCTAGAAAATAGGAATAGTGTTTGACAATCATATTTTTAACATTTTCTCCTCTCTCTTTTTTTTTTTTTTTGGTCTGCATGATGAATTAGACCACAGACCACAATAATAGATTTGCAAATTTAAATGAAAATTATATGCCAGTTCCCAAGAGAATCAACTGCTAGCAATTAGTTAGCCTTGTTGACAAAATTAAATTGAAGGCATTGGAGTTTAACTTCTGGGACATGTGTGTCAATCTTTTCAATGGATGCCAGCCAACTACCTCGTAGTATTAAAATTTGGGGTAGATTTTATTCAGTTCGGACCCAAAGAAGTAGACGAAGTAGCACTCTAAATGACGGAAATAGTGGCTTGCTATTAGACTTTTGGATCCATTTGCAATTTTGCAGCCACTAACCAACAAAGAAAGAATACGATTAGGTCTTAGGCTTTGTCAGCAAGAATGTATGACCGAGGGGACAGTTTTTCACAAGGAGAAACTTCAAGTCGTAGCAAATGGGTTCAATCAAAGGAGAGAACAGAGAAATTTATACTAGAATGTATTCTTCTGAAGTTACTTTGCCTTCTTTTGGTGGGTGGAAACTTGGGTATAGATCATTGGAGAGAGTACACCCTTTTTTTTAAAAATATATCATTGGCTATTACCACGCGGCTAGAAATAGAGAGGGGAATCAAAGAGAAAGAAAAGATGCAGATGAGCAGTAAATCATGTGTTTAAACCATACATGTTTTGCAATCAAATAGAAGCTTGATTGCAGGTACTAAAATAATTAAGTCTAGCAGGCTTGTCCCTGATTCAACACCAACCAAAAGAGTAGACAAACATATATATAATGTACACATGCACGTACTCTCTATGTATTGCTACTTTTGATTTGAAGTAGCCAAGCTTCCTATCTTCATTATTCTAATTCCTAACTGACATTATTATTTGCAAGATTGAGACAGTAAAATGCTTGCGCTTTCACTGATCTCGGCTCTCCTTCGTTTCCTGTCCCGCTCTCCTTCAATTTCCAACCTCACCCCAAACAGCTTTGGACTCTCATCTTCCTTTTCTTTCTCAAACTGTGCATACTTAGCCACCAAGTCGAGAAGCTCCTTGCATTTCCTTTTCATGCTCGTCAGCTCCAAGCTTAAGACGCCGTTCTCCTCCTTGAGTCGCTTGTTTTCGTCGACTAGGCTGTTGTGTCCTGAAGACGAAGAAGTTGAGGAAGATCTCTGATCTTCGTCGGACTCTTGTGGTGACACTTGAATTGTTGCAGCAGTTTGTTGCTTATTGGCCCATGCTTTTCTTCTACGGATATTGCAAAGCAGCTCTCTGTCCCCCTTCCGAAACATTTCGTTGCAAAATTCCCATCGGCTGGTTGCCACTTTCCGAAATCCCTATAAATTTACGCATCATCAACAATTCAACTGATTAATTTGTAGCAAATATTTAGTTAGGACTTGGTGCCAACTGAGCTATGTATCTTATGTATGATAAACAATTCAAGTGATGAAGTTCGTAGCCAGTATTTCCTTAAGATCTAAGACTCACACAATTTTTATCACCGGCTGTCCAAAAATAGAGGTAGGGTTTATTAATTAAGAAATAAATAAATTCATGGCAAGTAATTAAATCTATAAACGTCTTATTATTTAGCTATGAAAATGAATTCAAATTTTGTGCTTGCCGTTGTTCAAATAACATCGTTCTGTTAAGATTAATGTTGTCAAGTACAATTATAGACTAAAATTGACATTCCTGTAATCTCAATTCAACTACAGGAGAAGCTGGTTTTTTTAAAAAATTGAAACCGTTGATTTATTTTTACTCTCTCTTCCTTGATGTTATCTGACCAGAAAATTATTTGGGGAAACTACGAAACACAGGCCTAAAAACGATTTAATTAAGAAATAAAGGATTGACCTAACTAAGTCCTTCTTGACTGTTAAAACTATGTCACCCATAACACGTTTTGGTTATTAGGATAAATTCCACATTTTACCCATACAAAACAAATATCTGATAGGCATAGAAATAATGTTATATAGTCCAGGTCGTGTTTGACTTCTCTTTTCTATTATATATATTCTTCTTTGCAATGGAAAAAAAAAAAAGAAAAAGAGAGCCATCATAAAACTTTTGACTCGTTCTAATTATTCAAAGAAAATGAAAATAAGAAAACATCTATTCTAATAACCGAGTCAACTCAACCAAAACAATAAAAATTGATGTTATAATAATATCTACTTACATAGGTATTAAGCTGCCGGACGAAGCTAGAGAAGTTGCTGTGCTTGAAAAGCGTTGGGAGGAGATCACGAGCAAACTCCGCCGGCTGCCACACCACGAACCCCGTCCCATCGGCGTTCCACGATATAACGTCGTCGGAGGTCGGATCCTCCACGAGCATATAAGTCTTCATCAAAAATGGTGGTGGGGTTGATTTCCTAACGTAATCTAACAAGCCCTTGTTACTATCACTTGCCATAGGCTCCATTACTACCCAATACAGAAAATAAGATGTATGTGTTTGTAAAGAAAATAGAGAAAATTATTTAGAAGAAGAAGAAGAAGAAGAAGAAGAAGAAGAGATTCAAGGATAAGGGGAGAAGAGAAGAAGGGCAGTTAAGAACTCCCAACCCCAACAATAGAAACCCAACACGACTCCACAGTTCATGAGAAATGCAAGGGCCTTTGCTCCTCTCTTTCTTCCTCCCTTTCCTTCCCTCTGTCTTACAAAAGAAATAGTTGAAACGTATGTACTAAGCCTACCACTTCTTATATAGTGGGGAAAATATATCATGGAATATTGATGCGCGCATATATATTATTTCCTAATTCTTTTAATTAAAATGAAATGCATATATAGCTTGTATGAGGGTCCATGTGTTACTATGGAGCTTACTTTTTCGACCACCCGATCAATAGAATTATTTAAATCTTTAATCACAGACTTTTGGATTTCTTAGGGTTTCAGTTTGACCCGTCATGATTAAAGAACAACAAAAATTTCAATGTATCTCATTTTATATAAGATTAAGGTAAAAATTTTAAATGAGGTATTATGTTATTACTTTTTTCAAAATTGTATATCTTATTGGTTGAGAGTTTCAACTCAAAATTTCGAGTTCAAATTCTAAAAGGAAAGAGATGAAACTTATAAAATGAGAGATGACTATTTCTCTTTACGTAACCTAAAATCATCAAAAATATATATGATTTGATTTAATGATTATTAATTTTCTTTATAATTGGGATAAAATCTAAATTTTAAATCTTGTATAAAAAAATTTAATGATATAATATGATCGGTCAATTAAATATAATTTAAATTCTTATGATATATTTAATAAAAAGATAAGCATATATATATATATATATATATGATCGACCTCCTGTTAACAAACCATTGTTTTAAATGAATTACGTTGATTAGTAAGAATGAAAGGATGAGATTAGTGGAACGTGGAAAGAGTCTAAATAGGGAAACCTTAGTGTAACATATTCCCCAAGACAAAAAAAAAAAAAATTCTAGTTTAGTTACTTTAGGTATGCTGAGACTTTCCACATTCTGTATTGTTCAACATCTAACGTGCAAATTCCCCTATCAAAAATCAAAATTTTTCTCTCGTTGTTGATTTGGATTTTGTCCTCCCTCATGATCTCATGCTTTTAAGTTTTTCAAGCTGGGAAGTGACCTTTTTGACTTTGTGCTATTTCCTGTCTTATTTTCTCTTGTATCAGAAGTCTTAAACCTCACATGCTTTGACGGGGAGCGTGTCCAACACTCTCCAATGAAGGACCATTGCTGTCATATGGTGGAGGATTCAATGGAACGTTGCATCGGTGTGGGAGGAGACTTCATGATCTTGAGTCGTTACTCTGCTCTGCGGATATTCTTTGTAAGTCTTAAAGGGGAGGAAGAGATCATTTAGTTATGTTTTCACTTGGAGAAAAAAAAAACTTCTAAAATATCTCAAACCCTTATTTATGGCAGAAGAATTGTATGAGATAATTGGTTTTTTTGATTATTTGTTAAATAGATTCAAACATAAGTGTAATTGATCTTGACAGTAAAATATCTAAATTTGTAAGATAAAAAAAAAAGAGTAAAAATAAAACAAAGGATTATATGCAACTTTTGTTGAGGTAAGGAAAATTCGATTAATTTTGACTTTTTTAGTAAAATAAAATGTATATTTATTATTAAATTAAATATTGAAGTACAAGAATTAATATATGTTTCTTAATACATTGACCACATAAATAAAAACCTAACGTGTAAGAGTTTTTTTTTTTTGAGATAATAAATAGTAATAAGTGTTCAGCATCAATAAAGAAGGTTTACATTAATTATTTTAATAATTAAAATCATTAATTAAGAAAAAAAGTTCAACATGACCAATTGATTTGATTTTATTAATTTTATGATTTGTTTTGGTCAACAATTTTGTCAATTTATTAACAATTCAATCAACTTCCCCAGGGAGGAAGCAGTGTGCATTGTCCACATATGTTCCTATGCGATGGCGCGTGTTGACACGCAGCTATGCGAATGGGTGAGTTGAGAGTAACCGTGGGAAGAAGAAATACAAGGCATTTGGACACATGTTGGAAGCTTCTTAATTTGGTTGGGCAGCCGAGCTTTCTTGACTTGATTTTAGTTGTAATTAATTAATTTTATATTTTTTACGTGTTTTGTAAACGTGGGCCGGTTTTTCGCAGCACTGCTGCCTTCACCAAACCACAGGGTTTTGCATTCCCATTTGCTTCAAGTTTGATCCTGAGATCTGAGAGTAATGTGAAAACTGCCCAAAATTGTGGCAGCAGCATGACAAATTGGCAATTGCAAAATTTGCGATGGATAACTCTTGCTGTTAGGTAGCGTTTCATATAAGAAAAATAAGAGTATATTTTTTATAATATATTTAATTAAATTATATTATAATTTTTATTTTATAATAAATTATTGTAATATAATATGATAATGTAATCTTATTACTTGCAATCTGATTACATTTTAAAATTAATATAATCAATTGCATTGCATTTATTAAGATATTTTTATCCTTTAACTTTATTACTTTATTAAAAATATTTTGTAATGATATAATTTATTTTTTTATATATAGATTTCGAGCGATGTCTTTTTATTATTTTCAGTAGTTACGGTGACTGTCAATAAAATTTTTATTAATTTTTAAAAAATAAAATAAAATATATAATATTAAGAAATAAAAATAAAATATATAATATTATAATAAAAAATAAAAATAATTAAAAATATATTTAAAAAATGATATTATATAAAAATTAATAATAAAAATTAAAAATATATTAAACTTGTATTTTAATAAATAAAGATAATTTTGAAAATTAATGTTACATTCTCAACAAAGTATTTATAAACCAAATGCTGTAAAGTTATTTTTTTCTACATTTTAATTATTATTTTACTTATATACCAAATAGAGCAATGTTATCTTTCCTACAATTACATTATTTGTAATCATATTATTTGTAATTATATTACATTATAAAGTACCAAACGTTACCTTAATATCTTAATACCATGGGCATGTTTTCTTGGTACTTCACCTACCCTTGGACCCAGCCATGGTAGGTGCCTTCCATGAGTTTCCTTCATGAGAATATTATTGCCCAAAGATAATGCCAAGAGATTCAATTGTCCAAAAAAATATATTTTTATGTTTAGCATATATGGAAAAGGTATTGATTAAAATCTTGAGAAAAACAATTGTTGCATCCGATCCAAAATTTTAATCTCTCGAGTGACAAGGGATCATCATCAATTTTTTTAGATATAATTACTCATTTAATTGAATTTATTTTTTATAATGAAATTTTAAACTTCATTTAAGTTTATTTTTGTTCATAATTTAAATGTTAGTTAAAAAATTGAGAAAATAACATTATTATATTTTGAGATAGTTAAAAAAACCCCACAGATTTTGCCTTGTCCTAATCCGACAAGGGTTGGTTTATTTGCTCTAGTAATAATTATGTGAATAATTAGATTTTATAATTTCTTTGGGGTATACATAACAACACTACCACAACTAAGAATTTTTATTTCAAAGTCCAAGACCTCAATCTCCCACTTGATATACATTGGGCAACAGCTTTTCCTTGAGCAAAATTTCTAGAATCTCATAAAAATACAAACAAAGAGGAAAAAATGCATCATCTAGAATGAGAAATTCAAGCCATGTTTGTTTTCTAAACAAACATGTTTGGTAAATAGCTAAACTTTAATTGATAATAACGTTGTTCATTTTACATGTTTTGCTCATCCCTCTCCCGATTTCATTAATGTTGTCTGAATTTATCATAATTTTGCATGTTGGATTCACCATTATTATGTGGTTGAAATTCAATTCAAAAGTCTCAAAAATTACAATTCCCATTACTGAGACAGCTGTAATTCGAAGTATCTTAATTCCCTGATGATTGTCTAACAGCTATTGCACTTGTTCCTATTGTGCTTAGAAAAGTTTGAAAATATAAGAATTTTTTAACTATTCAGTAAAATTTAAATAATTTTTTTAATTATATTGAATCAAACCCTTATTATTTTATTTTGATTTAAATAAACTTGTATGCTAATAGTTGACTAATTGTTATTAATCAAAATACCATTTCTCATTTTTATCGAGTGGAGATATTGTGGTATACTGACGTGTCATAATAGATAATGATGTGATATACTAATGTTATATAATACATGATAATGGGACATTTTCACACTTTATGTCAAAACTACGTAAAAATAAAATGACATGTGACATTTTGACTGATTAGTTAAGTATTAGTAATAAAAACGTATTTAATTCAAAATAAAAGTATTAAGACTTGATTAAATTTAATAAAAATAAAAATTTATTTAAATTTTTTTCAATAATTTTGATATATTTTTGAGTACTACATAGTAAATTTTTTAGTACTATATTTTTTTGATATTAGTAATGTACCTATTTGATCTTCGAAATCTTATTTTCTGATTATTGTTTTTGAACATAAGATTAGGACTTTTGCTCCTCATAATGCGTAAATTAATTTTGTATAAACCTCTTTACTTAACTCATACTATCGAGATAAGAATTGGATAATGAATTTTTGGGTTTAAACATAAAATCCAAAAGCTAGTTCTTGATTAATCACTTATATTTTATGTGCTTTTATTCAAATTAATCTTTTAAAATTAACTTACATGTGTTAAAAAGTTTATATCTAGGGTTCAAATACATAAAGCATAAGTGTTCTGCAACCAATTTTGAAGAAAATTCAAAATGGGTTAAGAATGGGCTTTTGAAATTATTTTTTTTATGATTGATCTCGATTTTGTAATTTTTAGAGTGTTTTGATGAATGAGTATTGTAAAATTAGGGTCTAAGTTTTGGTAAATTTAATTGCATTAAAACGAGCTTAAAAATCATAGAAATCAGGAGAAAATTCAAAATAGACTCAAACGGGTTGAATTCAACTTCAACCCGATTGTAAGAAGAAAAAGCATGAACCCGACGTCGATTGAAAGGTGTGGGCATGTGTGAGCCGTAGAAAGGTCTGATTTTTCTAGAATTTGATATGGCTTTAAATAATTAGTATTTAATATTTATACATTTTTATGCATGTTTATATATTTTTTTCTAATTTCTATGCATGTGTTTTGTGAATTTGTTTTATTATAAAATATTTTGGCATGTTGGGAATCTATTGGTAGTATGTACTTTTTTTAGATTAACCTCTAATTTTGTGTACTCTTGGGTTGAAATTTTATGCATAATTTAAAGAATGTATTGCATATATTTTTTAAGTTTAAGACCTTAAGTTTTAGTGCAACAGATAATGTTTAAGATCAGATGAGATACATCCAGGCTTAATATCTTAGCTAGAATGGTCCATTTCACATATTGGGCTGAGTGTGGAAATTAAGCATTTTGGGGCAAATTATAAATTCCCAATTTGAGAAAATTTTTATTAATTAATGTAAGTGCTTGGCTGCCAAAATGGCTTATTTACTGAGATTAATGGATTTTTTTTTAAGCAAAAGTTACAGGATGATCTTTAAATTGCTTTATATAATCACCTGCTCAAAGAGTTATTATGTGGGGCAATTTAAAGTGCGATATGAAGCATCATGGTTAAAGGTATATTGGTCTAGAAGGTTTGTCTGCTCAAAAAGGATAAGCCTTTCAAAAACTAGGATATTCTCATATTAACTTTATGTGGAGAGTGCCTATTAACGTCTCATATTCTCTGGCCAAAAGGGAGTCAGTGATGATGCACTTGGACTCTTCGGTTATTTTCTTTTCAGTACATTCTAAAGTGTTGCTAATTATTTTGTTATTGTCCATTGACTAATAGTTGCATATCTTGTCTTAAACAGTGACATTAACTGTGAATAACAATCAAGCTGTTATAAAGATTCTTAAGAGGTCTAACTTTAAAAGATGAGATGATAATTTGTTTTTTGCCTTGGCTATGAGTGAAATAGACATAGCTTTTTTGTGAATAAAAGACTTGGCCACCATGAGATTTTTCCTAGATCAAACTTTATGGATTAAAAAAAATGATATGGATCAATTTGTTATTTAAATATAAACAAATCCATCTATGAATATAGATAAGCCTGTGTAATATATTGTTGAAATTTCCATGAATGTTAAGAAAGCCTTTAAGGCATGGGAGAGATCCAATAAATTTTGTCTGCTTATCGTTAAGAGGTCAATCCTTGTACAACTTTTAAATGGATTTCTTAATATTACTAAAATAAAGGAGTTCTCAATTATAGTAACACTGAGATATAGGGTATCATCAAATGTTGAAATTGACACTTTTTTGGAAGGATTTTATTCCATAAGTTATGATGGGATAGGAAGAGTTAGGAAGTACGTCGTTAAGATAGTCATTAAATTTAATACTCCTAAAAGGTTCAAGACAAAAGAGAGAATCTGGTCAATCTATTACTGTAAGGGGTTTTAAAGTTCTCTTCAAAAAGGAAAATAAATATTTCTTTTGCAAGAAAAGAGACATAAGAAACAAAATTGCTTTAAATATAAGACTTGGCTAGAAAACCATAAACTTAAAAAGATCCATAAGTAAAAGAAAGCCAAATAAGTATAAATCTATACTCATGATTGGCAACAAAGTAGAGGTGGAAGTTGAGTTTATAAGAACAATTTGTTGAAATTTAGTTTCAATTTCTTTATTAGATACTACAAGTTGAATTTTGAAATAAAAGATTACATTATTAAGATAATTAATGATTCCAAAGGTATTGACTTGTGTTCTTTGATTAGTAAATCATATTGATTGTATTTAGCTCATACTAATATTTTTGTCACATCATATTATGTTGAAAGTGTTGCCAAAAGATCTCACATAAGGAAAACATCTTCAAGGAAAGTGTAGAACAATTGATAAAGGATAACATCCTGCCTACTCTTATTTCTGATGACCTTGAGATATGTGTTGATTGTTGTAGGGATAATATGAGAAAAATAAATGAAAAAGATCAAATATTAAGTTTTTATTTATTATAACTTACCTACATTGACATAAATGGACCATGTACCCCTACTATCTGCAGTCATAGATATTTGTGGCATTTATTAATAATTTTTCTTATTATGATTATAATGTTCTTAATTAAAGAAAAGTCTAAAACTCTTAATAATTTTAAGGTCTTTAAGACTAAAGTTGAGAAACAATTAAGAAAACTTATTAAAATTGTCAAGTCAGATAAGGGTGGTGAGTATTATAATAGAAATAACATAAATAGACAGCAAAAAGGTCAGTTTGCCAAATATATAGAAAGTTGTGGAATAGTGTCCTAATACACTATGTCTAGTAATCTTGAACAAAATGGTGTGGTTGAAATGCAGAGTCACACATTTAAGGATATGATGAGAAGTGTGGTTAGTGGGGCTATTTACTAGAATTTTTGTAAGGAGAAGTAATCAAAATAAATCTACATATCTTGAATAGAACCTCTACCAAATCTATACCTAAAATTCCCTTTAAGTTTTGGACTTAATGGAAAGTTAGTTTTAATTCATTATGTGTTTAGGGATGTCTTTCAAAAATGTGCATATCATTTCACTTATTGCTATTTTATTGGGAACTCAAATCATTCTTGGGATTATAAATTCTATTACTCAAGAGAGGTGGTAAAATTGTTAAGGCAAAAACAACTAAGTTTTACTCTCATGATAAAGATGGAGCAAATCATATTGAGATTTAAATTTTTCTATACCTATATAGAAAGATAATATGACACATACACCAGTTTGAGGACAAGAATATATTCACCTAGTTCTTGATGAGATCTCTCAACATTAAAATGTTGTATAATAAATGCTACAAAGAATATCCACGAAGGTAAGGAAGTTTGTTCTTTCCTTAGACATCTATGAATTATATCTTTAAGAGAGTAATTATGATATTGGCCATATAGTTTATCTAATAACTTTTTCAAAAGTTGTTTTCAATCTTAAATTAGATATGTGTGAAAGGTGAGATGGAATGAGGGATAAGATACAAATCTATGTTCTACAATGGTTTATGAAAGTTCATTGACCTAAATAATGGTTGCAAACTCATTAGTTGTAAATAAGTATACAATACCAAGAAAGATTCTAAAAGAAAGATTGAGAAGCTTAAAGTTAAGCAGGTTGCTAAAGATTTTAATTAAAATTAAACCTTTTTTGTTGTATCCTACTAGGATATTGTTTAAAGTCTATTTATGGGTTTAAACAAGTTTTTCGCTAGTGATATCTTAAATTTGATGAAGTAATAACCTTCGTTTTTATTTTGTTGAGAACAAGGTAGACTAATGCATAGATCTCAAGATTAATAGGAGCAAATTTATCTTTCTTATTTTGTATGTTATTGATATCTTGCTTGCTAGTTGTGTCTAAGGAATTTGACATGAAAGATCTTGAGTAGAATCTTATGTCCTTGGGATTGAAATCCATGAAGAAAGATCTTAGCTCTTGTTTGGACTCTCTTAATGTACATACTTTGATCAAATGTTGAATATATTTTATATGCTTAATTGCAAAAATGGAGATAGGCCAATTGTTAAAGTTGATAAATTAAAATTAGCATAATATCCTAAAATGATGTTGAGAGGGAATATATGGAAGCAATGTCATCAACCAGTGCAATAAGGAGCTTGATGTCTGCTCAAGTGTGCATAAGGCTTGACATTGCTTATGCAGTGGGTTTTTTGGAAAGATATTTATCTAATCCTAATAGAGATCATTAGGGAGTTACAAAGAATGATGAGATATTTGAATAGGACTAAGGATTATTTACTAGTTTATCAAAAGGTTGAAGACCTGAAACTAAAAGGTCATATATATTCTAACTTAACCAATTATTCAGATTATAGGAAGTCCACGTTAGGATATATTTTTATATTAGTAAGTGGTGAAAAAGTATAAAGAAAAACCTTGTGACCTCATTCATTATGCACGCAAAATGTTGTAGCATGCTATGGATTAGCTACACTAGCTAAGAAATCTCATTAAAGAATTATTGGTGGTTGACTTTATTGCTAGACCCATACAGTTGTATTGTGATAACACTACGGTGGTTTTATTTACTACTAATAATAAAAGTATTACAAGGGCTAAGCATATTAAGATAACATATTTGAAAGTTAAAGATTTTGTAAAAAAAGGTGACATTTCAATTGTTCTGATAATATGATTATTGATCCTTTGACCAAAGGATTGTGCCCTGTCAATATCAAGAAACATGTTTTGAAAGTATGGGTATTTTGGGGTTTTTTGATATACTTTGTTAGTGAGAGTATGTTATTTATTTTTTCTAATTTTCACATCATAGTTTGCATTTATTTGTGTTAGACCTTTTCTATGTCTTTAGACATCCGTGAGATGTTTGATTTTATGTTTATTAATGATCATCGTTGATTGATAATCCATATTGTTATTAGATATTATTTGTACATGTACATCTAATTTATTAAAATTTCTATATTGTATATATGCTTTGTGAAATCTTGAGATTGGTGTCTATGTCGCGAGTAATTTTAATGGTATGTCTCATTAATGACACCAACAAGGTACCTTGAGGATAAGTGGGAGACATATAAGCATGTTGTTAATACCATCTAGATTTCTCATCAGGTTTAGAGAAATCAACAAGAGAACTGATAATGAAAATAGCACCTTAAAATCACATTTGGGTGTTATTTTCTTGCTACATAGCCACATTGAGATCCATTGTTGATAAGATCACTGGTACTTGTAACTATAAATTGGTCTTATGTCAATAAATGGCATACTAGTTGCCATAATTCAGTATTAGATGTTTCTATTGGACATGATCATTAAAATATTGTCTTTAAGGGTTTTATATGCACACACATATATATTTAAATTGTAGCCTCATCAAAATTAAGCCAATTAGTCTAGAGTTTAGTTTTCTAAAATATTTTCTTAAAAAAAATAAACTATAACTAATATTGCCCAAGTGGGAGAATGTTGAAATTTTTTGTTTTGTAGGTTACTATTAATTGGTCATTTCAATTTAATAAAACAGATTGATAATTTAGTCTTATTGTGAGATGACACATGAAAGCCTAATTAATATTAAGTGATCAGTTAATGATGAGCTTTGCATGTCTAATTGGGTTAATGTGGTTTTGTGATTGCGTAAGTCTTAACCTCGTAAACCTTTAATAGAGAGGCTGTTAGGGTTTATTTTATTTTTTATATATATATATATGGTTATGTCCCCCTTCTCTTCTAACGTATAGTATCTACCCATTGTGAGTCATCATAAATAAAAGGAGAAGTGCGAAAAAAAAGACCTAACCTCCACCATATATTCTTTACTATTCTACTATTATCAGTGACTATCCAAACGACACAAACAGGTACGTAATAATAATTAAAAAATGATTTTGGTGTTCTAATCTTCACTCACGGATCTAGATTTTAACTTACATAATTATGATGCATGTTGAGATATGTAAGATGACTTAAAGGAAGCAAGAGAGGTGTCTTTTATTTTGAGCTAAATTGGTTGTGAAGAGTCATGTGAAACCTTATAAAGATGTTCTAATTGCCCCATCACCACCATATTTTACTTGATAAAAGTGATACGCATTGTACAAAAAGCCTACCTTCTATGAGATCACTTTTTGACAATAGCTCGTCAAATTACAGTTAAGGACGAGTATAATTCAATTTAAATCAAAATAACCAATTAATTTGGTTTTTTTTTCAATATTTATCAACTTCGATGAATAGTTTATTTGATTATTTTGAACAATTTTAAGTATCCAAAATTTACAATCAAATTGATCGAAAATCAACTATTAATAATATATTTAATATATAAATATTATTAATGCTTTTAAATATAAATATTATAACTAATTAAACTGACTAATCCAATCGAAATAATTTGGTTTTGATTATTTTTAATTTTATTATAATTCAATTAGTTTTAGTTATTTTTCAAGAGAGTTTGATTAATTCGATTTTTAAAAGTTTAAGATACGGTCGATCGAATGTGGACCCTTTATTCAAATGAAAAACATAGAATCAAGAAAGTTTGGCATAAAGTAGAACAGCCTCATTGCATGTTGTAATTGCAAGAAAGTCAGAAGAGCCATGTCCATTCATAACATTGTGGTGTAAGAGGCACTTGGGTTGCTAATTTAGGTTTTAAGATATAAAATAGAGCAACAAGGATTGTACAACGGACTTCCAAACATAAGGATTGCCTTAGCGACAAATGTAATGTCACAATAGAGTAGCATGGGAAATACTACTAAAGATTGGTATTGCCATGCCATGGCTACACGTAGTGAGATGATTGCTCAATTTAATGGTGCATTAATTAGAAAGATAAGACGTGAATGAAAGCTTTGATAGGTGAAGATTAATGAATCAAGGTGAGGAATAAGATTTGAAATCCTTTAGTGAGCTATGTGAATTCTGGTAATGGACTTTATTGAAAAATATGTGCCTTCTTGGTAATGGGTCTTAATTGTTTGAACTTGATAAGTTATTGCAAGAATTTAACAGCAACAAGGTTAGCCACTCATGTGGTTGTAGGTTGTAATGGAGCTCGCAGATAAAGAATTCAAGCCTTTTGCTATGTTGAGCCCATCTCTATTTTGGACTTTAACATATGCTAATTATGATGTTGAAGTAAAGGTATCCAAATGTAGAGTTTTTTTTCCAAGCTTACGAGCTCAACCTAACTTAGGTTAGGTTTAAGGGTGAGCAAAATTCAATCAAAACCAAACTAATCAACAAATTTGATTTATTTGATTAAATTGGCTAAAAGGTTCAGTTCAGTTAAAAATTTTTGAATTCGGTTAATCAAATTAATCGACTTTGAAATTAATATATTTTAAAAGTTTCTATTGCATATATGCACTCACACAGTTTTTCTATACATATATATATATAGGATAGAGCTCCACCTTTATTAAAAATTGAATATTTTAGGAAAAGATTCCTCTACAATTACTCTAGAAATAGACTTTAAAACAGCAAGAGCTTCTGTATCTTCAATACCCTCCATTGTTAGGGCAAATCTACAAAGAATAAATAATTCCTTAAATATACCTCAACCTATATACAACAAACAAGAAATTACTCCAACTAACTCTCTCAATATGTCTTCAACATATTCATCAATGATAAATAATCCAAATAATGATAGAGAAAATTTAAAAATATTTGTATTAGAAAAAGAATTTGTAATTGATAAAGCATGGTGCAGAAAACATTTCTACTCTAACAAAAACAAACAAACAAGAGAAAACTATTTCACCACTTGCAAAAATGAAAAGGAAGAAATCTTACAAGAATATTATAATTTAGGAACTCTATTCATAACACTACTAAAACCATATAAGGTCACAAATTAGGCAATTACTACCAAAATATTAAAAACCAAAAATAAAAAACATTAACTTACGAAAATCTTTGTCAATATGCACAAACCAACTCAATTCATTGATCAATCATAAATAAAAACAAATTACTTATTTGAAAGAAGAAGTTTCTTTTGAAAGAATAAATGAACAATTAAATACGAGAGAAATCCAACAACGAATTGAACAAATTAAGAACAAAATAGAAAAAAGAATTTTTCTGATGTCCCTAATGCTTTTTGGATAGGAAAAGACATGAAGTAGGATCACCGTATCATAAAGAATTTAATGGAAAACAAATCCATACAAAAGCAAGGCTAATTCAAAATTAACTATTTCTTGGATTACATCATGGGATTATGCCTATGACATTAATTTTCACTCTAGATCATTGGTAGTCATCCAAACATTCAAAACCAAGTGGTGGGAGAAATTCGATGAAAGAAAATCCAAGATTCTCCAAGACGGCCCAAATGTCACAAGGAAATGCAAGATTCTTACATGCCAAATCAAATGCAAGTGCCCTACTTGTCCAAGCAAAAAATATGACTGAATATAAAAGAATCATGACAAAAATGCTTAGTTCCCTTGACTTTGATAAAGAAGAACCAGAACAAGAGCCAGAAGACATTACATCATCGAGGGAAACAACTGATTTAATTCAAGATGAAGACTATATTCCTCTAAGAAGAAAGAAATAAAACAAAATAAGCAGGTCGGACAAGACAATCTCTACATGATAGAAAGGAATAAATCACCACGAGAAAAAAAAAAAGAAGACAAGACAGTACTCAACACCAACCAGTCTCTCTCTCTCTCTCTGTCTCTATATATATATATGAAGGACTAAATTTAATCATCAATAAGGGTTCTTTTACATGTATTCACTCTCACATTTTTTCTATATTTATATATGAATAAATAACTTAGATTTAATCATCAAGCATCAAAGAATAAAAAATAAAATATATTTTATTTAGACATTAATATTATTGATTTAAATAGAATCATACAAAAAGTTATATAAAATTAAACAAAATTTAAGATATAATGAAAACTATACCCCTAAACTTAAGTTATTAATATTTTAATATATTAATATAACTTATCTTATTAAATTATATTATTCTATATAGTTATTTATATACAATATATAGTCTATAAGGACTATAGTAACTTATTAATATATTAATGTTACTATATATAACAATATACTCCATATATTATATAGTATACTTATATATATACTAATTAGTCAACAACAATATACTGTTACATAGTTGTCACGACTTAATCTAGAGTCATGACTGACCAAGAGCCTAAAAGGAAAAGCCCACCAAGCTCAAGCAAGCCTTACAAGAAACGACTGATCAGAACATGCCACACGTCATGTGTAGAAAGACATCATATACATAAATAAAGTCCATTAGCATCTGAGCATTTGGCTCATTAGCTAGTACCTCATCTCCTTGTTTAAAGAACAAGATTTGAATCTCTCTTCTCCCAATCTAAAAAATAAATAAATGAATAAAGTCCATATAATAAATAAGGATTTCCTACTGTCTCATCATTAATCATACATGTACTCATATACGTCTCAATGCACCTCCATTGTGCTTAACTAGACCATTATAATATATGTATTTAAATACCATACAAATCATTTTATTGCATATCAACACCATTAATACAAAATAAGTATTCGACACAGACAGCAGAGTGGACTTGAGGAATGCTATTGAGATCTACCAAATGTCATAAATAAACCTACCAAAGTGTAGTTAGAATCCTCTCTACGAATGAAGAACCAATCTCGCTATAGAATTTAAAACACAACATGTATTAGAGGGGGGAGCGTAAAACTCAATGAATGAATATAAGGAAGTGAAACAAGCTAAACACACAAGTTTTTAGCATAAAACTTTTTACATTTAAATTATGCAAGTTAGTTTGTAGACATGTCATTTGAATGGAATGTAATGAATGTAAATTCCCCTTTAATTTCTAGTATTTGGATCAGTAAACTTGCTAATGCACAACATGAGTTAAACAGGTATTTTTAAGAAAGGAATTTGAATTAATTTGATGTTCATGTATAAATTGGGTAAGAATGAAGCAATTTGAAAGTCATTGGAATGCAATTTAACGTTTCATAACTTTTTGGAATATTTGTGAAGTGGTTGTACAATCAATATTGAACAATCTTTAAAAATGTTTTATTTTGGAAAATTGGATTGTAGGTATCGATACTTTTACGACAGGATGCCTTCTATCTTTCAGGTATCAATACTTGAGGGGTAAATATTAATACTTTTATAGCAGAATGTTTCTAGAATGCATTCTATTCTCTAGGTATCGATGCTTTTTTGATAGGTATCTATCCTTCATTCTTAAAATCCAGACTTTTCATAGCTTTTGAAGCAAAACAAGACTATAAAACAACCTTACCTTGGGGACAACATGAACAACATAAAATCTCATTTAATGTGCTTAATTTGAGACATGATACATGCATTTAGGCAAGTAAAGAAATACCTTTTCAATTACAAAAATATTCACACAAGAAAATCATTTGAAAGTTATACTTTTACTAGGAATATTTTACCATTTGTGGATACTACTCAAGAAGAATCATCATCATATTCTATGGGTACTTCAACCTTCAAATAAAGTGATAGCCTTGCTATCTATAAACGCTTGATGTATATAACCATTGATGTGTCGCACGATACCATGTGAATGCATTATGACCCTTAATCATATGCTCTCTTCCTGCACCACACATGGTTAGCGCCATCATTCTTGCTAGTGAGAGTTTATGACTTTTTGCACAGAGGCTAGTGTTTATTCTGCCACTAACTTATGGGTCCTTAACTCCTTGTATCGGTACAAAATATGTTTCTACACTTATAAAAAATCATTCATATTATCATTAAGCATCAAGCTTCTAGTTATGCATTTGATAAAAATCAACTAAATGCATTTTATATCCATAATTGGTATTTTCAACATCAATTTTTACACATTCATCCTATTCTTTCATTTTTCTAAGAGATATTTAAAACAAGTCAAATGCTTGTCTCCTAGGCATTTTAAATACTACATAATACACAGATTTACTATAATTGTGTTGTAAAACATATTTAAATCATGCATCAAAACATTCAATCATGAATCATAATTCTTGGAAACCAACATTTGAAATGCATGGAAATTTCATTAAAATTTCATAAATCATGCATTTGATAAACTTGCATATGATATTGGTATTTAAATCATACATGCTCAATATATCAACATAGGTTTCAAAACACATATCCACTCACCACAAGTGTGATCGCTTCTTGACATTGATTATCAATCCACTAAGACCTCATTTCAATTTAAGCCTTGAATCATTAATGGAACCTTAGACTTAATAAACCTAATAACTTTGTTTCGCTCAGTCATAAACCTAATAACTATACACTAACTAAATTACATCCAAACCTAAAATCTAACCTAGAATTCTTGTCTATTTCATTAACCTATTGAACTAACAACTCAAATTTAAAGTTTCCTTACCTTGGTGAGCTTGGTGGTGGAAAAATCAACAAAACCTAATATTTTTAAAAAAGAAAAATTATGAAAAATTAGAAAATAATTTTTAAAAATTTAAAAGAACAAAACCAAAGAGTTTGTGAGCTGAAATCTTACTTTGACTAACTTTAAAAAAGAGATTGGAAGCTAAAAACCTTGATATTTCAAAGAGTGTGAAGGATAGAAGAAGAGGGACAAAGAGAGAAAAAGAATGGGAAAAAGAATGAAGATATTTTCTTTCATAGAATTTTGGCCAATGAGGGAAAAATGAAGTTTTTGAGCTACAAATTCATGTAGATGAAGAAGAATGAAAGAGAGATTGAAAGAAAGGAAAAAAAAAGTGAAGTAAATGGAAAAAAATGAAGAAAATGGGGTTAAAGAAGACAAGAAAAGATTTGGGACAATTAAGAGAAAAGAGGAAAAGTTGGATGTAGACATCATATTTTTTCAGGATTTATTCCCATCATATTTTTAGGCTAAATACCTAAATAGATCCTTGAATAATAGCAAAAAAATCAATTAAACCCATATCCTGTTATTACATTTAATTAAGCTCTTAAACTTTTATTTTGGATTCAAATAACCTTTCACTAATTGTTGACAAACTTTCGTTAGCCAATGGTATAGTTGGCACTTTTATGCCATGTCATCTGCCACGTGACAATTTGACATGTCATTTTGATGACATCACTATCACGTGGCAAATGACCTAGCATTAAATGTTGCTAATTAGGAATTGTGTGTTTCCTTTTTTCTCAACTACATGTCAAAAAATTATTAGCTTAAGGGTTTAAAACAAAAATATATATAAAAAAAACTTAATTAGTTTCTTTCCTAATCTAATTGAAAAAACCTTTTGCACTTAAACAATTCAAGCCTTTAAAAATGGAGAAAAATTACAAATTAAATGTATGTATTATGAAAATATGTTTAAATGGGGTGGGATTCATAAATGTAAGGAACATCTTGTTGGTCGAAAAGATCAATGTCCAATTAGTGAACAAGTTCCATTAAGGGTTTAGGATCTTATGCAAGAAAGCTTAAATGGAGTTTTAGTGAAATAAGACAACAAGAAACATGTAATTCTTGAAATCTACTACAATTAAAAGCTATTCCAATGAGGTGGTAATCGTTCTCAATTAACCGTCATGTCGACAAGATTGATTTTGACTTCAACTTTGGAACACAGGTGATATTTTGTTAAAAAAAAGAGGATTTTTTTATCTTTTTCATGAGTTTAATTTTGGGATACAAACAATATTTTGTAGAGAATGGAGGGTTTTTTTTTTATCTTTCTAATGTATAGGTTAAGGGTTTTTTGATAATTGTGACATGTTCTTAATCAGAGTTCTCCATTAGTCTTTCTTTCTCTCTTTTTGTTAATATATTTGTTTCACTCTGGTTTCTCCATTTCTTCATCTTTCTTTCAGAAATTTCTCTCATTCTTGCTTTGTTTCATTTGCTCTTTTCAGTGTCTCTTCTCTCTTATTTTTTTTCTTCTTCAACTTTCTTGCTCTTTTCTCTATTGTTATTTTTTCTCACATTTCAATTGGTTGTTTTTTTATTTGGCTTTGTGGGTTTTTTTTCCTGCTTTTTTGTCTCATTTACTCTTTTGATTTTTTTTCCTCTTTTTCTACTATTTTCTTGTTTTATTTCTGCTGCTTCGAATGTTATTCTTTTATTTTTAGATTTTGGTTGGTTGTTTTTTTTTGCTGTAGATTTTTTTTGGGGTTTTGCTTCTTCTTTTTTGCTTTTTTGTTGTCTTGATTATTACTTGTTGTTTGATATTTTGATTGTTTTCTACAAATATTTTTTTGGGTTTGGGTTTCTGGGTTTCTTTTTTTCTCTGATTTTTTTTCTAATTCACACTTATTTTTTTTTCATCTTTTTCTGTGATTTTCTTGCTCCTCACTTTTACTTTTTTTCTTGCCTTTTTCTTACTCTTTTTTTGTGGGTTTTGTTTCTATTATTGTTTCAGTAGTTTGTCTCACTATCTTCTTTTCTAAATTTGATTTATCTTTATTTTTGGGGTTCCATGCTCTTTGGTAATGTTGCCATTTAATTTTTTTATGTGGATTGGTATTGTTATTAATAGCCTATTTATATTTTCAGCATTTCTCTTTGATTTCACTTGCTATTATATTTATTGTTTTTATGTTTTTCTTTCTATTTTTAAAAATGTCTGCTTTTGTTTGGCTGATTAAAATATATACTGTATATCCATATATACATATGGATACATATTGTTATGTATTTTTTTATTAAATATTAGTATATTCATATTATCACCACAAATTTATAAAGTTGTGCAATGCATATATTTTTTTAGGATTCGTATTGTTTGTCTACACTTTTATGTTTTTTAGTTGCATTTTGATGTTTTTGTTTGTGAATTTCTATTTTTGTTTTAAAATTTTTATTATTTGGGCAAACTAATGTTGTATTTTTGTTGAATTCGTTCAATTGCATTTTTGAGTTTTCTTCTGTATTTTGAAGTTTTTTCGCCTTTAATATGGTGAACCTATTATTTGGTTTGGTTACTTCGAGTTTTTTGTCTGCTTAGTTTCTATTGAATTGAACTTTGGATTCTTGCACCATGTTTAAGTGTTATTTGTTTTTATGTTGCTCATGTTCATTTGTTCTTTGGGGTTCTGCTTCTTTTTCTTTTTGTTTTATTATGTTTTCGTGTTGCTTTTTGTTTGCCTTAATCTTCTATATTTGTATTATTAATTTATTTATGTTGTTCATTTATTAGTTTTATATATTGATATATAAATTTTTGGGACATTATTTATCTACTATTACTCTGTTATCATAAAAAGTAGATCAATTTATTGTTACTCTTCATGCAACATTTATGTGTTTACAATATTCGAATGTCATAAAAAATAACTTAAATACTATGGTTCAGTTTTGATTTTCATTTGTGGATTAATTTTATCTGTTTTTAATATGTTTTTCAAGTTTATAATATTTAAATGTGATGAGAAAACATTACTTGAATACTATGGTTCACCTTGGACTTTTTTTAGATTTTCAAATAATTGTGATGTTCAAATAATTATGAAATATGCTCCTCAAGAGATCTCTGTTGTATTTCGACTTGGCTTATCTTTTATATCAGCTTTGTCATAACGTGCAAGTTCGAGAACCCAACCGCTAGACGTGGGACAAAACTAGGAGTCATCACCAATCTTTTTTCTAAGTGTGATTGGTCACCTATTGACTCAATTTTAATCGACAAGATCTTGTATTAACTTTAAATTTGTCGAGAGAATTTTAAACTGGTTTACATTTTTTAGGACTGAGTTCGGGACTACGGTTACGTCTGAAAAAATTTAGTATCACCATAACGTTCGTTCCACGAACGATACCATTTGACAATATATTATCTAATTGGAGCTTTAATTCTTAAATTTTTTATGTTTTCTTAATTATTATACATTTATTTCATCGTTTATTTTATTAAAAACTTTTATTTGCCTTTATGGGTTTGGCATGAACATGAGGTATTCATGATATGCATGGTATAAAATTCAAATAATGTCAAATGAATAACCTTTTATTGAGGATATTTTTCTGATTCACCCATCATATTGGTGGGATTCGGAGATACTCTCTCACCTAGGAAATTATTCGAGAAATTTACCTTCGTAAATTTGAAGAATAAATCCCATCCTCGGTGCTTTTTAGAAAAAATTATACTTTCGTGAATATAAATCTATTATGAGCAAAAGTTTTTTTATAAAAGATATTTTTCGAGTCTTCTCATTGTACTTGTGGGACTCAAAAATATTCTTTCACCTTGGGAACTTTTCAAAAGAAACTTACCTTCTCAAAATCTTACGGAAGATCCCATCATCGGGACTTATATTCATAAATATAAGTATCTATATGCCATGGTATTTATGATGCAAGAATGATGCATGCTATGTTTATGAAATTTATGATTTTATATCCAAATCTTCCTATAATTTCTTTGTTATTTCTTTAAGGTTTTCCTCTTTATTGTTCCTTATGAATTATGTATTTCTATGTTGTTTAAGTGTATACCTCTCTTGTTATATAAAAATTTTATTCAAACGTTATTGTCCTTTAAACAAGATGTTTTGTTTCATAATTGTATATGTTTTGATCCAATGTTTCCTCTTTTTATTATTTATCCTATCTCCTTTTCATAACTCTTATAATTTATTGTATATATTCTACATAATCTAATATTTAACTTTTATGTTTTAAACATGTTTATTATTTTGAATTTTCCATCATCGAACATTCTACTTACTTATCAATTTACTTATTGTTATGAGTATTACTATTTTCATAATTTCATTTTTGTTTTTGGACAACTTAAATGAGTATATGTCATTTATTTTTTTATATATCATCCATTGTTTATATTTTTTATACTTGTATTTATATTCTGACTAATTTATTGTATAATAAATTTATTTATTTAAATTAAAAATCTTGGATTCTTAAAATCAAGGCTCTCCCATCATACTGATGGACCCTTAATTCGGATTCCAAGCCTAGGAAAATTCATCCAAAATTGTGACTCCTTGCATTCTGGG
>NW_018397259.1:1318803-1320120 GCF_002168275.2 Theobroma umbraticum | reverse complement strand
GGCAAAAACTCAAAATTTTTTAAAAATTGTTTTCTCGATTTTCTCAACATGTTGGTGAAAACTTTGAAATTTTTAGTAAAAGAATACTCTTCTTGACTTTCCCAGCATGCTGGCAAAAATTGAGGATGAAAACTTTTTCTGAATTTTCATAAACGTTCTAGCAAAAACTCAAAAAAAATTTTAAAAAAAGTTTTTCTTCAAATTTCCCAATACTTTGGTGAAAATGGAGAAAATTTTATTAAAAGAAAACTTTTCTTAACTTTCCCAATGTACCAGCAAAAATAAAGAAATTTTATGAAAAAACAAACCTTTATTTTATTATCATAATTTTTCCTAGAAGGATCTATCATAAATTTCTATTGAGATTTTATTATCTTTTTATGATCTAAACTTATTACATCCTATCCTATTTTATTTCATTATTGGTTTATTTATTACTTTTGTTTGTGTAATAATTTTTATAAATACATCATCTTGTAAAATAGTTTATGTTAACCTAATTTTTATTATTTTTATTTTTGTATTTATTTCCTATTCTAAACAAATATTATAGCATAAATACATCATTTGTTTTATCTTCTTATAAACTTATCATTGTATTTTTTTATTAGTTAAAAAAATAATAAATAATACTAAACAATAAATAATAAGCAAGAAAGAAAATAATTACGGTTGTCAACAGGGAAGGTATCTGCCAATTTTTAAGTATCCGAACCATAATCCTATAAGAAATAAAATACTTGAATCCTATTAACTATCCAAATATTTTTAAAAATTACTACCCTAACCCTAACTCTAACCCAAATACATCTTCACTACTCTATAATTACCTTAACCCATATTAAAGTCCAATGATACAAAAATTATTATTTAAATGCTCTTCACGAGTACCCAATTACCCAAACCCGTAATCATATACAATAATATTTCTACTACATATTTCACATAATTTACCAATAATTAAAACACACAAATAATAAAATTTAAATTTGATTAATCAAAAATATATCTCAAACATAATTAATAATTTTATAAGTTATGATTTTGTAATGTTGACACAAAATAGAAAATAAATATGTTTATATTTAAAGTATATATATACTAAAAATATTTTAATATATATAATAGTAATTATATTTCTTATAAATGAACCCAATATATAAAAAGTATTTATATTAAAAAATATTACAACTTAATTAATAATCATAATTTTATTAATTAATTTAATTAACTATATGAGTTTGTTCTTAATTACATGAAATTAAAAAAATAACTAAGCTTAAAAACTATTCTAATCTCACAACTTCACTTTAGATT
>NW_018397259.1:1318591-1318703 GCF_002168275.2 Theobroma umbraticum | reverse complement strand
TTCTATCTAATTCATTCCTATTTTACCTATATAAGCTCACATAATTATGTATTCTCCTTTTTATATTTGACATCCAACTCTTCCTCCATCTTATATTTTCTCCTAACCATAT
>NW_018397259.1:1307934-1318434 GCF_002168275.2 Theobroma umbraticum | reverse complement strand
TTTTTCTATATAATTGCATATATATATATATATTCCTATATTTTCCTTTCTACTACAATTCTTTACTTCTCACATTTTATTTTCATCCTTATCTATTTTCATATTTTCCTATTTCTACGATTTTCTTTCTTAATATTCCCAAGATTCATATTTCTACTATTTTTGCTATGATTAACATAAACTATATTAAGGAAAATTTCTAAAATAAAATCAACCAATGCAAATGCCCAATTGATTAACAGTTTAAAATAAACTTACCCAAAGCTCCAACCCAATTAAGCCCAGGGAAGATCGGACTAGCAAAAGCCCACTAACCAGTTTCAAAACTCAGCTCCCTCTTCTTTGAAACGACGTCGTTCTCAACTCCTCTCCAGCACCAAATCTTTTTATTTTGAGCAAAGAGGGTCAAAACATTAGCAATGTAGTTTATAAGCTTGTAGACACTATCTATTCTATCTTTATCTTTATTTTTATTTTTATCTTTAATTTTTTATCTGAATTTATGATTTTGATGTTCTTTGGATCTGTTTTTAGGCCTCAAACCAAATATACAAACCCAATTCACATTGGGCTATGAACCATGACGCCAACAGAGTAAAATAACCCAAAAAGCTTATAATATAAGATAAACAGAATTGATAAATAAAAATTAAAGATAAAAATAAAAATAAAAATAAAGATAGAATAGATAGTGTCTACAAGCTCATAGAATAAAATATTTGTTCTGTCGTATTAAAAAATAAAAAAATTAAGTTTTTTTTAAAAAAATTTATTTTAAATCCCTAAGCCAATAATTTTTGGAGATATGGCTATGTAAAAAAAATAATCTTACAATTTCTAATTAACAACATTTAATATCATGTCATCTAGTACGTAATAATAATCAACTTACCAAGTGATAGATGACATATCATAAAATTTTCAATTATATTGTTGATTAACAAAATTTAGTCAACAGTTGATGAAAGGGACTTATTTGACCAACAATTAGCTTAAAAATTAGTCAATAGTTAATGAAAATGGTTTATTAGACCAACAATTAGTGAGAGTTAGTGAAATGGATTTATTAAACTAACAATAAGTGAAAGGAGTTATTTGATTTGAAATAAAAATTTAAAGCTTAATAGAATGTAATAAAATTGAATTTTTTTGGTATAATTCAATGGCTTTTTTAAGTATTTAGCTTTAATTTTATTTTTAATTTCATGTTTTAGTTTATTTTATTAAATTTTTAATTTTGCTTATCTTAAGTCTTACAGGTTAGTGGGCTTATGGCCCAATGAGATGAATGGGTTGGTGACATAATTTAGTGTTAAAATAATTTGTCTTGGGCTAACAAGACCATAAATAACAGGAGATCAGAAAAATGGAAAGAATTGAAAAGGAAGCTGCTGGCAAATCCCTAAAGACTCTCACCGCCAAGGCTCTGCAAATCCTAGGCAAACTATACAGAGAGAAGCAAATACAGGAAAATACAGAGCGACATTCACAGAAAATATTTGGCAATCAATAAACCCAGAAATTAAAATAACAAAAAAAAGTGTTTTCTTCTCTTCGCAGAAGATTACGATTCAAGTGATTTTTGGGTTTCTTTCAGGTTTTCAATCAGTGAAGAAGGGATTTGAGCGAAAGGAAGGCAGTGACGGGGATTTGGGTGTCGTTGGTGGCAGAACCCACGGCCAAAAGACGATGTTGTCCTTGAAGTTTCTAGAGAAAGGGAGAGAAAGAAGCACCAGCGCCGCAACAGAGAGAGGAAGAGAAAAGCAGACGGCTATGGTTCTCTAAAAGCAATGCTTTTAGAACTGGCTGAAACGGTGCCGTATTAGTAAGAGGGAGAGCAAAAACCAAAGGACGCTGAAGTTATTGATTGAAACGGTGCCGTTGCAAGAGAATTTAAAAAACTTCGAAGTACCAAAACAGGTATGCGTGAAAAGGGTACGAGTTGTTTTATTTTATTTTAATTTAATTGTTTTACTTTGTTTAATAATTATGTTTAAGGATGGTAATTCATATCTGTTATGAGGTACTCACTGATAATGGTTAGGGTATCCATAATCAAGTTTGAGATGAGTTTGAGTAGTGATTTTACTATACATATCAGATTTGGGTACAATTTTCCGAATCTAATTACCATTTATAAATATTTTGTTATTATTTAAATAATTAAATAAAAAATATATAATTTTTATCAACTTTTAAATAATTTTTTTTAATTAAAAACTAACAAATATATGAAAAATATCTTTCGTTAAAAACTAACAAATATATGAAAATATAGATACTCAAATTGTTAATGTGATGATATTAATATATTTAAATTAAAAAATTAAAAAATTATTAATTATATTTAAATAATATAAATATCATATCATATTATAAAAAAATATAATTATTATTAGATATATATTTATAATATAAATATATTTATTTGGTATTTTGAGTTAACTTTACAAAAATTATAACTTATAAAATTATTAATTATAATATATATATATCATTGTTTATATAAATTTATAATATACATACTTAAAGAAAGCTTTGAGACTAAAATAATTTTGAAATCTAATTTTTTTTTAATTTCATGTAATTAAGAAAAAACTCATATAATTAATTAAATTAATTCATAAAACTATGATTATTAACTTGTAATGTCTTTTAATATATATATTTTATATAAATTAGATTCATTTATGAGGAATATAATTACAATTATATATATATATATTAAAAAAGTTTTAGTGTGTGTGTATATATATATACTTTAAATATGACTATATTTATTTTTTGTTGTGTTAATATCATAAAAATTTTAATTTATAAAATTATTAATTATAATATATATATCTTTGTTTATATAAACTTGTACTATATAAATCTAAAGTGAAGTTGTGAGATTAGAATAGTTTTTAAGCTTAGTTATTTTTAAGTTCATGGATATAATATAAGAAACACTACATATAGTCTAATTAAAATTAATCTAATTCTCACACACTACTGATTATTTATCTATAAGGTATTTGTATATGATATTATATTATATCTAAATAGTCTTTTTATATACTTTTGGACTTCTATCTAATATGATAGTAAATATATTACGATTACTATTATTAAACTAATCAATTATAAATATCTTCTAGTAATATTATATACTGTTAAATATAATCCACAGCCATATTATTATTTCATATATTTATTGTGATCAACATATCACAAACACTCGATTATGCATAAAGTGTATAAAAGTACAGTAATCTCATGTTGCTGGAAAGATATATTTTTGCCATTGATCAACTAAACTCTCTTATAAATGTATTAATCTCATTTGTGATGATTTTATAGATGTATTGTAAATTATGCTAATTAAGATATGCTAGTCAGCAAACCTATCTATAGTATATGGATATACGAAGTTGGAGTAAGAGTTGAGGGTACTCCGCGTAATTAAGAGCCAATCCCATTAAATCTAATGAGATTTTGATATCATGACGACATCTTGTAAGTTGCGCGAGTATGACAGAATTGCAGTAATACTAAGGAGGTCAGGTGCAAAGAAATGAGCTATTTTGGCGACCTTACGAGTTAGGGAGTTTAGGTGTTGGTAATGATTTTAAAAATATTTGGATAGTTAATAGGATTCAAGTATTTTATTTCTTATAGGATTATGGTTCGATACTTAAAAATTGCGAGATACCTTCCTGTTGACAACCGTAATTATTTTCTTTCTTGCTTATTATTTATTGTTTAGTATTATTTATTATTTTTTTAACTAATAAAAAAATACAATGATAAGTTTATAAGAAGATAAAACAAATGATGTATTTAGCTATATAATTTGTTTAGAATAGGAAATAAATACAAAAATAAAAATAATAAAATTAGGTTAACATAAACTATTTTACAAGAGATGTATTTATAAAATTATTACACAAACAAAAGTAATAAATAAACCAATAATGAAATAAAATAGGATAGGATGTAATAAGTTTAAAATCATAAAAAGATAATAAAATCTCAATAGAAATTTATGATAGATCCTTCTAGGAAAAATTATGATAATAAAATAAAGGTTTGTTTTTTCATAAAATTTCTTTATTTTTGCTGGTACATTGGGAAAGTTAAGAAAAGTTTTTCTTTAAAATAAATTTTTCTCCATTTCACCAAAGTATTGGGAAATTAGAAGAAAACTCTTTTTTAAAATTTTTTTTTGAGTTTTTGCTAGAACGTTTAAAAAATTCAGAAAAAGTTTTCATCCTCAATTTTTGCCAGCATGCTGGGAAAGTCAAGAAGAGTATCTTTTACTAAAAATTTCAAAGTTTTCACCAACATGTTGAGAAAATCGAGAAAACATTTTTTTAAAAAATTTTGAGTTTTTGCCAAAACGTTGAAAAATCAAAAAAGTTTTCATAAATTTTCAATTTTCGCCAGCACGTTGGGAAAGTTGAGAAGAATTTTCTTCCAGTAAAATTTCTAATTTCACCAACACGGTATGAAAATTGAGACAAGTTTTCTTTTATTGAGTTTTTTTTTCATAAAATATATATGTATATACAAATTGATTAGGAAAAATAAAATTAAAATATGGAATTAGAATATAATTAGACTAAAAAATATCATATAATTAATTAAGTACCATTCTTTGAATAGGCATTGTAAGTGTGCTAATACTTTCCTCACATAACCTAATGCAGGCGCATCAAGAATTTTATTTTATTTAGTATTTCGTTAGCTTAGGATTTTATTTTCTTTATTTTATTTAGTTTGAAAATTTTTTTCCTATCTTTATTAGAATTTTAGTAATTTAGTCTTTATTTTAGGATTAGGATTACTATTTGATTAGGATTTATCTTAGCTATTATAAATGGTGATCTAGATATAGGATTATTATTTCTTTGTTATTTTTGAATATTTATTCAAGAGGTTTCTTTTAAAACTCAATTATCTTTCTATTGTTCCAACACAATCAACCCTATTCTAGACCTAATTGTTGAGTTCTAATTGCCCTAAACCCTTTGACTACATCAAGTGGTATCAGAGCAACCGATCTTACTATTCTATAAGGATTTAGCTAGGAGACTATGGTTGGCGAGGCAGAGGTCGAGGTAGAGGCAATCAGCCCCAACAAGTGAGTAGGCAGAGATGCGGAGAATGATTGATGACTTGACCGGCTGTGCAAGCTCTGCAGCGTCAAGAACCAGTGGAAGCCCGAATGGAGAATCCGGAAGGTGACCACAACCCCCTTGAGATTGAAGATCTTGAGGATGATGATGAATTTGAGAACGAACGCCCTTTCATGAAGATAAACCCGTAAATCAAGCGCAAGAGTTGGATGGAGACCGGTTATTACATGCTCTTGAATTTAATGGTGGAGGAATAAGATCGAAGTAACTGATTTTCATGAAAATATTCATGCGGAGGAATTTGAATTGGGAACCTAGTTTGGAAAACTATTTGAATGGAAACCCATGGCGGAAAATAGAAGATGTTATTTGTAAAGCTGAAATTGAAAGGTATGCACTTCAATGGTGGAAGAGAGTTGAAGAGCAACGTGCAGACAAGGGAAGCTTAAAATCAGCACTTGGGAAAAAAGTAAATTACGAAAGCAATTTTACCTAGTGATTATACTATGGAATAATATGAAAGGTTTCATTGTTTGAAGCAAATAGATGATTGTTGAAGAGTATACATCGAGTTTAATACCTATCAATTCGGTTGGTTAGTTGAGAGTAATGAACAAATTGCTTCTCGTTATCTTGTGGTTTGAATCTTTTATTAGAGACGAGGATGGGAGTAGTTCGTTTATACAACATTGAAGATGCTCGTCAATATGCTTATCAGCAGAAAAACGAGTTTTCACTATAGGTATAAAAGCCCTTATATGACACCAATTGGAAAACGATTCTGGAGCTCGACAGAGGTTACCAAACATCCCACAAAATTATCGAGAAGCTACCAAACAATAAAACTAATGGGGGTGCAACCATAGTTGAAAGAACGATAAAGGCAAGAGTATAATACCTTATGGTGGACAAAACAATTCTGGTTCTTCTACAAATAAAGGAGGCAGCAATTCCATATTGATGTTTTACTTGTGGGGAGAAGGACACACTTCTTTTGCTTGCCCACAAAGAGAGTGAACTTAGCTGAATTTAGGAGGAATTAGAACCCATTTATGATAATATGATGAAAATAACAAGAAATTGATGTGTATCTTGCACAAGGTGAGTCATAGTGGTAGAAGAGTGATGACAACACAGTAAATGAGGAAGCAGAAGATTGGAGGAGGCGAAGTATTTTTCGCATCCGAGTTGTTTGGGAAGGTAATGTATGTGATCTTGTCATTGATGGAGGAAGCATGGAAAAATATTATTTCAAAAGAGGTAGTAAACAAATTAAGCTCCCTACAAGCAAACATCCTCATCTTTACAAGATTGGGTGGCTAAAGAAAGGACACGAAGTACCATAACTACCCATGTTTGGTAAAATTCACTATGGGAGGTAACTGGGATGATGAGGTTTATGCGATGTTGTGCCAATGGATGTTGTATATTCTTGTTGTAGACCTTGGTTGTATGATCATGATATGGATCATAAGACGAAGCCAAATACCTATTCCTTCTACAAGGACAACAAGAGGTGTACTTTATATCCTCTTAAAGAAGAGACTAAACAATTGGCAACTCCAAGCCCCACAAGCAGCAAAATTGTTGGATATTTATCTGCTGAAAATTTTGAAGCTAAAGGTAGTAATGAAGAGAAGTGAAACAAGTGAATCCAGACATCTATGAGAAGTATATTAAGGCCTACTCGTCGGAGCCAAGTTTTTCTAATCAAGGGGACTGATGCAAGGCGCATCAAGAATTTTATTTTATTTAGTATTTTCTTAGCTTAGGATTTTATTTATTTATTTTATTTAGTTTGAAATTCTTTTCCTATCTTTATTAGAATTTTAGTACTTTAAGTCTTTATTTAGGATTAGGATTAGTATTTGATTAGGATTTATCTTAGCTATTATAAATAGGTGATCCTAGATATAGGATTATTATCTTTTTTTGTTATTTTTGAATATTTATTCAAAAGGTTTCTTTTAAAACCCAATTATCTTTCTATTATTCCAACACAATCAACCCTATTCTAGCCCTAATTTTTGAGTTCTAATTGCCCTAAACCCTTTGACTACATCATAACCGTATTCCCGAACTTAATTTTTTTTGAAGATCGAATCTTATTTTTTTCTAGTAAAACCTAAGTTAAGCATATGATCTCATTAGAAAAAATAAATTCACAAAGCTGGTTAATCACAGCTAAATAAAAAAATTGATGACAACTCCTCTTTTTTGTCAAATGATTGAGTTTATAGACTCACACGTCATGACACTATGGACTTTCCAAACCTAAGATTTTTAAAAGAGCTGCTAAAATGACCACTTTACCTTTTTTTTTTTGTAAACCAAGGCATAATTGTTGATACAAAGGGCTCAAGCATCGATGCTTTTTGTTTTGGGTTTTAAGTATCGATACTTGTTCCTCAGATTGCTTTTAAAAAATTTTCTGGGCATCAGGTTAGATAATTTGATTATAAGTATTAATACCTTCCTCACAGAATGTTATTTTTCTTTCAACAATGTATCCATTTTGAGTTATCTCTTATCTCAACCTCCTAATTTACTTCCCGCTTGCATGGATACTCACAATATCCTTGCAAGGAAAACTTTCCCAAGTGAAACCCTTCTTAACTTACCTTCCCGTGTTTAGTTTGGGTAGGAGGTTTACTATCTTAGCATTGGTACGTGGACACAGGGTACATTTGATAGATATGATGGTATTGCTCAGCCATAATTTCTCTAGCTTATCGAAAATCTTAATTGGTTCTAAATATGTAGGCACGTGTCCTTTATCGCAGCTAATAACTTAACTTTAGTAAGGACTAACTCCTATGCCTTCAATATTACCTTGTTAACAAGATCATCTAAAGTACTAATTGTCGTTCACAACCTAGGTGAGTCCTTGTAGTTTTGGTCGTTGATCTCATGACTTGTGCATACTTCGTACTTAGGTATTGTTTAACGACAATCTTTTAACCAAGGTACTAATAATCTTATAATTTGCACTTATTTAAATCACATCCCAATCATGTAGTCCAATATCTCTTTCCATTGTAACCTCGAAATATCAAAATAGTCTTTGACCTTTGGACATACATATTTCTAACAACTTAAGACAATTGCACAAGACGTGTAGAACCATGTTTTCACTAATCATTTGGAAGTAATCCGAAGGCATTTACATTCATTGGAAATTTAGGTTGGAGTAGCAACAAAAACCAAGTGGAAACTATCCTTAAAACTCAATATTTTACAAAGATGTACATTAGGGCTTGATATCTTAGGGTTGGGTATAGATCCTTTCCTGACAGAATGCTCCCGAAAGTATTCTGCCTTCCATGTATCAATACTTCCTTCATGAGTATCGATACCTCCTTCATGGTTGTCGATACTTTCTTCATGAGTATCAATACTTCCTACCCAAAACACTTTTGAAATTTCCAAATTTCACCATTTTACCATTTAATCCTCCAAGGAACATATTTCACTTATAACCATCTAACTTTTGGCACCACCCAAGTGCAATATACCCTTCCTATGGTTAGGATTTTATAATCTTAACACCATACAAGAAAATCAAGTATCCTTTGATTACTTCAAGTCACCATATGCCAATTTCATTCTTTAACAACTAGCACACTCTTCCAAGTCTGTCTCTGATCCATGTAAGGCAATTGTAAGCACATTAAAGATGTCCTCTAGTTATCTTAAGAGACCATGTGCCACTTTCATTCTCTTTAACAGCCAAAAATTTTTTGTAATCAATAATCCTTAAATCACAACCCGGATCAAACCAATATTGTAGATTGAATTCGTGAGTTGTTACGCCATACACTTTCATGTTTAATTCTTGATTCATCCAAGTCTTCTTCAAGTTAAAACATGATTTACTTCCGAGTTCCTTTGTATCCTTTTTTTGGCTGCTCTTTACTTTATCATCATATTTTAAATCTTGATAGTTGTTCCTTTTCTGTATGATTTAAGTGGCAATTTAGAAGAATTATGTTAGGATATATTGAGTTATGTTGTGTTGCAAATTTAGAAGAATTATTTTGGGATATATTTAGTTATGTTGTGTTTCTCTTTGTGTGATCCAAAAGGAAGTCTGGGAGGATATTTTTGTTTTTGTCGCACTGTTAGAGCTTACTGAAATGTTGTTAAAGGTTTGAGGTTGCTAATGAAATGATGATCCTATTAGACTTTATTTACTAAATAATCATTTCCCTTTTTAAAATAAAATTAAAAAAAAGAATGAGATGGACCTTTTAGGATCATGTGTTCTGAGAAGGAATCCATTTGGAAATCAGTAAATTTCATTTCTTTAGGTAGACCACTGAAGTAGTCATTCTTGCTTTTATTACCTTCTTGCCCTGTGTTTGACCACCACAGAGTGTACTGCTGAAAGCTAAAACGATGGCACTTTAGGTCTTTGAAACAAGAGTCTTACGCACTTTCGAGTATTACATTTGCTCAATCTCTCTGTAGTTACATCTTGGTGAGGCAAAGAAGACTTCCCTCCTAAATCACCTGACTCTGAGATCTGCCATTAATTTTCTTTCTTTCCATCTCCTTATCTACTGGTGAGCACTCTCTTCTCTGTCTACCAATTTCAAGTCCTCCTTTACCGTTTTTTCCTTTCTTCTTTTTCCTGAATCTATAAATTCACTATACTACCAATTGTTATGTTCTGCCTTTTTGTTTCTAGAATTTGTAATGGGACACAAGCACATGTTTCTCTCTTCTTGTTCCTTTTCTCTTTCTTCTTTCATTGTATGCAAATGCTAATGGAATCTTTTTTCCTTTCTCTTTTTTTTGTTCTTCCTTACCTTAAGTATATAAATCTTTATCTGCATGCACAAATTTCTTGTAGAATGGTTAGTGTCACCTCTACTATTAGTCAGTTTAATATTTTTTTTTCATGGTTGTGCTCATGGGCTTTATCATTGCCTAATATTGTTCATTCATTAACGTTTTTTGTTTTTTTTTTCTTTTTTATGTTAAGAAGGCACTGTTGGCTATATGGTGGAGAGTGACTTAACCCTAGAAGTTCAATTTATTGCCTTATGAGTTTACTTTAAGCTAAATGTTCTTGCAAACTGCAAGCGCCAAATTTTGCACCTTGAACTTTGAGAATAAAAGGATAATTCAAATTTATAGCATCAAACGTAAAATGTGAGATTGTTGTTATAAATAGAAAAAGTGTTGATTAACACTCAATAGTGTCAATCATTACTATGTTATCATGCATGCAAATGAATAAGTTTAAGGAAGATCTATTTTTTGCACTTTAAGGGCATAAAAGGTCTTTAAATGGCCTAAACGCTTAAGTAAATCGAATCTTTATGTATGACAACATGTTTTACAGCTTTACCAAGTTTGAAATGATAAACTTATG
>NW_018397259.1:1303754-1307834 GCF_002168275.2 Theobroma umbraticum | reverse complement strand
ACATATTGTAATCAACTGGGTCAACAAACATTCTTTTAATTCTAAAAGAAAGCTAGAAAAACCATTACAGGATAAATTTTATGTGCAGACAAAGAGATGCTCTCCTGTAGATTTTTAAAGCAGCATTGGAGGACATGCTTAAACTCTGTTTAAATGCACTGTTAGGAAGAATATTGAATACTAGCAGAAGAATGTTAACTCACATTTGCAAGGTTGACGATCTTTTGTCTCTTTGTTGTAGAAATTGAGGACGAAGAATGAATGCAATCAACTTCATACAACTTTTCATTGTGGCCAGAACCAGGGAACAAATGTCTGTCCCTTGCAGCAGAAGCTTCAACAGCGACAATAGCAGCATGTCGTAATGGGTGCCAATAACAATGACTTGTATGAAATGGCTGCTGAGTCCACTGCCAAGGGTTTAAACAAGAAACAGCAGTGTAACATTGTTGGAGATTATTAGATGAACCATTTGAAAGCATAGTTATATCTTGTACTATCCCCTTAGCATCAGCATGAGAAGTGAATGTTTCCAACTGTTTGAAGCAATAGGTTTCAGTTTTCGCTTTGTTAGTTTGCATATGCCAAGAACAGACTTCATCACATGCACTTGCAATTATCAGCCCAGCTGATGGATCTACTATTACTGCAGCATTGACAACCTGCAGTAAAATGCAGCTTTAGATGAGAACATAATATCCACAAACAATAGAAACGAAGAAACGGAACTCCACCAGAAAAGGATTCAAGGCATACTTAAATAAAAATGTACTGAATATGACTTTGATCTACATGGCCTTATTTATTCAGCTATGGTTCTCTAATGCAGGCCATAAATATGCAGTTCATATTAGAGTTTACAGAAAGCTTATATGCATAAGTTATTTTGTAGCATCTGTTAATTTTGATCACTCAAAATTTTGAATTGCAGAGTGAAAATTTTGAAAAAAGATAAATTTGTTTAAGTGACAGATTAAGAGTAAAAAGCAGTTCTAGAAAGCAGTCCTAAGGTATTTCATGAGAAGCTAAACACAATTCATCGCTAATAACCATGTGCATTAAATCTCTTTTCTAATGAACTCTTAGGCCTTAGCCTAACAGCACATCCATACAAAGAAGTTCATCAAAAGCAATGCCAAAAAGCCACCAAACTTAAGAAAGCCTTAAAAGTCCTAAACTAGTCACATTAAACAAAGAACTAGTATAACTATTTTAGCCTCTATAAAGTCCTACATCAGTCAAAAACCGAAAAGTTTTGTATTTTTTTGACACTTGGTCTTGTTTTCCTAGATCCTTCCGCAACATAAATAATTATGAAGATTAGTCTGGCCCCACTAGTAATCTCTATGATGTGAGGTTTCATTTCGTAGCCAATGTTGGTGAGGGTAGGGTGGGTTTGCCTACAGATCTTACATTCAAGCCATAGCACTGATGGAGGATGAAAATATGCTAATTGAGGGTTTAAGTTATCTAGGACTTTATTTTATATTTTCTGGGTCTAATTGAAATTTTTACATATTTTAGGCTGTTTTAGATTATTTATGCTGATTACTATATTCCTTATTTTCCAAGTATTAGGATTTTAGGCTTAAATTTGGTATTTGGCATTTTACTAGGTTTTAGTTATAAATGCCAAGTTAGTTTTGTTTGTAGGAGGCTAGGATATATGATTTATTGAGATATTGAGATTTAAAATATTTGATATTTGAGGATTTTAGCGGAAAATTCAGATTGCTGCTTGAGGGTTTCGATTGTTCTATATGAAGCACCCTATGTTGTCTCTCTAAGTCAACTTCCAAGAACCAATCATGGGGTCCTGCTAGAAATCACTATAAACCAATATTTATAGAAGCTTCTTCTTACAATGTAAAGGCTCTTTGCTATTGTAAATGGACTAGAGTTCATGCAATCCAGCCTATCTGATAGATATCCTTAAGCAAAGATAAAATTAGTGCATTGAAAAACAGTTAAAATAATTACCAAACCATCTCCAAACTTTGCCAACTCTACAGCAGACTTCATAAAGCTGAAAATTGATTTAGTATCCTCTTCACTAAACCCAGTAATGCCATCAATATTGCTGCAAATAAAAAAGAAGAGGGATTGCAAAGCAAACAAATCAGGAAGCATATTATAGTCTTTAAAATATAAAGGATTACAGCTTGTGATAGGTATAAAAAATAAGTTAAATGACAGACAAAATAATTTTAGCTCCACATAAAATCATGAGTTAAACATTCACAATCCAAACACCATTTCCTACTCTGAAATCCCTCCAAAATATAGCTATAGACAATGTGCTGATCAAAATGCTTCCTATGCAACCAAAGTGAGTCCTTACATAGTAATAATAATTGTGATCATATCCTGGTGTTGGAATAAATAGATAAGAACTATTTCCTACTCTATTTCATTTGTTATCGTATGCAAAGAAAGAAAATAAGAAAATACAACAAAAATACATTTTAGGCTATTGCTTTCATACCATCAAAAGTAAGAGCATATTTTGAATAGTTAATGCATCTGAAATCATTGCAGTTCACAAGATTTATATCTTACAAAGAGTTCCTCTAAATAAAAATTGCTAATTTTGTTTCAATATTGAACATCATTTTAGAGCTTCTGCTTAGAATTTACGAAGTTATTACTCCTACTATTGGAGTTAACTAGTGGCTAGCCCAAGAGTTAAAGAATATGTTTAGACTGTGCCAACTTCCAAGAGACAAACACATCACCTAACTCAAACTTAAAAACCTTAAACCAAAAAACTCTACTCCTCTAACTTTCACCAAAATGAATAAAAGTAAACCAAAAGGGAACATGAATAGCATCGTTAAAATATTTAAAGTGAAACTTGTGCACCTCTTCATACCCTTCTCAACAATGGCAATCAGTTACATACCTTTCTAGCTTGTATCAATATTTTATACATTTAATGAACAATGGCTACTTGGCTTGACTTCAAAAGAAAAGAAGGTCTATCGTGTAGGGCTTACTAGGTTAGTGGATGATATGAAGTTGGCCAGAGTTTGCACTGTGCTTCCCACTCCTCTTTTGATAATGCTGCATATTTGCTAACCTATTAAAACAAAACATCACAAGAAGAACTTCAGGAGGTACCAAGGGCCATGCCTTCTGTAAAGGCAGCTTCTTATAAAAATATTTAATAGGAAAATGAGAAGAGAAAAGGTCAAAATTTTGATTTAAGAACTTCCAACTTCCACTGGTTTCAGTCAAATGAAAATTTTAACAAAAGAAAGAGAAAACAAAAGAGCAAATTTACAGGGAATAAGTTAAAAAATACAATGTGACAATAATAATGATAATAATAAAAATAACAGAAGACAACGCGCGCGCGCGAGAGAGAGAAAGAGAGAGAGAGAGAGGAGATAGACCCATATAAAGGTGCATGCGCATCCACATAAGACATAATGAAACAAAATATAAAATGGGGAAAACCATTTCCTAAGTTTTGAAACATAAACCATTCCAAAGAAAGTGCTAAAAGGACAAGAGAAAAGCTATAGGAAAGAGAATCAAGATAAAAAGACCTTTTCAATCTAAAGTTGATATTCGGCACCTTCATCTTCCATCAAGGAAGAGCAGTAATGCAAGGTTATTGTTCATTGTTATCCACACGCTTTAATACTCTTTTGTAGTAGAAGACCCATTGGTAGGATGGGGGAGGGGGAACTAAAATTAATATTAGATAAAATAATGTTACTACAATATAATAAAAAAAAAAGAAAAAAAGATGACCCACTTTTGTAACGAAAGGACACAAGTTGTAGGAATCCACAATTTCTTGTAAATCTGGTGGCATGCTGTAGAATTGTGTTTCATTTTCACAAGCTAAACATAATATCACCGACAGCTCTGGGCTTCCTGTCACACAAGCCAATTGAAAGTGGCATCCATATGATTGAGATTTTCATAAGGCGACAATGTTACAAATGTCAAATAAAGAGAACTAAAAGAAGCATGCAAGCATGATGATTTCTAGATGTTCAAATAGGATTGATATTAATTGCTATTATGAACATTTTAATTAAGGTTTCATTTCTCAAACCAGAATAAAAG
>NW_018397259.1:1303251-1303654 GCF_002168275.2 Theobroma umbraticum | reverse complement strand
ATCCCTACCTAATACATAAGGGAAAAAAAATTATCGCATTCCAGCCTCATTGATTAAACTGCCTAGTAAAACTTTTTGATTATTTCTTCTTTAGATTACCGAATTGTCTTAAGGCTTCTGGCTCCTAGAATGGTCTTTTCCCTTAATGGGTGCATTGCTATATATATTATCCTTTCTGATTGACTGTACAGTAGGTACTTCAGATCAGAGTACACATAGAAGTGTCAACTTGTTTAATATGATGTACATGAAATGAACCCTGGCTACAATTACAAATGAGCAGTGAATTTACAATGGCAAATGGTTATTTTTGCAAGAGAAAAGCTTTTTGTTTACTCTTTCTACTGACTTCTTCCTTTCAGAAGTGTTGCCATTATCTGAGACTTGGACATTTGTTTTGTAT
>NW_018397259.1:1302384-1302790 GCF_002168275.2 Theobroma umbraticum | reverse complement strand
ACTCACATGGAGAAATTTGAGTTTCCTCTAGACAAAATGATTCTTGTGATTTTTGCTAGGTGCTGACATGTTCAATAGCATTTTGATTTTATAACTTTTCAGAAATTCCTCTTTTATATAACTTATCTGCCTTGCATTTGGATTCTCTAATGTAAATTGATATTTGAACTATAATTGAGCAATGCTAATCTCATCAGTAGATCCAAGTCAAATTATTTGCTTTCGGTCGACTAGTGTATTACTGGATTGGCATGCCTTGAATCCTTTTTATGGAGTAGTAAACATTTTACATGATACTGCGAGGTTATGTACAAAAACAATATATTTTCTTGATAATCATTGAAACCCAATTTATGTATCTTATGGCCTTAGGATTGTCCATGTCTAGACCTATCAAAATGAGCTT
>NW_018397259.1:1269647-1302284 GCF_002168275.2 Theobroma umbraticum | reverse complement strand
ATCTCATTATTTCGAATATTTTTTAATTCCATTGGCTTAGGTTCACATATGTTTTTTTTATGTTTCCTTGTAAAGCAAACTTGTTTACCATCTCTTTCCAATCTCTTTCAAACTTATCAATTGTCCATCAAGATTTCATGCAAGGTTTGAAATTTTGAAACAAATTCATATTTTGAGACATTTGCTTGGACATTACTAGCTAGATGCCAAGAGCATAGCTTGTGTCGTATTTCAAGGAACGCAATTTGCAGTGCCTTTCTCATAGCTCGATCCCCAAATATGGCTTTCAGCATTTCATTTGTGAGCAATGTTAAAGCAAAAACGGTGGTCATGATAATGCTTAACACATAAGAAAAACAATGAAGGCAAATTAAATGTGTTTTTCTTGTAAATTGTGTTAAATGTCAAAATATCACAAAATCAAGTATAATCTAATCTTATGTCATCTTGCAAATTAAAGCAGAACCAATTCTGCTAACTTCATAACAGGGGGATTGGCTATATTGGGTTGGAGAGAGTAATGGTGGGTACACTATTGGGTTGGCCTATAGGTTGTTAAAAACTCATTGATTAGTTGATATAGAATGTGAGGTTTACATGTGGGTGTGGTAGCTGTTTTGTAGTGAAAGAATGAAGTTTTCCATTTAGATGTTGTTTCAAGATCATCTACATATAAATGTGTAGCGAATGAAGAAAGGAATGGTTGATTCAGTTTTTTTGTGATTGGTGCCAATTGGCAGATGAATCTACTTTACACTTATTTTGTGATTGTCTCTTTGGGAGGAAATATAAGACTACTAGCTACAACTAATACGTGATTTGCATAACTTTTACAATTATGATTTGGAGTGTTGTAGATTAAATTTATTGATAATTGTGTATGGAGCTCTATATTTGTGATGATATTGTGGGAAATTTGAAAAAGTTGGAATAGATGGGTTTTTGATAGTTTTACGAAATGCTCAGAAGTTGTTTGAAGAAAGGCTCGAATGGCATCTAAAGAAATTATGGAAGTTTTGGGTTCTAAACAAGCAACACACAAGACACCGAAGTGGATTAAGTGGTAGTTGCCTGCTTTAGAAAGCTTTTTATTGAATATAGATGGGGCTTATAAAGTTGGCTTAAAACGTGCTTTTGAAGGAGGTTTATCCGTAACTCCAATAGTGAATGGGTGAGAGGTTTTGTTTTTAATATTAGAAATATGGATAGTTTGATAGCCAAATTATAAGGCATCCATGAGGGTTATTTTTAGCAAGGAGTTTACAAATTAGTTCGCTGGTCTTGGAAGTTGATGTGTTATTTGTTCAATTTCTCATTACATGGGTTGGATCTTCTCATCCTCATGGCCCATTGATTCAAGATTGTATTTTGCTGATCCAAGAAGGGTGGGTTACAGAAGTTAGACGTATATGTCGCGAAGGGAATCAATGTGCAGATTTCTCGACAAATTTGGTACAAAGTTGTCCTCTGGGCATCTCAAGATTGATAAATCCTCCTGAATAATTGTGTTTTTGCTTAGGAATGATATGTATCGTCCTTCCACTTTGAGGCACTAACCAAGTCATCTAGTTCTTGTATACCAAAAAATAAAAATAAAAACACAACTAAATACATAAATAAATCTCTAAACTATACCAAGAAAGTTAATTTAGCTTTTATTTTTTTATTACATTCAAATAAATTTCTAAATTTTTATTTTAGATCAAATAAGTTCCTCACATTAATCATTGACTAACAAAAGATAGTCAACGGTAACGGTATAATCAATAATTTTTTATATTTATGTGTCATCTTAATGATGTCAATGCTATGTGGTAGACAATGTGGTATAAAAAATTGTTGATTAAGAATTAAATTTTTTTCCTTTTTACTCATTCAAATGTTTAAAAATTATTGGTTATAAGGATTTGAAACAATTTTTTTTAAAAAAAAAAATCTAATTGCTTTAAACTGATTATCATTATTTCTTAATAGATCACCATATTCTTAATTGAAGCCATTCTTCTTAACAAAAAAAAAACCTTCATTTTCTTCAACATTCCTTAAATCCAACATACCTTATAGTTAAAATGTCCTCTCCCTATCTACAATTCCTATTCTTCTTCTAAAAATCATTTTTGAGTTAATCTTAAATTTTCAAAAATTATGAAAAATGTGGAGAGAGAATCTATGGTTGATAGGAAATAAAATTCAATACTATCATATTTCTCTTATAGATTATAGGGAATAAAAGAGCATTAGATTTCTCTTACAGATTTTTGGGAAGCGAAAAGAAATATTTGAATTTCTTTTATTTTTTTTATTATGGAACAGCATTGTATGTCTTATTAATTTTAGTATTATAAACTTTATATGTCGTACCTTTACTCTTCCTCTTCTCAAAATCATTTCTAGGTATTCTTGGATTTTTTTACACTAAGTTTTTGTTAAGCAACAATAGCTTCAATCAATTTGAAGAAGTTAGATTAAGTTTTTTTTATTAGAGAAAAAGACTTCAATTAAGAAGACGATTAGTTAAGAAACAATGATAATCAATTTAAAACAATTAAATTTTTTTTTATTTTTTGTTTTAAATCCCTAAACAATAATTTTTGAATATTTGAAAAGAAAAAAAACTCAATTTTGAGTCAATAAATTTTAATGTTAGGGCATTTGTTACGTCACATTGATGTTATTAGGATGACACATCAACATCTCACGTGAAATATGATATAACATCAACAATTACTGACTGTACCGTTAAATAATGAAGTTAGTCAACTATTAGTAAGAGAAGTTTATTTGATTCAAAATAAAAATTCAAGAATTTATTTAAATACAATAAAAAGATATGAGCTAAATTAACTTTTTTGATATAATTTGAGAGCTTATTTAGATATTTAGACTTAAAACACTTATAATAAAAATTAACCTTTTAAGAATATTAATGTAAATATATAAGAATGAAAGTAAAAACTCATAAAGTTGAAATAAAAGATTATTAAAATATCAATTAAATGTATAAGAGTTATCGTAATAAATCATATTAGACAAAGTAAACATAGTTTTAGTGAAAATTAACCATTTACAAATGTTAACGTAAATGTACAATAATAAGAATAAAAATATTTGTAATGAAAATTTAACTTTTAAAAATTTTGACGTAAATTTAAAAGAATAAACGCAAAACTTAATAAAGTTAAAATAAGCATAATTAAAACATTGAGGTAAATGTGGAAGGGTTAGTGTAATAGTTCATGTTAGACAAATAAACCTATTTTTAATGAAAATTAATTATTTATAAATATTAATATAAATGTATAATAATAAGCATAAAAATACTTATAACGAAAAGTAACTTTTTAAAAATCTTAACGTAAATTCATAAAAACAAACATAAAAATTCATAAAGTTGAAATAAATATTATTACAATATTAATGTAAATATGTAAAAGTTTATGTTAGACAAATTACGTATATTTTGAATGAAAATTAATGATTTAAAAAAATAAAAATAAATGTATAATAATAATAATAAAAATATTTATAATGAAAATTAACCATTTAAAAGTCATGATGTGAATGTTAAGGCTATATTACCTTTAAATGTTAATGTTCCTCTTATAATTATATAATTATAATGTTAACATTAAATGTTATTATACATTTTATCTATAAATTATAGTATAATATTTAAATATTTCATAATAATGAGTTTAACGTAATTAAAGTAGTTAAATGTACTGATGTTAATATTAAAAACTAATATTTTTATATATTAACGTAAAAGAATAAGATTAAAGATTATATAGATATATTGTTTTATGTGTTAACCTATTTATCAGGTTTTCTGTTATTTTCTTGTAATTATATTATTTGACATTATAGTAAGCTTTATTATAGGCTTGCCTAGGTTTGGTTTACACTTAATATGGACAGCAACTGTGTAGCATATTTCAACACATAAATCAGTTGAGAAAGTGAAAAAACAAAAGAAAGAAAGAAAAAACTAGTTCTACAAGAGACAAAAGAAAGAAAGAAAGAAGGGAATGGGGTCCTTATCTGGAAGGCATGAGGCTGGAGATGGATAACCTCGATGACAGCCTTACCCAACAGAAGCGCCTCTCTTAACAGTAATACCCATAACCGGCCTTGTTTCATTTTGTTTTTCTGATTTTCTCTCTTCTGACATTACATTCTCTTTCTCTCTATTATTTTGTATGGTCTGAAATCGAATGGCTGTTTCTCCCAGGATAGGAATCGGAGTCGCTCCCACTCCTTCCGCTCACCCACTTGCCATGTCCACTCTCTTCAACCCTTTCTTCTTTGTCTACTCTTCTCCTCCGCCCACCCTCCGTTTTCGCTCTCCCTCCACACGCCGCCCTCGCCCCCTCTTTCTCCGTCCCAAGGCCTCCGCTGCCGCCTCCGTTGAACCTCCCCCCGTTCGAGGTCTCTCTTTCTTTCTCTGTTTCTGTATTTTATGCTAGTATACTATGTTTTGTTTGCATTTTCCATCTTCTTTTATTGGACTTTCTTTTTATGTTCCAAATACTGATTGGCTGGACTGCTAGCTTCATTTATTTATGTGTTTTGGTAGGAAATATTGAATTAAGACAGATTCCGATTTTGCCTTAGCTTTTATTTTGCTAAATTAATTCCATATGAAGCTGAAATACTGTGGGTTTGGTTATTTCGTTTTCTTTTTAAAATTCTACAAGGAATGTGCTTGTAAAATGTTAACGAGCAGTGGCATTGTAATGTAACGATACTGAGAAATGCTAAAGTTAACTCCGGTTCGACAGTCTGGCTACCCTTTGGAAATAAATGCCCATAAATTTGCTATTTAATACCTCCTTATCATTTGCTAGTAATCTGACTGCTCCACAGGTAGGAAAAATAGCACTATCCAACGATGCGAATGATGATGTTGAGGTTGTGGTTGGTTGTTACTTGCTATATATTTGAAAGAAAAAAAAAAGAGCAAAGTGTGCTTATGGATGAAAAGAACACAATTTTTTTTAAAAAAATTAGAATCTTAACTTTTATGAATTGCAAAATCAAAATCTTAACTTTGTGGGGAATGATAATATTTGAATCTGTACCATTTGCTTATATATATCAATTAAGTATCATTCACTCATAAATCTTTGTTTTTGCTTTTTAGCATAAATTTTAAGAAAGAAAAAAACAAATAGTAGGATTAATACCCAAACCGAGCCTAAGTTTTCAACTGTAATTTGTGACTGGTGTGGGTGTTAATAACTATTATGGTAACGTGAGGTGCAAAAAATGTACTTTATAAATCTCTCTCCCTCTCCAAGAAAAAAAAAAAGAAGCACTTATAATTTTGTAGGACTTTACTTTCTCGAGGCTAAATATCTATATATGTATAGCATGCAACTTTTACTTATGTCATTTAAACTTTTCCTTCGAGCTTAGAATAAAGGCACGTGGTGATTTTTGTGTTTTCTTTTGCAGCTAAATCAGTCGAGAATGTGGTGATCATAGGTTCAGGTCCTGCTGGATATACAGCAGCAATATATGCAGCTCGTGCTAATTTGAAGCCTGTAGTGTTTGAGGGATATCAAGTTGGTGGTGTTCCTGGTGGCCAGTTGATGACTACCACTGAAGTGGAGAACTTTCCTGGTTTTCCTGATGGAATAACTGGTCCAGATTTGATGGATAGGTAGTTCAAAGAAGGGGGAAAGCCTGCCTTTTCTTTTCTGCAATTTTTATTGGCAGCTATTCTTTCAACTAGAATTATAGAACATAGTCTTGATATCATGTTTTGACTAGGATGCGACGACAAGCTGAGCGTTGGGGAGCAGAATTGTTCCAAGAAGATGTGGAACACATTGATGTTAAAAACAATCCATTTACAATACAGAGTAGTGAACGTGAGGTGATGTAAATTTCTTGGATACTTGTTCTGTTGTTACGTTGAAGCAGTGCAAATTATTAGAATAGTGGATTACCTGAACATATTTCCAATTATTAGATACAATGGCTAGAATTGCATCAATTGTGCCCAAACATAAAACCTTTCTAGGACTCTAAACTAATTAATTTCTTGGCCGAATGTAATTCTATTTGATGTGATGCCAGCTTTTTACTTGGAACACCATATTTCAGTTGAAAACTTTTACTTGCTTGTTATGTTGCCCATGTGAGTCAGTTATTCAGTTACGTGATGCTACCATCTCCAAAAAGAAAAGGAGAATATTAAGTTGTTTATATTTTTCATTATTCCCATGTTGAACTTTTAAAGACTCGGTATTATTGGTCTTTGGATGATTTTTTTGTGCTTATTATTTATTTAATTTGTTTCTTAAATTTGTATATCAGGTTAAGTGTTACAGCATAATTTTTGCCACAGGAGCTACAGCCAAAAGGCTCAGGTTGCCCCGTGAAGATGAATTTTGGAGTAGGGGAATCAGTGCTTGTGCAATTTGTGACGGAGCATCACCATTGTTTAAAGGTCAAGTGCTTGCTGTGATTGGAGGAGGTGATACAGCTACAGAGGAAGCATTGTATTTAACTAAGTATGCTCGTCATGTTCATTTGCTTGTTCGTAAAGACCAACTAAGAGCATCGAAAGCAATGCAAGATAGGTGAGTTTGACAAACTCATGCTTTTTTTACCAAAAATTTTATGACTGATACTTTACATTGTGCTTTAATAATTGGTTGTTCAAATTGCTTACATGTGTATGTAAGGGTTATGGAAGGCAGTAATATTCCTGCTTGTGAGATATCCTTTCAGAAGCTCTTGACTATTTTTCTTTTTGATAAGCAAAAGCTCTTGACTCTTGTTCTTAACTATTTTTATTTTATTCTATTTCTTACAGTGTTATTGAAACTTTAATGCCTATGTGTTTTCTTATTTTTTCTGAACTTTTTCTCTTCATAATTAACCCATATGATGTGCATTTGCTTGCAGAAGTTGTATATGTCAGATGATGTGCAAAGTGACAACTCTTTGAATGTTCCCAATTGTTTGTGGACCTTTCTTTTTTTAATAAATTTTTTGGCTACATCTATGGACCTTATTATCATTGGCAACATTCCTGGAAATGCAATTAAAGTTCTTAATCTAGATTGTCTGCAAGTGAAAAAAATTACGCAATATTAATCCTTCCCCATTGCCTGTGCGCTTGTCTGTTACTCTCCAATAATTAGCTTCATCCTTGTGCTCCTCTTTAGCTATGGTTAAGACCGGTTAGAATAGTAAATTTATAAAAAGTTTCTTCTATCTATGTGAATATTCAGAAAAAATGGAGCATGAAGCCATATTATAGTGCCTAGGAAAAGGAAGAAACATGATAGGCGGTTCTTTCTTGAATTGTGTACCAATAGAGGTCATATGTAAATGGAGCAGTCATTGCACATATCCTATAACCTTTAATATGGAAGAATCATTTTAACCTGAAAGTTCTAATTACATTATCAATTGTCATCTAATTTATCTTGGGTTTTTGTATATTTCAGTTCTTAAATTGTTTCCCTCGCTTTCAGAAAACTGTCTTTTGGTAGGTGTCAACAGTTTGCCTTTTTATCCTTGCGGAAGGGGTGCATCAAAAAAGTTTTTTTTTTTTACAAAATTAATTTATCAGCGTGAAAGTATCGTACACATTTTTTTTTGTTCAATTGCAATATAAGGTCTCTAGGCTATTGGTTTGTTATGTCAATTTTGGTGGGACTACTTCGCTAATATAAAGAAGTTGCTACTATCCTTTTATCATAACCATCATCATAGAAGTTGATGCTGTCTCATACTTTTTCAAATTGTTACCTTCAATTGATTTAGTAAATCCTCTCATAGAAGGTTTCTGCAGTTTTAATTTTTTCACTGCTCTTTTGCTAGTCTAGAACACATCATGTGATTTAATTGAACTATGCCTTTGAAATTTTTGTAAAACTTTCATTTTATATCATTTGAAATGTCTGGAGTGAATTATCTAGAGGTTTAAGGCTTGCTTTAATGGAACTTGTGGCGAACGTATGCGTTTCACATCACCTCTTTTCTTTTATTTCAATGGAATTATGTTAGTTGCTTAGCTGTAGCTGAAATTTCTCATGTTGGTTCTAATTTGTACCTTGATTTTGGTGCATTATATACTAATTTGTATGTCGAGTTTTCAACTCCCTGAATGTTTGTTTAACAGGTTAATTATCGCGAATGTTTCAGAGTTTACAACAATCCAAATATCACATTGCACTTCAATACAGAGACCGTGGATGTTGTTAGCAATACAAAAGGTCAAATGTCGGGCATATTAACCAGAAGAGTTGATACTGGGGAGGAATCTGTGCTCGAGGCAAAAGGCTTGTTTTATGGTATAGGACATTCGCCAAATAGCCAGCTGCTGCAAGGCCAAGTTAAACTTGATAGCTCAGGGTATGTGCTAGTGGAGGAGGGTAGTGCTAAAACTTCTGTAGAAGGTGTATTTGCAGCGGGAGATGTGCAGGTAATCTTGATTAAATCAATTATTCTATCCTCTATCTTGTATTATCCTTGGGACCAGTCAGCAAATAATGCGTCTCTCAAAGAATTTGAGATTTGTATTCCATCATTGACAGAACTTGTGGCATGGTCATAGTAGTGTGTCAGAGTTATACTAATCATACAATGGAAACACTAGTCTTTGGCAATAATTTCTAAGACTTTCAGGTGAGCATCTAAAAATCTGGGATTACTCTAGCGTCAGTTAAAGTAGATACATGGAAGGAAACATTAAACCATGGAAAATGGTAATGGAATATAACTACTTCAACCATTTAAAATGATAATTCAATTACCCAAACAACACAATTAGCAATGCTGTTATTTGGAAATGAAGCATTTTAAAATGATTTCATTTCAAAATTCCTAATCCAAATGCACCTTAAGATTATGGATGTGTGGAAATAGTAGCAACATAAAGTTCTCATTTTTGATAATAAGAAATAATGAGGAATTTGGATCCAATCATAGTCATATCTATTGATCTGGGGGAATATACCTATGTAAATTTCCTTCAAAGAAGTTCCTTGTCCTGAAATATTAGTTTGACCAAAAGGATTGATGCACTTTAAAGTTCTTCTAGAATTCAGATAATTTGGTAACATTGTGTAGAATATCTCAACCATGCCATCTATTGAAATCGCATTAAGTAGCCTCCTTTTATCTTTCTTGGTGGAATGTGCCCCTTTCTGATGTATATGCCTGAGTATAATTGTATTATAGTAGAATTATGGGAAAAAGAAAAAAAAAATGAAACGAGGTATTTTGAGGTGTAGGATGGAGCTTTTGTCATATTTGTTTATGAAACTGTGATTTGTAATCTATGTTTCTCTTAGTTAGGTATAAATGTCCAGCATGGGCATTTGTCCAACATGAGCATGTCGAAATTTTTTCTAAGGTGTTTTCTTATATTTGGAGGGGTCACCCGGCCATAGCATATCCCCTTTGGGGTGTTGAATATTTATATGGCCCTAGTACTTAAAGAAAACTGAAGAGTCAAAGCAGCATAGTGTATAACCATGGAAGGTGACATCTTTTCTTTTGACAGTTTCTAAATACGAAAAAAAAAAATTAGTCACTTCATTAATGCTTAAGTGCATTCTCTTGTTACATTAAACAAATTTGTGCTTGGCCTGCCTCATAAATTCAAACTATCATCAGACTTCACATTTTTGGAAAGTCTATATTATTATTAAATTATCTTGTAACTTCATTGTCCATTTTATTGAATAGGACCATGAGTGGAGACAAGCCATAACTGCTGCCGGATCTGGATGCATTGCAGCTTTGTCTGTTGAGCGGTACCTAGCTAGCAATAATCTCCTTGTTGAATTTCATCAGGTATTTCTTTCTAACAAATGCCAACTTTGGCTTTTCTTATTATATTTTTGTGAGAAGTTTTTTTTGGTATATGCAGTAGTCTGCCTTCTTTTGTCCAAGTTGTTTATTAACTAAGCTCCTTGTACTTTATCCCACACATGCTTTTATTAATGTTCTTAATGAACTTCTATCTTACAGCCTCAAACTGAAGAGATTAAGAAGGAACTGACGGATAGAGATGTTCAAGAAGGTTTTGACATTACACTAACGAAACACAAGGGTCAGGTGTGTATGCTTTTAATCATCTTAGATGGTGGTTTCTTTTATTTGATTTATCTAATATTCCTGGTTTTGGTTTACTATTAGTGTTGGCTCTAAGTCTGTATTCTTATATCTACTCCAGTATGCCTTGCGAAAGTTGTATCATGAGAGTCCAAGGCTTATATGCGTATTATATACTGCACCAACTTGTGGTCCATGTCGGACTTTGAAGCCAATTCTTAGCAAGGTAACATTATTTTTAATTGTGTCAATATTGCCTGCTATTAAGCTTCCAGTGTCCGATTAATTCATGTTGGTGAAATCTTTTAAGTGTGATTTGTATGTGGTTTCATATTTTGAGGGTTGCATAGAATAATACTACTAAGTTTGTGTAAGGGTCTCTGAATCTTTTGATTGGTTGATTATGATGGAAGTTAAAAAATTATATCATATTGCTTCCCAAATGTTTGGCTTGCATCCAGCTGTTAAGGAAAATACTCACTGCAACCTGGAAGTGGATATTGCGATGTATAAAGATATTCTTTCATAAGACATGGGATATATCACTTCACTCAAATGGGCCTGATCTCTTTTCCTTTAGCAAATTCACTTATGTCATTGTTCTAAGCACTTTTTACATACCTTGATGGTTGACCTTAGATGTTCTAATGCATGGATACTCCTTATTCAGTGCTTATGTATCCTAATGTCGCATAATGAAGCTGTCATTTCTGACCAGCATGCTGTTTTTAGCTGAGAATATTGACAAATTGACTATGGTAGAAGAATCGATATAAGCTTTGATCTTCAATTCTTAAATATTGTGTAAGTTATGTTAGAATAAAAAGCACTGGGGAAGGAAGAACAGATTACAATTCAAAGAGCATGAAGAACAGTTTTCTCTGAAATTGGTATAGTTAGACCTAAAGCACCTAAATACTAAAAAAAAAACAGTTTTTCATTTCCTTTTAATCATCAATCTTTGCAACTGTTGACATTTTTGCAAGACAAGAAATGTAACTGAATCTCTGTACCATATGATGGAGTGGCTATAATTAGAATGCAGTAAGCAATTTGGTATAGCCAACTCTGATGATTATCATCTGTATTTCATCTCAGTATGTATCTGAAATGTCTCTATAATTTATTCTTTGATGGCTATATTAGATGGCATTGAAGCAATATGTTATAGACAGCTCAAAAGTTGGAAAATATTATTTAGTTCTTTCAATGTATGAACAAAGAGGGGAATTGCATGCTTATTGTATATATTCAGTCATATTTAATGTATTATAGAATGCATCTTTTCTAATGTGCAATTCAGTGGCTGACTCTTGATTTGCTTATCTTTCGCTAAATTTCTCTATTGCAGGTGATTGATGAATTTGATGAGAATGTACATTTTGTTGAAATTGACATTGAGGAAGATCCAGAAATTGCAGAAGCTGCTGGAATTATGGGTACCCCATGTGTGCAGTTTTTCAAGAATAAGGAGATGATCAGGTTGGTTAATCTCATTCTTATTAAATTTTTTCCTTTGTACGATGCTGTATTTTATTTATCTTCTGCTATCTATTAGCATATGCAAAATGAACTTGTTCTGAAGTACATTAGGCTTGTTGCAAAAGATATGCAGTCACGGATAAAACTATTAGTCCAAGGTTGCTAGTTTTTTCCTACCACCAATTCTTATTATGCTGGTTATGCAGGACTGTGTCAGGGGTCAAAATGAAGAGAGAGTACAGAGAATTCATTGAAGCGAACAAATGAGAGTATTTAACTGCTTGCATGGATATCATCATTTCATCATTCAATTTTGTTCTGAAAAGTTATTTGAATAATGCTTCAATTTTAAAATGATATCTTGTATTGATGAACTACACTGTAGATTACACATGCAGAGTTGCCAATGCATTTTGACGGTTTTTTGTTCTCCAATTTTGTGCTTCAGTAATCTGTATATGTTGCATTCAGTTATGAATGTTGTTTACAAGGTGGACTACATGCTCTTGACTAGAATAATTGGCAGCTATTCTGTATTCAATCCTTTCAGTCTTTTATGGAAAATTTTTTTTGTGACACAGGTTTGTGCATTTGGTCTTTGTCATTGAGTCGGCTTTCATTGATAGACATGAAAAATATTTGTTATTTCCATAACTTGCATCACTATTGAGAAAAATGGATTGCTTTCTGATTTAATCTGCTATCCTCTTTTAAGCCTTCCTTGTGTTGAGACCACAAATGGCTGTATGAGAATTGACTTTTTTATTAGTTGACTGGGCAATATGTGAAAGCATGATTATCCCAACATTTTCTTTCAAGTGTGATCAGGCCTTTTCGTGTTCTCCTTATATGATCTTGACTGAATTTAGTTGTCTACTGTCACAAGCTTATAAAAATGACCTTGCCCATGTTTGGGAAAAAAAAAAAAAACACTCCTGGCTGCTTTAATTAAACTGCAGAAGTTGTCAACAAAAATCTCATAAATTGATACAACAATGTGATCTAAGCTTACCTCTGGTGGCCTCATACTTATCATCACATTTGAGAGAGAACCTCATCAATGGGGCTCCCCAATTCTAGGGTTTCTAGACTCCAAAGGTATCAACCTTGCTATTTTGTGAAGTATAGATTTCCTTTCATTAATGATTGATTATCTGTTTTCAAGTGGGCTTTTGTATGTCTCCATACCTAATATCAATCACACAAGATACATGAATACATGAAAACAATTACATTGCGTTTATGTTGACTACTATGACTTCTGATTGAAACTGGAATTTGCGTCTTTCTATAGGTTCTACAATTGTATTTATCACTGTCATATAGAATCAGAGTGTCTCGATATAAAAATTGGATATGTTTTTCGGAAGAAGTCAGTGTCTCCTTTGGAGATGATTCACTCCTTGAATAATATTGCTGGTGTCTCTTTACTAAGATGGTTTACTCCCTTGATGAAATGTTCTAAAGGGATGTTTGATTGTTGTGGCACAAAATCTGTGCAATATTGACGATGCTCTTTCCTTGTACCTAAGAACCATGTAGAAGAGTATCCTTAAAACTGCTAATAAAGAGGCAAGTGCCGCCAAGTCCCACCACTTGGAATGATGAAGCTTAATTCCAAATGTATTCCGGTGGATCATCTCCCCCTTCAGCTTTGGCTCTCCAGGCACCGGAGGATCAAATTCAAGCCCAATCATATCATTCTTGCATTGACCCTGCATCAAACATCGTTAAGAATTTTCCCAAGTTTGTAGTTGGTAAGTAGGTACCTTCGCGTGCTTTGTGATCCTTGACCTTATCAGATGTTTGGGTGAATGAAATATTGACTAATGAAGCTTCTAGGAAAGCAAGTGTTCCTTGTTAAAATGGAAAGAAACCAATGGTTTATGCATTTGAGGGTAGCAAACCTCACGATTCTCACAGTTCAAACTCCGTTTAGTTGAACGAGGAAAAAGGTTATTCATAAATCAGTTTGCCCCAGTGACAGCTTAGGGTTGTTTGGAAAGAGGGGGAAGAGGAGTGAGGGTAGGGGTCCAGGTTAGACTAAAATTAAGATTTTGCTAATGTTTACCTAAGTTAATTGAAAGAGAGGGGTGGGGGTAGTTGGAAGGTATAGTAATTCAGATGGGTAAGTGGATAGTTTAGACCTAATAAAAATAGAAGAAAAGCAACACCATTAGCTGCAAAGATGAAGGATTGAGTTAGAAGGAAGTCACGCTCGTAAGTTTCAGCGACATTCAGATATTATTGAAGGCTCTGACCTCAGTTTTTGACTGAAGTTCAATCTTCCGCAATAGAAATTTTAAAGCGGAATTGGAATATATGGAAAGACATGGAAAGTATAGCAGGATTTCAGGGCTCAAAAATCATCTCGACAGTTTCCTATGGAAATCCATGGTGGTGAAGTGCAAGCTACGTGCCTAGGGCAACATGACTTGAGTCAGGTTGATTGCTTACCTCTACTGCCCAAGCTACATAGCTGATGTCGTACATAGGGTAGTACCAAAAGAACCTGGGAAGATCAAGGGCCCTTCGGAAGATGCCAGTCGGCATCATCACTATTACCTACAGCAACAACTTCGTCGTTTTAGATCACAAATGCCTTTTTTGTTCGAAACCAGGTTACTCAAGTAATCTAGTGAGTAGTTTTTGAGCATACGGCCAGGCCAGCTGAAGCTCCTATGGCCATCAAGAGGTTTGGTACCAGTATCGTAACAATAAGCATGCAGGTTTCTGCAACGGCAATGCAGCACAAGAGATTGATACAGAGATAGCAGTAGTGGGATAATCCTCGATGCAAGTTCACCATGTAGTATAGTATTGTTCCTGAACTGATAGAGATTGCAGCCACAAAAAGGTAATGTCGAGAGAAAGTTTGATGGGACGTACACAGCCTCTCCGTAATGTCCTCCAAATCTTTCTCGGCGAAACACCTGGATTTTTGGGAGGAAAATCTACAGTCAAAGCCTGATAAAGAGAGATTCTGCAAATTCTAATATGAAATTACCTTTATTTCTTCTGAGAAGAAAGGCAAGCCTCCGATGGATAAAACGATCATGAGTCCATAGATGAATCCATCAAACTTTCCCCTCAAAAGGATGGCAGAGTTGCTCGTCCCTATGTTAGAAAAGAAACTGCCAGCACTTAATGATACTAAAATGTAGAACACAATTCTTAACCAGTAGTATCCTATGTCTCTACAGATGTTTAGGCTAGATCGACGAATCAATGTACGCAGCTGCTCCGACCAGCTCGGTTTACTTGCATTTGATGTACTGCAATTTTCTTCCTGCGACGTTGTAAACTCGTGATCACTCCAAAGTTAATGCACCAAAATTGAGGAGAGGAAGATCCAAAAAGAGTAACTCTCTTTGGGATTTAAAAGACAAGTGCAAAGGTCAAAAGAGAGAAAGTTTGAATATTTATTGAGTTGTTGGTTAAATTGCATACAAGAAGAGCGAATTCTTGAATCTTTTTCCTTGCATTTCTTGCGTTGTCAGAAGCTTTATATCTCTCTACAAGCCTTGCTTTGATCTCTGAGGTTGTCAGATTGGTTGAAGAACCTGATGACGATGGCATCATTTCCTGTCGAAAATAAATGAAATGGAATCATATCTCTCGCTGATAAACTACTGAAAAAGAAGTTGTCTTATGAGGAACAGAATATTTCTGTGCAACTTAAAAAATTTTTCCTAGTCTGCGTTAGAATGGCTATGATTTTGTCAAAATCTGAATTAATACATCTAAGGAAGTGATCTGGAGGGTTTCTTCTCGTTGGACAAGGGAATCCAGCGTCAGCAAAGAACTACACTAGTTATGACAATTTCACTCCCAACAAAATCAAACAGGAATTGCACGACATGGACAACCTTGTCATCGAATTTTCACCTTGACAGCATGTTGAGCATCTCCGAAGTAGACAGTTTCTCCACCTGAAAGGAGGTACAGATCATCGAAGAGGTTGAACACATCGCTTCTTGGATGGTGAATGGCGCAAACAACAATCCTTCCATCATGAGCTATATTTCTCAGAACTTGAATCACCAAGAGAGCTGAAGCACTATCAAGTCCACTAGTTGGTTCATCAAGAAACAGGACATGGGGTTGTGTCAAGATCTCTACACTGATGATCAGTCTTCTTTTTTCCCCACCGCTTATGCCCCTCAAATGCCAGTTCCCGATCACTCTGTCAGCGCAGTCCTGGAGACCCATCTTGTGTATTGTACCTTCAACAATGTTATCCGTGTCTTCTTTCGTCAGTGTGGTGGGAAGCCTCAATTGGGCTGAGTAAGTCAGGGTTTCCCTGACAGTTAAGAGTTCCCAAGAAAACGTCTTCTTGAGTGGCATAAGACTTGGGAAAATATGGCAGAAAACACATCAGATACCATCTATCATTTTGTCCATGACATGCTCTTATAAATTTTGAATTTTCATATCTAATATTCAAAAAACAACTTCCATGAATAGGAAGACATATGGTTCGATATAATCATGTAATATGCGCTAAAATTATTGACCCATCAACATTAATTTCATCTCAGCATTTTAATCCTAATTCCTAATGTTTGAGGGAATACAATTAATTATAACAAAAAAAGATTTACAAGGTTGTTTCTTGTACTAACAATATCTCTGCATCCTATGCTTCGGCTCCTACCACTGCATAGTACCTTTCCAGACATTCTGACATTTGATGAGAGCCTGCCTGACAACAATAAGGACCAAAAATAAAGAAGGGCTTCAAATCAGTTTTGGCCAAACTGATGCACTTGTTTTCATTTATAGCTAATTCAATTGCCATGTCTGGTCGGTTTGTGAGCAATTATGGGTCTTAAATAGGCAAATAACAAGTGTCTACTGTACATGAAGTTTGAAATTAATATGGCTGAAAATAGGGCGGAGCGTCCCATCATCATAACTCAAGTGTTCATATCAACGCAGGTCCAACAAATAGGCGAAATACTCTAAACAAACCAACAAACTAGCTAACCCAACAGATTAATCTAAAAGCTCAGCTTGGGACACGGGGAGAGAAATGTCCACATAAGAATGTCTAATTTGATTTGAATTTTTGGATTTGTTAATGTTTATTTAGATTTAAATGTAAATTTATTAAATTATATTAAAATTTAGATTTAATTTAAATATTATCTCTTTAATCAAATCTCTTATCTTACCATATTTTATCTCTACCTTATAATTTAATTTTATCTAACCAAGAGGCATCAGTCTATGGCCCTTTCTTCTCATTTGTAACACATATAAGAGAAATAACAAAACATTCCATTTCTCTAAATAGTTCTCTCTTCTTCCTTTCTTTAGCTTTTTATTTTTTTTGTAGTTTTAAGGTTTTCTTAAGCTCTATCTTAAGTAAGGCTGCATGAAGTTGAGTTTAAGTTCGAGCATCTGACATCATAGTCTTTTTAAAAATTTTAAAATATTTTATTATATATAAATATTTAATGATCTTTCAAAATAATTTTTTATTAAATAATTAATACAAATAAAAACTTATAAAATAACTTGACAAGTCTCATTTAATTTTACTCTAACTCTTAAATTTTTCTCTACCATTTTAAATTTTCTCCTTGTCTCTTTTCCTCTCTTTTTTTTTTCTTTCTCCTTTGTCTTTTATTGTGAAATTAGGAAGAAGTAAAGTTTTGTTTTTATCTTTTTTTTTCTATTTATATTATTGTTATTTTTCATATTTACTTTTTCAATTCTTTTTTATTTACTAACCATCAACTATATTCTTCTACTTACCATGTTCTTTTTCTTTCTCTTTATGTGAATTTAATTTTAATCTTCAAAAATTAAAAAATTATTATATAATTCTCAAATATAAATTGTAGCATTGCATTATTGATTATTACTTAAAATTTCACCATTCGATTATTTTTATTGTATAAGAAAAAAATTATCTTAAATATATATTTTTTATGTGTTTTACATTTTATATTTAATTGAATGAAAATTATCTTTGAGTATTTAATATTTCAACAATCTTAATTATATAAAAAAATATTATTAATTTTATATATATCGTATTTAATTATTTATATTTTATATATTATTTTTGTCACCTTTACTCTCCAACAAAAATTAATTAACTCCATCCACACCTCGTAGTATAAATGCTTTGGAATGGTTGGCCAAGGGCAATTTAATTCAAGTAGTTAGGCCCCTTAAAAGAAAGCGTCAAACATCAAGGTAATATATATGCCTCCAAGTGGTTGGGCTCCGGAGTCAGATGCCAGGAGTGAAAACAAAGATTTGGGTGTGGCATGTGCCTTCTGAGGTGAGATTGTTTTCATTATCTTTTGTTTCTTATATTTTTAAGATAAATTATTTTAATAGTTTTATTAACAAAAAATAAACAGTTTAACTTCTTGTAAGAATATAAGTAATTCGCAAAATGTTAATTAAAGAGAAAAAAAAAAACAGAGAATGTCATTTGAAAAAAAAAATTAAAACCACAAAAATATAAATCGAGTTTATCTTATTTTTTAATACAAACATATATAATAGAATTTATAGATGTAAGATGTTTTCTTTTGTTTTGTGAAGCATGATATGGAAAAATAAAGCACGCAATAAGTGGCTGAGTTTTGTAATAACTAATACCTCCTTCATCCTTATTTGTTTATTTCTTTTTCTCAGTCAATGTCAATTTAATTAGTTTCAAAGCTGATACATAACCAGAAAAAGAAGAAGCAAACACAGAAAAAATCACCATAACAAACACCTTTCTCACCCTAGACAACGTCTTGCCACAGAATAACATGCCAAGCAACACTTAACCCTAATCACAACTCCAACCTATAAATTCGAGACAGAAGAGCAATCTTAAATTTGATATTTTTTTTTTGATGGAATTAATGTTATATGATCTTTAATGTCAAAAATTACAAAAAAATTATGAAAAATAAATTTATAATTTAAATAATGTAAAATTATCAAATGTTCAGAAAACCAATAAAAAGAAAAGAAAAGAGAACACAATCTTAAAACATAAAAAAAAGTTTCAAAAGATAAACAAAGAAGATAAGATGGAAAAAGTAATTGGTCTTTATAATAAAAGTGAAGTGACTGGTGGTATTCCATCCTCGGACTTACTAGTATAGGCATGTATGCGAGGGGTTTTAGGGTGCAAGTAAGCACTCTTTTATTTGTCTATATATACCACTGTCGACACTTGAACATTACATGCAAACTTATATGTATTCCGTTTACTCTCTTTCTAGTTTTAACAAGTATATTGTCCTGGCAACTAGGAATAGAATCGCAAAATCAAATCCCATTAAAAGAAAACCATAACAAATGGGTCATCCCAGTATAACTTGGAGAGAGAGAGAGAGAGAGAAGACATACCAGCTAATGCATCAAGTAATGTGGATTTGCCAGATCCAGTAGGACCCATTATAGCCATAATTCTATCAGGTTCAGCAAATCCATTCAGCCCATTTAGCAGTTTTCTAGGAGAAACATTCCTCAAGTTTGTTGTCACAACATTCAGATCTTCCCACACCAAATATGCCGTCTTACTTCCTCCCTTCCCAACGCTTAGCTCAGACCAATCACCACTTCCATTTCTTCGCAAACGATCCATTTTGATCTTTTGTCTCCCTTCTCTTCCCTTCCAATGTAAACATCCATTCCCTAGAGAGAGTATTGCCTTTATAAAGACAAACTTTGTAGACATTAAATTGACGGTTAAGTATTATGATCAAGCACGGCATTACGTGACAGCGAGGTCTGCCTTCGTAATGTCATGGCATTGGTATTTTCTTTTTCAAAGTTCTTTAATTCGTATGTAAGGTGGACAACTATATTTTATATATTTGAAAAAAAATCTGGTAGACTTTGAATCTGCTTTTTTGTTTTAGAGGAAATTATGAGAAATACCCCTTCTCATAAGTTCAATTTAAAAATGACTTCATTATACTTTTAACTGTTTTCAGTTAATTTTTGACATAATTTGATCACAATGTCCTTGAAATCATTTTAGACAAATTAAATGATCCTAGTTTTCTCTATCTCACCATTGATAACTCTATTATATAGAGTTATTTTGACACATTTTGGAGGCTTAAGTAGTTAGATCTTTGAGATTTTAGATTCGGATTTTAGTATTTTAGGTATTTTTATAGTTTAAGTTTAATTACTTTTTAAATGATTAATTTAAATTATTTTAGTTAAATTTATTTTTCTAGGATTGCAATTGAACTCACATGTAATCTAAATTTTTAATCTCTTTCTTGCTTATTTTCAATGGGATTTGAATTGTTTATTCCAATTTGTTCTTAATGCTTTTAATTGCTTGGCTACCATTTAAATTGATTTAGGAACCTAAACAAATATAGGAAGGAGAGTTTAGTATAGATTAAAATTAGAATAGCATGTGATCATATTACTTGATTTGTGTGTAGGATAACGATATACTTATAGGTTATATATAGCCAGATTAGAGCCTGAATTTAATGAATCTATTTTAATTTCAATTCATATAGGGATATAGTATTTTGGTTAAAATAGATATTTTTATAATATGAGTCAGGAGACCCTTTTAAATAATTTAGGACTCTAGGTTAGTAATTCAAACCATTGAAATAAATTAAGGAAGAGAGGTAAGATTTAGATGAAGTGTGAGGGATATTGTAATCCTAGGCTTGTTTGATTTGATATTTATTTGAGTGTTTATTATATTGATTTTTCTTAGTTTAAATTTGTTATAACTTAGTTTGATTTGATATTATTTTGATATTGTTTGAATAAAATTAATTTGCTATAATTTTAGTACTTAATAAACTTTTAGATCAATTCCCTGTGGGATCGATACTCTGCTTGCTAATATACTGTCTATTCGATATGTATACTTGCGTAGTAGAATTTTAACTGACAACCATCCAGATTAAAATTCTAAATTAAATCCTAATTTCTTTATTTTGTCGTCGAACTCTCTAACGTCATCAAAATCTATCTTGCCATCCAACTCTCACTCAGTATCTTAAAGAGTAGAAATGACATTAAGGCATTTGTTTTGGATTCCTGGGTTTATTTGTTTATGTTCTTTGGCAACTTAAACTTGACTGCAAGTAGCGACATCAATTAGTTGTTAGGCATTTTGTGAATACTTTTTAGGTATTGCTTCACCAAATATTAGGTATTGTATGACTGGTCGTTATGTATTGCGTGACTTAAGCATTGTGTGACTAGTTTTTAAGAATTGCATGACTTGTTTATTTGGCATTACGTGGCTAAATGTTAAGTAATGTGTGACTTGATAGGAGGCATTGCGAGAGTAGCTTTTCGGCATTACGTGACGTGCATTGCTTGACTAATTTGTAGGCATTGTGTGATTGGTTTTGAATCATTGCGTTACTTTATCTACCTACTACTAAAGCTGAATATCTACTAATTCAGCCCCTTAAATAACTAATTTTGTAAAATTAGAAGAGAATTAGGAATGCTTAATAACCAATTCAGCCCCCTTAATTCCACTTTTGTCGGTGTAGAAAGCCATCCAGATTCAACTAACACAGAACTATTAAATTTTCTTTAAATCACTTATTGCATTGATTTACATTTATCAAAAAACAAGCTTAAAACCATTGAACATCCTTTCTAAGAGTTAGCATTCATGCCTATAAATAGAGAAAACCTTTGTTCATACTCCATTTCAATCAAAATAATCTTAATCAAAGTCACAAAATTTCAAACTTCTCATGGCTTTTAAACATTCTATAGGGAAATCAAAAAGGATGATGAGTTTGAAAAGGATGATATCTCTGAATATATTATAACATATATGGGAAAATTGATGGATGTCACTGAGAACATGGAGAAGGACTTGTGTGTTTCGATTGACAAGGTGTTAGTTAAGACAGAAGTTCTAAAGACAAAAATTCTGAACAATAACAAGATTCTAGCTGAAATTTATGAATTAGTTGATGAGATTAAGAAGAAATAAACTATGGAAGGCGCATAATACATGATTTTTATGATGTACTATCTGCTTTGTTATAGCTTTATGAATAAAAATATTATTTTATTACATATTTTACATAAATATTAACTACATTTAATTTCTTTTATGCTTAATAACTTATTTGCTTACTATAATTTCTTAAATTTCTATTTATATAAGAGAAGCAAAGGTATGATGACAATAGTTGAAATATTATTTTTTTTAGGTATTACATGACTAGATATTAGGTATTGTATGAATGAATATTAGACATTGCGTGACTAGTTATTTTGTATTGTGTGACTTAAGCTTTTCATGACTAGTTTTAGGCAATGTGTGATCAGTTAAGTTGGCATAACTTGAGTGAATATTAGGTAGTATGTGACTTATTATTTAGTATTGCAAAACTAACTTTTAGGCATTGCATGACTTGTGTAATGCATCTTTAGTTTTTAAGTATTGCGAGACTTACTTTAAGTTATTATGTGACTAGTTTTTATGCATTGCGTAAAATTTGTTTCATAAATTGATTAATTGTGGCATTTGTTTTCTATTAAATTTCAATGATTTGCCAAATGTGAATCTTATAATTACATACGGTGGTCATTGGGTCAATGACACTTACAAGGGTGGTGAAACATAAATGAGGGGGGTTGGGAGTGATTTGTCATTTTCGTGCTTAGTGAAGCTGATTGAAGATGTTGTTGGGATAAACTCACAAAGTCATGAAATCGAGCTACATGCGTTGCTTAATCATGTCGTCGGGGTTTCACACGCAGTTATTAAGGATGATGAAGATGTAGCAAGTATTCTACAAGATGAGAGGGCAGTTGCAGTGTTTGTGATAGTTAAGGAACAAAATGCAAACGTTATGCGACATGAACAAAGTGTCCAACATAGTAATCACTTACAACAAAATTATAATGCTTTAGACATACTACACCATGCATTCTCTAACAAACAACAAAGGCAATCACCATGGATGTATGCACATGAGTTTGAGTAGTTTGGTACACACGAGGTGTTTGCAAATGTTGTTTGCACAATTTCAATCAGAATGTGCATCAAACAAAATACTTCATTCTTGGCAACAAATGCAACCGTCATCTAGGAATGCAATGGGTCCATTGTCATTTGCAAACGACATTGTGATGGTCGTAAGTGATGACAATGCATCTGATCATATAGAGAATGATTGTGAAGAATACGACATTATTGATTAGAATCGTAAGATGGACAATGACTATGAATAAAAGTGTCAATAGCCCAGCTCATTTTTTACATTGGTTGTCAAAATCCCAACCAGCCCACTACTTGTTAGCCCATGGATTGGGTTACACTAGCTCACTTCTTTTTTTCAAAAACAAAATTCATTTTTACAAATTTACCTAGCAGACTCCCTATCAATAAAATTGTTCCATGATTTAATCCATAAATTGAATAATAAAAATATGTTACAAATAAATAAATTACACCAAATATAAATAAGCAAATAAATTGCATTAAACATAAGTAAAGTTACAATCTTTAATAGAAACTACAATCCCATCAACATAAGTACATAACCAAATAAATAGAAACTTTAAGACTCATTTATGTCCTTTTAATCCTCATCCTTAAACAAAACATTTGAAACTTGTTTGGACAATAATGATGTTTCAAGGTCTGAATCATTATCATCTAATGTTCATTATGATAAAAGCAAAAAAGATAGTGAGTTTCAATATTAAGTAAAATTATTAATTTAACAAGCAAAAATTAAAGACATTGAAATGTATAAAATAAACAATACAATCGGTAACTAAAACCATGCAACCAATTTTTTGTGTAGACAAGCATTTGAACATTTTCATAGTGGAGAAAACTTCTAAACTTGGTGAGAACATAGCCACCAATACTAAAAGCGCACTCTGATGCTAACGTAGTAATCGGAATGCTCAATACATCCTGTGCCACAATAAAACTTTCAAGAAAACGCTTAGTATTGTCATTCCAATAATTAAACACATCCAAGCTTTTAAACACTTCATAGTCAAGTTTTGCCTCATCTAAATAAACATCGAACTCAGACTTTCCAACAATAGAAATTATTTCACTTTAAAACATTTTGAACTCCTACAATTTTTAAATACATAGACAAAAAAAATTATCAAAACATAAGTAAAGTAACATAAATTGTTATGTAATAAAATGTTAGAAAGACATAAAACTTAAACTAAAAATCTTTGATCCTTTAAGTTTAGTTCCCCATTCAGTTTACTTATGCAAATTACTCATTGAGTAAGAACAAATACTTAATGACGCACAAAGGTTGCTTGCATATTCCTCAAAGAGCTTGTACGACTTTGTCTTCACATGTTCTAACTTTCCACAACAAGTAAAAGCATTAAATTCAGAATAGCAAAATTTTAAGAAATAAAGCTTCAACCTTGGGTCAAAACTAGCTTTAAATGCAAGCATTATACTATAATCCTTCCAATACTTGTCAAATTTCATTTTCATCTTTTGAGACATATCTTTAATAACCTTATCTTCATTATGCAAATTCTCATTTAAAATGGATTCAATTTTTCAAACTGGCATGAAATACAAGTTGAAAGTTGGATAAGATAAATCAGATATCAAGTTTGTGGTTTCATAAAAGAGCTCCAAGAATTCACAAATTATCATTGCTTCCCCTATTCCTTATCAAATGGATTATATTTATAAGTTTTATCAACAAATCGAAAACTAGCAAAAGCTTTTTGATATTTGATTGCACTTTCAAGGATCAAATATATTGAATTTCATATAGTTGACACATCTAAACGTAACATAACACTTATATCAATGCCAACTTGTTGAACACATTCTTGAAACTTTGTCATCCTCCCATCCGATGCTTTTACATATTTCACATTCTTTTTAGTTTTAAATAATGTTTCATTGACTACTTTCAAGCCTCTTGAACAATAAGATTTAATAAATAAGCACAACAATGCACATGAAAGAATTCACCATCACATATCAAGTTATTTTGCAAATGAAGGTGGCCTTTCAAGATAGCTTACATGTTATCATTAGTAGAAGCATTATCTAAATGGAGAAAACATTTTTATCTATTCCTTATTCTTTCAAACAATCAAACACAAAGGCAGCTAATTCAACTTTAGTGTGTGAAGGAGGCATACAACAAAAGTTAAGTAACTTGCTACATAACTTCCAATCTTCATTGACAAAGTGAGCAGTCAAACAAATATAGTCCTTAAAAGTAGATATTGTCCATACATTAGAAGTTAAACAAATTCGATTAGGTAGCTTGACTATAGATTGTTTAAGTTTCTCTTTCTCTTTCAAATGAATCCTCCGAATATCAAATACAACAATATTTCTAGAATGCATCACCATATCTGGATTTACATATTTAACTTAAGCTCTAATCTTATCATATTCAACAAAAGCATAAGACAAGTCATTTTAAATTATGGCTCAGCAAGCATGTCACGTGACATCCTAGGATCAAATTTTTTAACCCTTACTTTCCCTTCATGATCCATAAGCATTTGATATGTATTAAAATATGAAATAAATTTACAAGTTTCAATGTGATGATGCAAATGTGAAGTGCCATAATTAGAGCCACTACGTTTAGGGCCAACCTTATACTCCATTTTACAACCGTTACAAGTTGCTCTTTTGACAACATCTTGTTTTTTACCAATTTTAGTAAAATAACTCTAAACATTTGAAGTTTCTTTTTTGGCCCACTTACTCAATTGTTCAAATTCAAATATATGGAATTGGAAGGAAATTTCATCCTCATTCAAAATTTTCACATCATTATCCAAATTTACATAATTTTAAATTGATTGATCCATCATCATCACCTTCAAATAACATAAACATGAATAATAAATATTAAAAATTTACACCAACGAACAACAATATTTATTGACATAAATATTAAAATTAAAATTTTTTAACTTATTTAATTTTAATATAATAAAAAAAAAGAGAAAAGAAAAGAGAAAAGGCAAGATTGTGGAAACAAGGATATTAAGCCTTTATTTAAGGGCCCAAGTGGCATGCTTAATGCTTGAATTTGGACACAATTAAAAGCTAGATTTTTGTAAAAAAAAAAAATTTATTGTGGTTTATTCTTTTTACACCCATGCATATATGGAAAAATGTAATTTTTTCTACTAAATTTGTTTGAATCAATTATTACTATGATTAAATATTTATATATGATAAAATAAAATAAAATAAAATAAACAAAAAAAGAAAAGAGTAGTAATTAAAATCAAGTTCAAATATTTATAGATTGGAAAATCTAAATCAAAACAAAGCATCTCTCCCATCTCTGTGTTGACTTTTTTTTTTTTTGTAATATACTCAAAGTCAATTCCCAAGAAAATATCTAATGTGAACATCTTTTTGGTGTAAGTTTGACATTGACCCTTTAATTTTTTTTTTCCTTGCAAAATGTAGATAACTTTTTCTTTTGGGGGTATTGGGATGAAATGGTAGGGAGTTCATATTTGATGATTATGAAAGGTCTTTTTTTTTTAATTTTTCTGTTGGGACCACTCTTGTCTACCCACTTATTTGATTTTTCTTATTAAGTTAAAGATTGATTTTCTTGGAGTGGATTTAATATGAACACCTAAACAACTAACTTTTTTGTTCTTTGTTGCTTTTGGGATTGTGCTAAGCATATAGGAAAAACTATTAGGAAATATCAATCTGTCATTGGACCTTGGGATAAGTTGTGAAAGGAATAAAACGAATTGCAAAAGCCTTGCAATTCAAGTGAGAATTAAATGTGAAAACAAAAGGAGCTAAGACAGGGTAGTGGAAGCTTCATTTTCAAATGAGTGATCCCACACAAAAAGAGAACCTTGGATTAAGAGAATATCTTACCTTGGTTTTATGTCATGATCTTAAGCTTCTTATTTAAGGGACTAAGTGGCCTGCTTAATGCTTGAATTTGGACACAATTAAAAGCTAGATTTTTGTTAAAAAGAAGAGAATTTATTGTGGTTAATTCTTTCCACACTCATATGTATATAGAAAAATGTAATTTTTTCTACTAAATTTGTTTGAATCAATAATTACTATAATTAAATATTTATATATAATTTTTGTGTGAATTTATTGTGGGCATGGTTTTCTTTAAGTACAATGTTTGATGAATTTAGTAGAGAACCTATAAGCTTTTTGTCTCATAATATGGAGGGAGATGACCATCCAATTAAGCCCATATCTGATCTTGGCATTAACAAGATTAATGTTTTCATTTTTAATGATGCTAAATGATCATCCACATTAAGGTGTGTCTGTGATGTTTTTTCTTCTCCTACTTTTAACAACCAAGTTTTATATTAGCCTTGATGCTAATAAATAATTTATTTGATTGAGCAAAAACAAAAAAAAGAAGAGTAACTAAACATCATCTAATCAACAAACTTCCCTAGATCCTAACAATCCCAAACCAATCTTCAATTACCCAAAAAAAATCAGAACAAAAGGAAAAGTAGCAATAGATAAAACATATACAAAGGAGAAAACAAAACAAAACAAAATATTGAATCATAAAAAGAGAGAAAGCAAAACATACTTCAAAATATAACATTTTTGGCTAAAAAATCAAAAAGAGGAACGAATCATTTATGATCTAAAAGTATTGACCTTAAAAATGCAAAAAAATAGATAGATAAAAAGAAAGAAACAAAAAAAAAATAGAGAAGAGAAATGGGATAGTATCCTTTGTCTAGCAATGAATCTATGATCAATATTTAGCCTATTAACTAGTTGGTAGGAATTTGGGAAAAAGCCCATAACCAGGAAGACATGAAACCTAATACTAGTATGTTTCTTCAGTCGTAGGGATGTAAATGGTTAAGATATAGTTAATTTTGAGATATCCGACCTTCAATCCAATTAATAAATGAGATATCCGAATTTTATAATTACTCGAATATTTTTTAAATTTAGTATCCGAACCTTAATACATACCCATCACCTGATAATTACCCGAACTTGTTTAAAAATCGATTCTGTAAAAAAATTATTAAAATGCTCTTTATAAGTACCTAATTATTCAAACCCAAATCCGTACCTATATTTATATATAATAATTTTTCTATCCATATTTCATATAATTTACTAATAATTAAATATATAAAAACACAAACAATAAAATTTAACTAATTTTTGTAACGTTAATACAAAATAAAAAGTAAATATGTTTATGTATTTAAAGTATATATTTAAAGTATATATACTAAAAGAATATATATAATAGTAATTATATTTTTTATAAATTAACACAATATATAGAGTATATGTATTAAAAGATATTACAAGTTAATTAATAATCATAATTTCATAAATTAATTTAATTAACAATATAAGTTTGTCTTTAATTACATAAAATTAAAAAATTTATATAATTAGGTTCGGGTATTGGGTACCCAAAGGTTAGTACCCGAATCTTACCCGAAGTCGATACTAGTAGTGAAATCACTACCCAAACTCTATCCAAATCCAATTATAGAATACCCTAATTGATACAGGCCAAGAGACGGTGACGGAAGCTACTCAAGAAGCTAAATACTAGACATGCTACCTAGGTTTCTTATTTGGAAAAATTCAATTTTGTCTTGAATCACAAATCAAGAAGTTCCAACAAAGTTGCTAATGCCCTTAGCAAAAAATATACCCAGCTAATTACCCTCTTTTATGAGATTTGTGGTTTTAAGCAATCCAATCAACATAAGCATTGGGGTCATGTGGTCCTGAAAAATCAACCACATTAATTTAGATGCTCCTACAAGATCCTTCAAGAGCATCCACCAATCATTTTATTGCCCAAGGGTTCTCATGAGGAACAATCTTAGAAATATGCGAAGAAGAAAAAGCATCATCCCTATCTTCTCTTCTAGAACGAGTAGAATTACGACGTTGACTTCCAAGAGAACAAAGTTGCATTTTCTGAAAAAATTCATTCACTGTTTGTTGTAAGACACGGTTAGCATGTTGAAGTTTAGTGATTTGATCTTGCAAGTTCACATCATAAATTCTACATCTTCGAACCATATTGCCCATTCACTAACTATGCTGCAATCGACGAGCTCTGATACCAACTTGACAGAAGCCAAGTGATGGTGATGGAAGCCACTCAACATCACTAATCGCGAATGCCACTCAACGTGACCAAGCCACAACTTGATTTAAGGAAGAAATTTTGTTTCTCCAAGCAAGAACACTTGCAATTCAAGTTTTTTAGTGCTTGTTTGGTCTGACTTATATTTAATTTATCTACTACTTAAAAGTAGAAGTTGAGTTAAACAAGATTTCGTAAAAAGCTTTTTAAAAAAGGTAACTTTTTTTTAAGAATAAAATCTTAAAAAAAAGTTTAAAAAAAAGCTACAATTAGGAGCTTTTTCTTATTTTATTTTTTTGAAAAACACGTCAGCTTATTAGGAGAGCTATTTTTTTCCAAAAAGATCCTCTCTCTCAAAAAATACTCCTCCTCTCTCCCTATCAATCTCCCTCTCCTCTCTCCCTTTTAGAAATCATCATTCTAAGATTTTTTTTCTTATAAATATTAAGAAAAAAAAAGATTCAAAACTCAAAACTGCATTAAGGTACTATTTCTTTTTTTCTTTCTATTTTATTTTTTATTTTATTTTTTATCTTTTTTTATTTTTAAAACTCTCTTTATTAGTTGATGCTTTTCAGTTTATTGTTTGATATGGCAATTATATGATGTTTATTTATTCTTAACTTCTTTATGATGTATATAATATTTGATTATTATTATTGAAATAATTAATTAAATAAGTCAATAGTTGTTGAGATAAATTAAATAAAAATTGAAATAATATTTATTGATTATGGTTGTTGAGATAATATTGTTCATGAAAGTTAACTTTGTTGATAAAGACATCAATGGTTTTCTTAAATTAGTACTACCAACCTAAACTTCTTTTCTTCTATTATAGGTTCTCCTCCATTACTCACTGTTTTCTTTCATATCTCATTTTTTTTAGTTGATTCAATTTTTTTCTTGATTGTATTTATTTATTGTTATTCAATAAAAAATTATTTATGAATTATGTATTATTTATAAATTATTTATTGAACTCTTTTTTTAAAATTTATTATCAATTATGAGCTTTATGTTATAAAAAAATCTTTTTTATATTTTTAAAAATTTATTTTAAATAGATAAATAACAAAATTAATTTTTTTTATTTTGAACAACAAAATTCATTATTAATAAAAAATTATTTATTAAATACCCTTTATGATAATTTTAATTAAAATTAGAGTTTATATAAATTATTTTACTAAACAACTTATCTATAAAAAAACTTATAAAAAGTACATCCACTAGGTAAAACTATTATTTTTTATAAGAACTTTATAATAATTTTTAAATTAAAAAAATAAGTCAAGCATGCTCTTAGTTAATTTTTCTAAATCTACTCTTTCATTTCATAGATCATATATATATATATAATCTTATAGTGAAAATTACATTGATAGAAAGACATTTTTCAAGACTCAAAAGTGATTTCCCAAAAATCCCCATAAATTTTCATTCTATTAATAGACCCAATAATTTCTAACTTCAAAGAGATCCATTAATATCGACTACAAATAACAGGTTTGACAGACAGCTAGTTATGCTCCTGCATCACTAACCTTATATAATCAGATCGGATATCCATGAGTACCCTGTAACAGGATACCCATTACCATCCCCATTTAGATGTATTGTAACATGACAAGAAGCAAAATAGGATATAGCAACCAAAACCCAGTGAGCTGATACAATATATCAATCATTCCTTCCATTGCTGTGAAAATTAAGGATTAAAACAAAGGGGGGAAGGTATTTTATGATACAAGGTTAAACACAGGGACATCATCAAGGACAAAAGAACCTAGTTTCCCTGTCCTAAATAAAGTAAGAAACTTCTTTGATACCATCAAACGAGCTTCTGATGACTTATGAGGTATCTTCAATGCTTTCTGCAGCACTTCGAACTGATGTTCTATTAGGCACTCCAAGTCATTCTCATCTTCGATATTGCCACTGAATTCCGATAGAGTTACATACAATGCATGTTGGACTTCTGTCGCAAGATCCTGAGAGCATGCAAGAAAAAGGAGTGAAAATATAGAAATGACAATAACTGGAGGATTCTGCAGTTCATCATTGTTATCCCAAGTGCACAGTGGTATTTAAAGGAGCACACATACCTATGAAAGCAATCTGACAAACTTAAAAGCACAGGTATCATTACCCAAGTTAGTAATTCATACATAATGTTCGAATATTGTCTTAGAACCATAAAAGTTCTTCATCCTAGTAAATTGACACTTTACACTGAACCACATATATAAGTAACATATTTTACATAATAAGTAAGAATAATCGAAGGTCTTAAACTCATTGATTTGTTGATCATAGTCACCACTGATCAATCTTTACTCTATTCCTATTAACCGCAAAGAAAAGGGTGTCAATTACATGAAACCTTGGATGTCCCCAAATTTATAAAACCCATCTGACTCTCTACTTGTATATCTAAAAACAATTGGATTGTACAAAATGAGAAGCTCCATGACACTTGTTCCAAAACTTTGCACAATATTTATATTGCAGATTTTGATAATATATCCAACATAACACATAGCTGGAACAACTTTGTAACTCCTTTGCGCTCTGCATAAAGGAGACGAAACAAGTCCAACAAACAATATATTCAACTTTTGCTCAGCATGCAAGATACTAGCAACTCCCAAAAGAAGCTAGTTCAAACTTTCATGTTTTAAATACAGGCAAAAGGACAGCACCAGCTGCAGATAAAGACATATTAACTTCCACAACTTTTGCATCATAGTAATGTTGATCCTTATGCAATAATTATATCTAGTTTTAGTATTGATCACACTGTTTTCCAGATCAATATATAAATTACACTATCTTTTTTGGATAATGTATAAAATACACACTTGGCACAGATTAATATACTGACTCACCAAGCTTACTTTCCCCACTGCTATCCTCTAAATCCTTCAAATTTGAATTTTTACAATATAGTTTAAATATTTATTGATAAATTGTCTAGCAAGCAGAAGGCCTTGATATAGGGTTAATCAGCCTTTAAAACTTATAAGAAGAAACTGGTTTGTTAGAAAAGAAGAAAGTATAGCAGCATGAGGAGCACCTGCTTAATCGTCACCTACTAAGAAGTAACCTCCTTGGAACCCTACATAACTCGAACCATATATAAAGGATTCTAAGCTTTCCTTCTGAGGTAATTCAGAGGAGGACAATTTCTGCTATACTAATCTAGAGTGTAGTTAGACGCCATACTAGTGTGACTCAACAAGCTCCTAGTCAACTTAAATTGTTTCTTTTTTCTTTTTTAATTTCTTTTTGAAGTGTTATTACTCTAACTGAGACTTCAAGTGTACATATATATCTAAGTATGCAAGTGAAGTAAACAAACTCCAATTATAGTGATTTAAATTGTATCACACTATATCTAATTGAATATCAAGACTTATATCTGATGTTAACACACAGCTATCAACTGTCACTGCTTACTGCTAAGATGTATAAGCCTTGAGTATAATCCTTTTTCCAACCCACATTCTACAGTGTATAAGTCTTTGAGGAATTGTCTTATGAGTTATATTGTACAGAAGTTGAACAAATAGATGTTGTGTGGCCAGTGAGTTCAGACCACCCCCAGACTAGAGCATTCAAGATTCAAAAAGACTAACTATGCAATTCCAATTAGCCTAATTATCAGATGTTCATTGCAACTATCTAAAGAACTTTGTTTAAGATCTCTAGGAAACCTCACCTCACCCAAGAGACTAAGACTGCTAAATAATCAGGCTCAATAAGAACTCAAACTAGTAAAATATCTAACAGATCAACCGTCATACAATATCTTGTCGTAGTTAGAAAGTAGATATCTGCATAACTATTTCCACACCATCACAGAAATGGTAACAAATGAGAAACTATATCGTATTTAAGTAGTGTAGATTACAATTTGAAGTGAACACCTAGAAAAAACCTTTCACAGCCTTGA
>NW_018397259.1:1267798-1269547 GCF_002168275.2 Theobroma umbraticum | reverse complement strand
ATGTATGACAACATGTTTTACAGCTTTACCAAGTTTGAAATGATAAACTTATGCTATTTATGTGTCCAAATGAGTAAGTTGAATATATCTATCTTTTTGCACTTTAAGAGCATAAAAGAGACCAACTGAATTGAGGGGATTTAAACCTGCAGGCGGTAGCAGCAGCAACACGGTGTTGCCTGTTGAACTTGAAATCCTTTCTCTCTTACTTCTTGCCTCTCTTTTTTTCTCTCAAAAAGTAAAGTTGGAATTTCAACTTTGGAGTTACCATTTTTTGAGCTAAGCGGCTATTTTAGAAGTTCAACTTTTGCTTCGAAAAGTCACAATGGACAAGCACACACCGCAAATTATTCATATTTTAGACAAGCCACGTGCTCCGCCCAGCCGGCAACCCACTGGTGAGTTTATCAAATCTTCATTCTTTTTTCTTTTTCTTTTTCTGATTCTAATTTTGTAATTGACATGTACAGTGAATGTTTATGCTTCCGTAATTGAACCAAAATATGCCAATACTCTTGTAAGGTAAGGTAAGATAAGGTTAGTTCTGTTTTTTCTCTATTGTTTCAAACCAGAATAAAATTGATATTGCTAAATAATAATAATATTTTTGTGGTTGGCAATCTGGAATGGAATGATAGGCGGCTTAATCAGATAGCACCGCTTAAAAATCTCTGCCATGTGAAGCGGATTCGAAGAAGACATCTCCAAGTTCAAGGAGGTCAGTGATAGTATCAATCAATGTCTATTTTTCTTAGACAATATATATGTATATATGTACGTATTGAAAAATTTTCCCTTTTCTTTCTTTTATTCTGGTTTGAGAAATGAAACCTTAATTAAAATGTTCATAATAGTAATTAATATCAATCCTATTGGAACATCCAGAAATCATCATGCTTGCATGTTTCTTTTAGTTCTTTTTATTTGACATTTGTTATATTGTCGCTTTATGAAAATCTCAAACATATGGATGTCACTTTCAATTGGTTTGTGTGACAGGAAGTCTAGAGCTGTCGGTGATATTATGTTTAGCTTGTGAAAATGAAACACAATTTTACAGCATGCCACCAGATTTGCAAGAAATTGTGAATTCCTACAACTTGTGTCCTTTCGTTACAAAAGTATGTCATTTTTTTTATTATATTGTAGTAACATTATTTTATCTAATATTAATTTTAGTTTTCCCTCTCCCATCCTACCAATGGGTCTTCTACTACAAAAGAGTATTAAATTGTGTGGATAACAATGAATAATAACTTTACATTACTGCTCTTCCTTGATGGATGATGAAGGTGCCGAAAATCAACTTTAGATTGAAAAGATCTTTTTATCTAGATTCTCTTTCTTATAGCTTTTCTCTTGTCCTTTTGCGCGTTCTTTGGAACGGTTTATGTTTCAAAACTTAGAAAATGGTTTTTCCCATTTTATATTTTGTTTCATTGTCTTATGTGGATGCGCGTGCACCTTTATATGGGTCTATCTCCTCTCTATCTCTCTTTCTCGCGCATGCGTTATCCTTTGTTATTTTTATTATTATCATTATTATTGTCACATTGTATTTTTTTAACTTATTTTCTGTAAATTTGTTCTTTTGTTTTCTCTTTCTTTTGTTAAAATTTTCATTTGACTGAAACTCGTGGAAGTTGTAAGTTCTTAATTCAAAATTTTGATCTTTTTCTTTCTCATTTTCCTATTAAATATTTTTATTAGAAGCTGCCTTTGTAGAAGGCATGGCCCTTGGTACCTCCT
>NW_018397259.1:1267708-1267788 GCF_002168275.2 Theobroma umbraticum | reverse complement strand
TTGTGATGTTTTGTTTTAATAGGTTAACAAATATGCAGCATTATCAAAAGAAGAGTGGGAAGAACAGTGCAAACTCTGGC
>NW_018397259.1:1263956-1267698 GCF_002168275.2 Theobroma umbraticum | reverse complement strand
TCATCCACTAACCTAGTAAGCCCTACACCATGGATCTTCTCTTCTTTTAAGTAAAACCAGGTAGCCATTGTTCATTAAATGTATAAAATATTGATACGAAGCTAGAAACTTATGTAACTGATAGCCATTTTTGAGAAGGGTATGAAGAGGTGCACAAGTTTCACTTTAAATATTTTAATGATACTATTCATGTTCCCTTTTGGTTTACTTTTATTCATTTTTGTGCAAGTTAAAGGAGTAGAGTTTTTTGGTTCAAGGTTTTTAAGTTTGAGTTAGGTGATGTGTTTGTCTCTTGGAAGTTGGCACAGTCTAAACAAATTCTTTAACGCTTGGGTTAGCCACTAATTAACTCCAATAGTAGGAGTAATAACTTCTTAAATTTTAATCAGAAGCTCTAAAATGATGTTCAATATGGAAACAAAATTAGCAGTTTTTATTTAGGGGAACTCTCTGTAAGATATAAATGCTATGATTTCAGACGCATTAAGTACTCAAAATATGCTCTTACTTTTGATAGTGTGAAAGTAATAGCCTAAAGTGTATTTTTGTTCTATTTTCTTATTTTCTTTCTTTGCATACAATAACAAATGAAATAGAGTAGGAAATAGTTCTTATTTATTTATTCAAACACTAGGATCTGATAGCAATTATTATTACCATGTAAGGATTCACTTTGGTTGCACAGGAAGCATTTTGATCAGCACATTGTGTATTGCTATACGTGGGAGGGATTTCAGAATAGGAAATGGTGTTTGGATTGTGAATGTCTAACTCATGATTTTATGTGGAGCTAAAATTATTTTGTCTGTCATTTAACTTATTTTTATATCTATCACAAGCTGTAATCCTTTATATTCTAAAGACTATAATATGCTTCCTGATATGTTTGTTTTGCAATCTCTCTTCTTTTCCATTTGCAGCAATATTGATGGCATTACTGGGTTTAGTGAAGAGGATACTAAATCAGTTTTCAGCTTTATGAAGTCTGCTGTAGAGTTGGCAAAATCTGGAGATAGTTTGGTAATTATTTTAATTGTTTTTCAATGCACTGATTTTATCTTTGCTTAAGGATATTTATCCGATAGGCTGGATTGCATGAACTACAGTCCGTTTATAATACCAAAGAGCCTTTACATTGTAAGAAGAAGCTTCTATAAATATTGGTTTATAGTGATTTCTATCAGGACCCCATGATTGCTTCCTGGAAGTTGACTTAGAGAGGACATAGGGTGCTTGATATAGAACAATGAAAACACTGAAGCAGTAATTTGAATTCTCTGCTAAAATCCTCTAATGTCAAATATTTTAAATCTCAATATCTCAATAAATCATATATCCTAGCTTCCTACAAACAAAACTAACTTGGTATTTATAACTAAAACCTAGTAAATGTAAAATACCAAATTTAAGCCTAAAACCCTAATATTTGAAAAATAAAGAAAATACTAATCAGCATAAATAATCTAAACAGTCAAAATATATGTCAAAATTACAATTAGACCCATAAAATATAAAATAAAGTCCTAGATAACTTAACCCCTCAGTTAGCATATTTTTATCCTTCATCTGTGCTAAGGCTTGAATGTAAGATCTGTAGGCAAACCCATCCTACCCTTACCAACATTGGCTAAGAAATGAAACTTCACATTATAGAGATTACTAGTGAGGCTAGACTAATCTTCATAATTATTTATGTTGCAGAAGGATCTAGGAAAAACAAGACCAAGTGTCAAAGAAATACAGAATTTTTCAGTTTTTGACTGATTTAGGATTTTATAGAGGCTAAAATAGTTATACTAGTTTTTTGTTTAATGTGACTACTTTAGGACTTTTAAGGCTTTCTTAAGTTTTGTGGCTTTTTTGCATTGCTTTTGATGAACTTCTTTGTGTAGATGTGCTGTTCGGCTAAGGCCTAAGAGTTCAGTAGAAAAGAGATTCAATGCACATGGCTATTAATGTTGAATTGTGTTTAGCTTCTCATGAAATTACCTTAGGACTGCTTTCTAGAACTGTTTTTTACTCCTGTTCTGTCACTTAAACAAATTTATCTTTTTTCAAAATTTTTACTCTGTAATTCAAAATTTTCAGTGATCTAAATTAACAGATGCTACAAAATAACATATGCATATGAGCTTTCTGTAAACTCTAATATGAATTGGATATTTATGGCCTGTGTAAGAGAACCAAACCTGAATAAATAAGGTTACGAAGATCGCAGTCGTATTCTGTAAATTTTTATTTAAGTATGCCATAAATGTTTTTCTGGTGGTGTTTCATCTCTTGGTTTCTATTGTTTGTGGATATTATGTTCTCATCTAAAGCTGCATTTTTCTGCAGGTTGTCAATGCTGCTGTAATAGTAGATCCATCAGCTGGGCTGATAATTGCAAGTGCATGTGATGAAGTCTGTTCTTGGCATATGCAAACAAACAAAGCGAAAACTGAAACCTGTTGCTTCAAACAGTTACAAACATTCACTTCTCATGCTGATGCTAATAGGATAGTACAAGATATAACTATGCTTTCAAATGGTTCATCTAATAATCCCCAACAATGTTACACTGCTGTTTCTTGTTTAAACCCTTGGCAGTGGGCTCAGCAACCATTTCGTACAAGTCATTGTTATTGGCACCCATTACGACATGCTGCTATTGTCGCTGTTGAAGCTTCTGCTGCCAGGGACAGACATTTGTTCCCTGGTTCTGGCCACAATGAAAAGTTGTATGAAGTTGATTGCACTCATTCTTCGTCCTCAATTTCTACAACAAAGAGACAAAAGATCGTCAACCGTGCAAATGTGAGTTAACATTCTTCTGCTAGTATTCAATATTCTTCTCGATGGTGCATTTAAACAGAGGTTAAGCATGTCCTCCAATGCTGCTTTAAAAATCTACGGGAGGGCATCTGTTTGTCTGCACACCAAATTTATCCTGTAATGGTTTTTCCAGCTTTCTTTTAGAATTAAAAGAATGTTTGTTGACCCAGTTGATTACAATATGTTTGCCAACCAAGAAGAAAATGTAACTTGCTTAGCTGTATGTTTAATTGCAGTTTACTTTAGGCTTTAATTAAAGTTATACAAATGGCTTTTTTCAAACTAATAACATTCTCCTGATCATTGAAAGCAAATTTGTCAAACATATTTTAAGTAGGTTAAATTTGTCCATTTTTTGAAAAGTTGATGGTGTGATTAGTTTTTTGTAAGAAAATTGTATGTGAAATATATATCTCTACAGAATGAGACAGATCCAAAATCAACTTTGAGGACTCAAAAAAAATTCTAGATGATGTACTAAATGATATGCAAAGCATCTTTTTAAAATCATATAAAATATGTGGCAGTTTGGTAACTACTGAAGCAACAGTGTATATGTTGAACAAGTATGTGAAGTTTCCTAGAGACTTGTTTGGTTTGAGTTATATCAGTCATGTCTAATGTTCTTATTTTAGGTCAACAATGGTGGGGAACATAATGCTTATATTGAAGGTTCACACTCCTTAGCCAGGCCATATTTGTGTACTGGCTATGACATCTATCTTGTCTGGGAACCATGTACAATGTAAGTTAAACTAAACTTATCTCTCTTCCTGCTTACATTTTACTTAATTTTTGTAGATTGTATAAACTGAATGTAGCTAATTTAATCTAATTTGATATTAAGATTTGTAATATTTGATCTTAAACTTCAAAGGCTTTTCAACTTCTACTGGGATGAGATGTTCTTGTGATTGCTTGCTTGTGT
>NW_018397259.1:1260765-1263946 GCF_002168275.2 Theobroma umbraticum | reverse complement strand
TTGAATTACTTGCGTATTTGGTGTATTCTGAATTTTAGCTACCTTCGTTTTCGTAAATCCCTACCTAATGCATAAGGGAAAAAAAATTCTTCCACTCCAGCCTCATTGATTAAACTGCTTAGTAAAACCTTTCGATTATTTCTTCTTTAGATTGTTGAATTGTCTTTAAGGCTTCTGGCTTCTAGAATGATCTTTTCCCTTAATGGGTGCATTGCTATGTATATAATCCTTTCTGATTGACTGTACTGTAGGTACTTCAGATCAGAGTACACATAGAAGTGCCAACTTGTTTAATATGATGTAAATGAAATGAACCCTGGCTACAATTACAAATGAGCAGTGAATTTGCAATTGCAAATGGTTAATTGTGCAAGAGAAAAGCTTTTTGTTTTCTCTTTCTACTGACTTCTTCCTTTCATAAGTGTTGCCATTATCTGAGACTCGGACATTTGTTTTTATTTAAGGTGTGCCATGGGGCTTGTCCATCAAAGAATTAGGCGCATATTTTATGCTTTCCCAAATCCTGAAGCGGGTGCATTGGGAAGTGTTCACAGGTTACAGGGTGAGAAAAGCTTAAATCATCACTATGCTGTTTTCAGGGTCGTCTTGCCTGAAGAAGTCATTGGGAGAATAAAATTAAATTTGTAGCTGTTTACAATAACTGCTGGGAAATGAATGATGTCCAACTGGGTAGTTGAGGGCACTGACACAAGCCATACAAGTGGCATAGGGTTTATGGTAGTAATTCAGCTGGCTAGGGTGTAATAATAGTAAATTAAAACTCACATGGAGAAATTTGAGTTTCTTCTAGACAAAATGGTTCTTGTGATCTTTGCTGGGTGCTGACATGTTCAATAGCATTTTGATTTTATAAATTTTGAGAAATTCCTCTTTTATATAATTTATCTGCCTTGCATTTGGATTCTTTAATGCAAATTGATATTTGAACTATAATTGAGCAATGCTAATCTTATCGGTAGATCCAAGTCAAATTATTTGCTTTTGGTCCACTTGTGATTACTGGATTGGTATGCCTTGAATCCTTTTTATGGAGTAGTAAACGTTTTATCTGATACTGTGAGGTTATGTACAAAAACAATATATTTGCTTTATAATCATTGAAACTCAATTTATGTATCTTATGGCCTTATGGTTGTCCATGTCATAAGGAGTGCAACAGCAGCCTTTCCCCAACCCTGATGATTGGTTCCATAAGGAAGAAAGCTTTGTTGAATCAAGCTTAGCCACTTTATCTTGTAGTCTTGAACCTATTAAGCTGTTTTTAGAAGTCTCCCTCAACAGAGCTTTCCTTTTTTTTATTTTTCTATTTTCAAAAAGAAATGTCCTCGAAAATTTGGCTTGAAATTGACTCTGTATTTCGAATATGAAATTACTGGCTGCAATCAATAGGGGATTTGTGTAACTTTTTCAATTATGATTTGGAGAGTTGATTGTGGCATAATTGTATGTTGCAGATTAAATTATAGATGATTGTGTATGGAGCTCCCAATTTGTGATGAAAACACTTATAATAAAAATTAGCTTTTTAAGAATTTTAATGTAAATATATAAAAATAAAAGTAAAAATTCATAAAGTTAAAATAAAGATTATTAAAATATCAATTAAATGTGTAAGAGTTATCGTAACAAGTTATATTAGACAAAGTAAACATATTTTTAGTGAAAATTAACTATTTACAAATGTTAATGTAAATGTACAATAATGAGAATAAAAATATTTATAGTGAAAATTAAATTTTTAAAAATTTTGACGTAAATTTAAAAGCATAAATGTAAAACTTAATAAGGTTAAAATAAATATAATTAAAATATTGACGTAAATGTATAAAAGTTAGTGTAACAATTCATGTTAGACAAATAAATATGTTTTTAGTGAAAATTAATTATTTATAAATATTAATGTAAATGTATAATAATAAGTATAAAAATACTTAAAACGAAAAGTAATTTTTTAAAAATCTTAACGTAAATTCATAAGAATAAATGTAAAAATTCGTAATTGAAATAATATTGTTACAATATTGACGTAAATCTGTAAGAGTTCATGTTAGATAAAATAAATATATTTTTAATGAAAATTAATGATTTAAAAATACTAAAATAAATATAGAATAATAAAAATAAAAATATTTATAATGAAAATTAGCCATTTAAAAGTCATGATGCGAATGTTAATGCTATATTACCTTTAAATGTTAATGTTCTTCTTATAATTATATAATTATAATGTTAACATCAAATGTTATTATACATTTTATCTATAAATTATAGTATAATATTTAAATATTTCATAATAATGAGTTTAACGTAATTAAAGTAGTTAAATGTAATGTTGTTAATATTAAAAACTGATATTTTTATATATTAACGTAAAAGAATAAGATTAAAAATTATATAAACATATTGCTTTATGTGTTAACCTATTTAACAGGTTTTCTATCATTTTCTTGTGGTTATATTATTTGACATTATAGTAAGCTTTTGATGTTTGGTTCATATATTACTTGACTTCTTTCATTTCATATCATTTATCTTTCTTAAGCTTCTTCTAAAATTTCGATTGAGTGCTTGAACCACATGTTTTATGGTATGTTCGGTAGCCACATGTCTTATGACTAGTGCGGTGCGTTGAGCACTATTTGCACTGCAAGTATTCATCTCAACATTTGCAAGGCGATTGAAACCATTCACAATGCACCACACCCACGATTTGTGGCACAAGTGGTCTAGTCGAGATTCTTAGTTTCTGTTCAGCACAAGGGTAAAATTGGTAGTGGTGAGATTGAAAACATCGGTGTTGGTGAGATTGGTAAGAATGTGATGAGTTTGGGAGTTGGATTGTTGAGATGGAAACTAGTGATGAGACTTGTGTTCGACAAAAAAACAACAATGGTGCTGAGGTGAGGTGTGGCCTAAGATTTCTATTCTTATGTCAGGGTATTTTTGGCAGTGACTCATCCACTGTGGACTAAGATTTCTACTGGACTCCATGTGCTGGCCGATTAGCCACTAATCATGGTTGTTGTGTGATGTGAATGGTTTCAATAACAGTGAATTTGTCAAGTCACACGCTTGCAGTGTGAATAGCCCTCAACACACCACACCAATGCTAATCATGGCTACTGAATGGACTGTCTGCCTGCAGTGGATGAATTACCAT
>NW_018397259.1:1260429-1260614 GCF_002168275.2 Theobroma umbraticum | reverse complement strand
TCTGTGTGAAATCTTTTCCAACAAGGAAATCCTTTCAAATACAAGGAAAAAAATTGATGATTGGGGGAAAATTTTTTGTCTCTCCCCCCACCTGGTGCTTCTTTGTCCAAACAACGTGGGATCTTGTTCATTTCTATTAACTGTTTTTTTATTATCTTTTCTTTTTCTATAATATGATTTTTTTT
>NW_018397259.1:1235512-1260329 GCF_002168275.2 Theobroma umbraticum | reverse complement strand
AAAAAATCATATTATAGAAAAAGAAAAGATAATAAAAAAACAGTTAAGAGAAATGAACAAGATCCCACATTGTTTGGATAAAGAAGCACAAGGTGGGGGGAGAGACAAAAAATTTTCCCCCAATCATCCATTTTTTTCCTTGTATTTGAAAGGATTTCCTTGTTGGAAAAGATTTCACACAGACAAAAAAGGAGAGATAGGTTAACCGGGAGTTTCATAAATAAGCTTTCTCTTCTCATTGTTTTTAGTAGTGCCTACTTCAAGGCACTTCAATGGATTTGGAAAGAATTTCTGATGGTAATTCATCCCCTGCAGGCTAACAGTCCATTCAGTAGCCATGATTAGCATTAGTGTGGCGTGTTGAGGGCTATTCACACTGCAAGCGTGTGACTTAACAAATTCACTGTTATTAAAACCATTCACATCACACAACAACCATGATTAGTGGCTAATCGGCCAGCACAAGGAGCCAGCAGAAATCTTAGTCCACAGTGGATGAGTCACTACCAAAAATACCCTGACATAAGAATAGATTTTCCAAGCCCATTAAAGTGCTTTGAAGTAGGCACAATCTATTGGTTAAAAGACAAAATAACAAATTGCTAAAGAGGCAACCCACTAAAAACAATGAGAAAGGAAAGATTATCCATATAAACACCCCTTAACCCATCACTCTTTTTTATCTAAGCAGGATCTTTTGTAACAAAGAAATAGTTCCAATTACAACGAAGAAATGGATGGGTGGTGGGAACATTTATCTCTCTCCTCCCTCATACTCCACCATCCAAACAATGTGGGTCTTGCTCCTTTTTCTTTACTTATTTATATTATCGTTTCTTTTTATCTTTATAACAGTTATTTTATTCTATTACATATATTTCATTCTTTACTTTCATGTAATAAATAAATAATTACAAACAAAATAAATAAACACGTATGTACATAAGTATGAAAACATAAATAAGTAAATAAATAATTGAATAAATAACCATGAAATATATAACTAATCTGCTTAGCTAATAGATTTATAAATAAACAAATAATACATTCATAATTAATTATATGAAATAAAAAAAATATAAATACATAAATAATTAAGAATAAATACTATTACTTTGTTATGTTCAAATAACTGTAAATATAGAATTATTAACAATAGTTAGTAGTATTTGATATAAAAAAAAAAATTGTATTAATTCTCATGGATTTTGATCTCTTAGTAAATGTCAAATTTATAATAAAATTACATAAAATACAAACTTATATCTAATGTCTTTAATGGTCATTTTCTTTTCTCATTACACCTCACCTCAACACCATCGTTGTTTTTTTGTCGAACGCAAGTCTCATCACTAGTTTCCATCTCAACAATGCAACTCCCAAACTCATCACATTCTCACCAATCTCACCAACACCGATGTTTTCAATCTCACCACTACCAATTTTACCGTTGTGCTGAGCAGAACCTAAGAATCTCTACTAGACCACTTGTGCTCTAGTGGCAATTACCCACTAATCGTGGGGGTGGTGCATTGTGAATGGTTTCAATTGCATTGCAAATGTTGAGATGAATACTTGCAGTGCAAATAGTCCTCAACGCACCGCACTAGTGCTAACGTGGCTACCGAACATACCATAAAACATGTGGTTCAAGCATTCAATCGAAATTTCAGAAGAAGCTTAAGAACGATAAATGATATGAAATGAAAGAAGTTAAGTAATATATGAACCAAACATCAAAAGCTTCCATCATCGGAAAGAGACCAGGTACCTAAAACATGTGGTTCAAGCATTCAATAAAAGTATTTGTCTTTCCAAAAAGTCAATTGATAACTCTATGAGTGTGTCATCAATATATTTCTTATGAAGTTAGACAAGCATTTATTGCTACAACGATCGATGTATATGAGATTGATAATGAAAATTTTTTGACAATGCCTTTAACTACAAAAATCTGTAAGAAATAGTTGTAAAAAGTTTTAGTTTATATAGAACAATAACTTTTGTTTATTTATATTATTCTCAATATAAGCATCATTTGCCAGTTATGCTACAAGAAATATTTCATATTATATGTGTCTTCCTTTTTTGTAAAAATTTATCTCTACTATTTTCTAAGGAAGAAATGAGTACTTTTTAGTAAGTCTGCCTTCGGTAAACATAAATCTTGGATCTATCCCCGATGATGATAATGGATTTATCAAAACATGACGATCCACAAAACAGAAAATTTTGTATATCTAAATGGCATTGTAACAAGAGCATCACAAGTAAAGTTGACTTAAATCGTCCCAAACACCAAGTGATGCAGAGAATCCAAAACCAGCATTTTTCCCATAACCTTTATTTGTTTGGTATTAAAGAATTCGCTTTTCTTCCAAAAAAAAAAAAGAATTGACCTTTTTATATATCTAGTATTTACCAAATTTATTTTATATTCAAGAACCCTTTACAAAAACAATGATTTTGATAGAATTGAGTTATATTATTAGCACATCAGTATTATTCAGGATGCTCCCTCTTATGAAATTTTTAAATCAACAATGTACAGAAAAGGAATGTTGCAGAAAACAATTTCTGATAACGACTTCCAACTTGCGTAAATGCAGCAACTGTCCTGAAAACACTTCTCAGATTTTTTGTCCCTCTCACCACATGAACCATAAAACAACATAAACATTTCAAGAAACTGCAGGAACACACTATGCATGTTCACAATCCACATATTTGAATCCCCATTTGAGCAAAGAACATTAGAAAATGAGCATATGCTCATGTAAGACATATAGTGCCATTAAGGAGAGTACAGAGACCAGAGTTGAAAAGAATTACCAGCCAAAGCTAGCTTTAACCCTGTCTCTATGTTTGGGATGCTTGGAACTAGCACTCCTGGTGTATCAAGCACATATATACTAGGTTGATGAGCAATCTGTAAGTTTGTAGAGCACAAGGTATATTAAAACATCAGTTCTCAATGCTATGTTGAAGCTAAAAAAAATACCATGAGGAGTAACAATGGAAGTCAAAACACTTCCATTGCAAACAACTAGAAAGAGAAAAAATGAAGAAAAAAAAGCAAATGATTTTAACAAAAATGATAGAGCAACACGTACTTGACAGTTTTGTAGACAAATCATCATTGTTAATCGTACATATATCAAAATTCAAAAACATAAGAAATTTTCTAAATAAGGATCAAACTTTTGATGTCTGTAGAACTTTAATGCCCAAGACCATCACCAAATCAAATCAATGGCAACAGCAAAGTGGCACTTTCTGTTGGAAGGACATGCTTGTATCATGTCAATAGTCAAATATGCAGCCAAAATTGATAAAAGCATTACTTATTCATTATCACCAACATAAGCACAACTCTTATTACACAGGTACCCTAGCATGATTCAGATATCCATTTACTAAACATGCCGTAATCAGTTGATATGCATATGATTTAAGATTAACATGCTTAATTAATTACCCTTTGTAACAGAAAATCAAAATCTATTTATTCAACATGATAATATTGACGTTAAATTGTTATAACTTTCTAATATAATTAACAAAAATATCTTCTGACTGCACAATTTACTTTGTATCAATATATTTTGACAAATGAAAGAAAATAAAAATTGAGGTTTTACTCGGGGGTTAAATGATCATAAATAGGTTATGTACATAAACAAGTCAACCTGCCATCATTATTTATTTGTTTCAACATGAAATCAATTTCACATCAACTTGGTCAACCCAAAATGACAAGTTCATTAATTGTCTTGAACAATCTGGCCTGATTTGACATGAAAAGAATTAGATGAGCCAAAACCGAGTAGCTGCCCTTGAGTTAGAGTAATATTTGCAAGGCATGTTAGACAATGCAACTCCAAGGCCAGACTTACAACTTACAATTTACAAACCAGACTAGAAAGGAACATGATAAACTGAAGCTCCCTAAGATGACAAACAGAAGCCATGGTATTGATTGGCCACAACATAGCCAACTCCAGCATGGCTCTGGGTTTGTTGGGCATGTGCAAATACCAGAAAGAGAGATAGAGAGAGAAAGGAAAAGTAGAACACTTGACCTTGTACCCAGCAATATCTTGGGTAACACCTGGCAATGGGCCCACAGTGGCTCGTTTCATCTTTTCCTGCACTATGCATAAAACTCCAACTATTATTGCTCAAGGTCAATGGATTTGGAATAAATTACTAACAAGCAGGAACTCAATCAATTACCATTCTCACTGCAATTCTATCTTAAAATCAAACCTAAAAAGCAACATCTTACCTGGAAAGCGAGTTGATGCAATTTGATGGATTGAATTAATTAAAGCTGATTTCCCCACATTAGGAACACCAACCACCATAACAAGAAGGGTAGGTTCTCTCGAAATCACTTCCTTCAGTTTGAACTCCACAAGCTCAAGAAGCTAGTATAAAGGAACCACAAAAAGGAGAGAGCTAATAAAGAATAATATATGTGATGCCAGGGCATAAATGAAGCTGGAGATAAAATGTGAAGAAATAACATTTAGGGATCACTTGAATATTGTAAGTGTAACTATACATTCAACCAATTACAGAGGAGATGCAATAGCAATGCTTACTATAAAAAGGCAATCGTTCACCAACAAACTTAGTCAACTAAATTAAAAGCATGATTTCAAACTCTTCTAAATCAAATGCAAATGAAAAAATTAAAAACGTACTTGTATTAATTTAATAAAAATATGCGGAAAGTTATAATTTATCAAACGATTAATTTGAGCTGCTTAGGCCTCTACACTCATCCACGAAGGAGGGAGTAGCAAAGGTGAACCTAAAAGCACAGTTGTAATCTCCTCTCAACTAATTAGAAACTAATCTTGTATACAAACAAAACAGTTCTAGGACAATGGAAATGCTTCATTCACTTGAATCATAATGTCATTATCAGAGAGAGACAATATGCAGAAGTACACGTATAAACCATGTCTTTGCAGCATAAACTTCATACGTACTATCAGCATATGTGATGATGACCAAAAATTAGGTCTATACTTTTCATTTCCCCTTTTTTTCCAATGAGCAAGCCAGTTGAATACTTCAATTTACTACAAGATGTCACAAATTGCCCAATCTAAACAGATAGATTTGTAGCTTCGTATCAAGCTATATTGATGCAACTTATTTTATAATGCAATAACTAACTTCCCCCATTAGAAACCTCTTTCTCATAAGTCTTCCTTCTCCTGCTCATATTTGACAAGAGGCAAAATTCTGTGCATGCAGCATGAGTCACCTCTAATCATATAACGAATCCACCATTTTTTTCATTATTATATATCATTTCAAGTAACAAACACTCTTAAAGCTCAGAAAAAGATCATTTCATAAATTGCAACCATCACAGTGGAGACACAACCTTCTTGAAAAAGCCATGGAAGTTAAAGATCAACTAATTATGCTACCATAAAAGATTAATTTCCAAGTTTTAGTCAGAAAATTGGTCGAGGTTCCTGTTTCTAGGTTAAGCCATCACAACAATAACTAATACTTAGCAATTACTACAGAACTGAAAAACAACACAACACACATTCAGTCAGTAATCACTAATTATATGTTATTCATTCCGAAGCAAAAATTTATACCCAAGTTTTTCATTTTCAACAAAGCCGAGCATCAACTAACCTTTCTAACAGAACTTCTGCTGTGTGCATTTATAGGAAGACAATCTTGCTTACACGAATCAAAATATCGAACCCATTTCTACAGAAAATAATAATAAACAACAAGCATTATATTTACAAAGAAAAACAATTAACACAAAACACATAATTACAATAGTAAAGCTTTAATTTGACATAGAACTACAAAGAATTAGTAAAACCTCAGTTTGGTTGTTACTTTAGCCATTTCCGCTAAAAGGCGAAACAATATTTGATTGATACGAGAAAAAAACTAAAACGCAACGCATATTCAAAAATAATTGCTTCATAGGAAAGCTTCCAGTATTTGAACGCGTTTTTTTTATCGAAAACAAAAGGCAAAAGTAGAAAGGCAACAATCAAACGAAGCAGAAGATTAAAAAAAAAAAACGAATTCAATGAATATATATATATATATATGTATATATATATACACACACACACAGAGAGACGAACATTTAGGACATTGGAGTTGGCTAAATCTTTCTTGTTAAGAGCAATGATGCGTCTTTTAGCAGAGAGATGGGGCTGCAAGTCTTGATGAGCGGACGAAAATGGAATCTGCAAATAAATATTTTTTATTAAAAAAAATTAGAATTATTTTGAAACAAATAAACTTACTAGTACAGAAAATGAGAACGAAATACTATTAGGAGATGATATAACATAGTAATGAAGGTATATTGAACGGACACGGGCGTCGCGGACTTCGATGGCGAGGTCGGAGAGCTTAAGGCGGTTACGGATGGCGCGGGTGGCGGCGGCCATGTGGCCCGGAAACCAGTTAATGACTCCACCTTCTTTGTTGAATCCCATCTCTCCCACTCCCACTACTTTCTTTGCTATTCCTTTTATTCCCATTTCTCTCAATTCCTTTTTGTTTTTTGAATGAGCAATCAAAGAGATTGACTGAGTTTTTGCAGAGCAAAAGCAAGTGACAAGAGAGAAAGGAAGAGACAGCACAGTTGTGCGGGGTTTTGCCTTTTAATCATTTTATATATAGATACTTGAAGCTGAGCCCAGAGCAGTTGGACTTGAGAGCTCAGACAATGCTTTAGAATCTGACCGAATACTAATATTTAATGTTAAAAAACTCCTCAAGGCCCAATCAGTACTTGGGTCTAACCCAAATCTTCCAGCATTCGGCCCTTACATTCCACCACTAGTTGCCTTTGCCTCTTTTATTCTTTTTTCCCGCTATTTAGAAAAAATAAAATAAAAGAATTTATTATAAAGGTACTTCCAGTTACAAAGTATTTGTTATCTTGTACCTTGACCATAAATACTTATTTTTTATTTATTTTTAACAATAATTACTTACAACTGCAAATGCTTGTTAAATAATAGTTAGACATAAATTATTCACTACTATTACAATTAAGACAAAAATATTTTTAATGAGAGTCAATCAATGCAAGTAAAATTCACATTATGCTAGAAGCGTAAATAAGTCAAGTCACATTATATAGTTTGAGGTTGATTGTCATGGGAAAGCAATATTGGAAAACATGATTAAAGCGGAATGTTATAATGCTAATTATAAAGAATTAGTAAAGAACAAAAATGCACTTTTTTCAACAATAATTTATTGCTATATATCTTGCAATTAGGTTGGTGTGGCATGATCCCACCGGCCCCCGGAGAGGGAAGTTGTAATATCAAATCCCTATCACCTACCGCCCATGGTTTGATTCCTTGTAACAATCTATATGACTTAATTATAAATGCGTGTTTGAGAAGCCACTTGGCTCGGCTGTCCTACTCCAACGATACAAAAATTGAACCAAGAACTTAGCAATATCTCTTTTCTTTTCTTTTCTTTATTTTTATGTTGAAAGAAGAGGCATTCCATCCTCCCCTTTTTTTTATGTTAAATTAATTACTTAGATATAATATATAAGTATGTAGTTTAATTCCAAATTGACGAGGCTTTAGATTTTGAGAGAGGTACACAAACTGTTACATATTGCCCAAGCATTCGTCAAAAACCAATCTCCAAATTCATTATTTTAATTATGAGGTATTCTCCTGATAAATTAGCCATCAATTACAGAAAGATAAATGCTATTTTTTCAATATTTTGTCTAATTATTAGCTATTTACTCTAAATAATATTGTAGTAATGATTCATTTGTTGAGTCTCAATAATGATGCCGGAAATCATAACCCATATATATATATATATATATATATATGTATATACATATTCTCAAATGATTCAAAAGTTCTACTTCACCTTGACTTCACTCCAAGGAGTACAAAGCAACAAATAATAAGCATAATAAAATAATTTTTAATTTATATTTAATTACAAAATAGTAATTAAATAAATAAGTTGAGCCAGATTCAATTTAACTTATAAAATGAAAAGTTAGATAACTCCCATCTGACCCGATTCATGAATATCTTTAAACGCAAAATTATTGAGATAAGTCATATTAATTGTTATATTAGAAAACCCTAATTCATGCAAACTCTCTCTCTCTCTCACGACGATTTCCCAACAATCACTACTAATGCCCCGGCCAATGGTCGACCACCGAGCCTTCTTGACAAGTAGTCGGCAATGACATAACCATCCATGCCAACACCTCCACCCTCCATACAAGCGTTGTTTTCCTCCATGCAAGCATCGCCACCACTTCCGATATCACAAAGAACCCTAAACAAATCCTTCCTCTTGACTACTCTTAACAGCAACCCACCATTGATCCCAGCCTGGGCTCTTGAAAGATTCTAAGATAAGCTTACAATAGCCTTCTTCTCTAATGAGATTGAAACACTTCAAAACTATTTAATTTCTCAATGATCAGCAAGTTCAACCTAATGCCCAAAATGATTGAAATCCGCCAAGCCTTCACGGGGATAGGCCTCTCGAGCATATACATTATCAAGAGGCTTAATTATAAATACATACTTATCAACCTCTCCAACGAGCATGATTTCAAATGCATCTAGGCTAGACAAGTTTGATTCGTTTTGACCTAGAAAATGTGAACCTTTAAATGGTCCCTGGATTTCTTTCCAGTGAAGGAATCCTCCATTATGTTGGTATAGATTTCCTTCCCCAACCTCAAACCACATTTATTTGAAAAATCCGGATTCATGGTCATTGCTTCAACCATCGGTGTCCTTCTCTATATCGATAAGGCCACAGAAAATGGCACCCACCCAAGCACCGCTCGTGTATGTGTTAAGTATGACTGTTTAAAGCCAACCATCGACTCCATTTGGATAATGATAAAGGATAGGAACATTGGAATTATCATGGGTGATTACTCTAAAAAAGTCAAATTTACAGCCATGCCAAAATATTGTACTCATTGTTCCCATGTCACCATGATGACTCTAACTGCCTAGTTGATAACTCTATTACATAGAGTTATCTTAACATATTTCAGTAAAGCTGTCAATATGGGCTGACCAAGCCCAACTCGGCCCAAACCCTTGTGGGTTAAGAAAATATGGGTTGGGCTAGACCAATTCATTTTTTATACGGGCCACCAAAACTTCAACCCAGCCCACCCCTTGTTACCCTATGGCCTAGGTTGGGCTAACCCATTTTTATTTTTTTCAAAAAAAAATTATTTTTAAAATTCTACCTAACAAATTTTCTATTAATAAAATTATTCTATGATTTAATTCATAAATTAAATAATAAAAATATGTTACAAACAAACAAATTACACCAAATATAAAAAAAATAAATTACATAAATAAAGTATAAATTTTTAACACAAACTACTATCCCATAAATATAAGTATATAACAAAATAATAAAAATATCAAGACTCATTTATATCATCCTCAATCCTCATCTTTAAGTAAAATATTTAAATTTTATTTAGACAGCAATGATATCTCAAGGTCTAAATCATTATCAATTTATCATCTAATATTCATTACCATAAAAGAAAAAGAGATAATAAGTTTTAATTTAAATTAAAATTTTTAATTTGACAAGTAAAGATTAAAGACATTGAAATATATAAAATAAGCAATACCATTGGTAAGTAAATTATTAATTTTATATAGTTAAATAATTAAAATTATTTTTTTTGATCCATAGGGCTGGCCCACTTCATCCCACCTCAGCCCACTGATTTAATGGGTTGGCCCATTTAGGCCCGATTCTAATATGGGCCTAAATTTTCTAGCCTTGCCCACCCTATATTTAATAGAAAATAAGTTGGCCTAATGGGCCAGGCCCATTTTAACAAGTCTATATTTCAGGTGCTAAAATGGTTAAGTTCTCTAGTTTTAGGTGTAGTTTAGGTTGTTTTAGTTGCTTTTCTTTAATTAAATAAAAGAATATCATGTTAATTAAATTTCAGTTATTTTAGTTCACTTATGTGTTAAAATGTTTAATTTTAGTTGCTACTGATTTAGTCCTTTGTTTTAAAAGTCTATATATGAAGAAAGACTGTAGCTGAAAGGAAACGTGCAAGGGTGGATTGGTGTATAGAGGTGCTAACCATGCTACAGTCTTCTAAGCATAATTTGAGTTACTTATGTTTGATTGCTATGATTTTTGAATTACTAGAAAGCTAAGTGAAAGACCTACAACTTTCATATTGATCACTTAGACTAATTTTGATCAAAGCATAGCCAAAATCATATGGAAAGTGACTGAATTGCAATAAGGTTGAGTATTGAGATGGAAGGGGCAAGGTTTGAAGCAACAAGCACGGCGCCATGCTCCTAGCGTCGTGGTGCCAACTAGGTCAAGTAGCAAGGCCCCAAGATAAAAGCATTGGTGTTGCGACACCATGCTCTTAACGTCGCAACGCCACTTCAGCACACAAAACAACAAGCAAACAAAAGCAACTAGCACCACAACGCTACTCCAGCCAAGTATACCTTCCTAAGGCAGTAAGCTCAGCACCATGGCATCGACATAAAACATGTTAAATTTAGAGCCTCCGATCTTTCAGATTAGAGGGCCCTTTAAAGGGGTATAAAAAAAGACATTTTTAAGGTAAAAGGAAGAGATTTTTTATAGCAACTTTTAAAGGGAAAAAGGAGAAAAAAAAGAGGAAACTTTTCACAAGGAGAAAAGAAGAGGAAATCTTGAAAAGAAGCTTGAAAAAGTTGCACAAAAAAAGTGTTCTCTCTCTAGCTTTATTTTTCTCTCTTTAAATCTTCTTATATAAATGCTTTATTTTTCTGAGATTTTGTTTGTAGGCTATGAAAATATTAGGCTAAACTTTCCTTTTTAGGATTATGGTGGAGATTAATATATAGTGTGGATGCTTAATTCACTTTTACTTGCTTTTTATGGAATATTTAATATTTATTCAAATTTGAGTTTATTTCCCATTTTATTGATGGTTCACTAATAGGATATGTTTAGGTTTTTAGATAAGACTTGACAAAGTTAGTCTAAATATCATGGTTTGGGTAGTATATGATCATGGCCATTAAGAATTAATTGCGTGAATTGTTAATAGGGTAGACATGCACTATTAAGCATACACAGTCAATTGTAGGACTTATACTTAAAAAACTTAGCTTAATTTATTAGCTATAAACATATAAAGAATTAAATTACACATGAGCATTTGGTTCATTAATTGGTGCATAATCCCTTTACCTAAAGAGTAGGGTTCAAATCCCCCCTCCCTCAATTATTAAAAACAAATATAAAAAATTAAATTAAGTTAGACCATTGTACGAAATCTTAATAGAGAATCGTACATGCTTAAGGAACCTAAGCTAGCATTAATTTTCTATAAAAGTAAGTAATTAGTTAATCTTAAGTCTAAATGAAGCATTAGTCAAAACCATAAACCTAGGTCTTCCATTTGCATGGGAACTGATTCGGCAACAACAACCATTAACTAGTGTCTTCCATTTGCTTTGGCATAAAAGCATTCCTTTCACTACTTTTTTCCTTTGGTGGTTGGTACATGGATGGATATCGGTTGATCTACGGCTAAATCGAAAGGCATATATATGGCTTTTAAATGCCAAAGCTATCATGTAGACGAATCTTAATTCCATGTATTTTGGGAATGTTTGATAGTACAACAAGTTTAGAGTCACTTTGCTAATTTTTTTCAAATCAATGTCTTTCAACCTAAAAATATTGTGCAAGTTATATGGGCATGGTACTGAAAGATTATACAAAACTGACCCACATTTGGGTTCTACTACCGTTATTCATTTGTTGGTTTATGTGAGTAAAACATAATGATGCAAAACACAAGGACCTTGAAATGTATCCTAACAGAGTAATATAACATGTTATGAAATTATTATGCCAGCTTTCCAAAGGAAACCTTTTGCATAAATGGAAATGGAAGGGCGACATACAAATTTCAAAGTTATGGAGATTTAGCTTTCAAAAAGAGTCTTATATAACACCTATATTACTTGGATGGGTTAAATCATTGTTCAATGAAGTCAAGTTAAATGTGGATGGGAGTTCCAAGGATCAATTTCAGAATGTTGTAGGAAGAGGTGTGTCATGAGACCATACAAGCTTATATTTGGATTCTCTGAAAACTTTCGCCTTACCAATGCAATTAAAGCTGAATTACTTGCTTTACAAAGAGGTTTCCTTCTATGCTGAGACTATAACTACTCCAAAGCATGGATAAAAATAGATGCAAAGGTAGTTATGCACATGATAAAGGAAGGAAGCCAAGGCTCCCATGATATCCGATGCATACTTACCACTATAAGGACATGTTTGCAGACTTTTTCTTATAGAATATCGTAGATTTATAGAGAAGGGAATCAAGTTGTTGATTTTTTGTCAAACCATGGATATTCTCATTAAGGTCTCCAAGTGTTCCATCAAGCTACAAGTGAATTAAGAGGTATACTAAAGTTGGACAGTATTAATTTGCCTCATGTCAAATTTAAATAATGGTAAGGGAGTAATATTTGTTATTTACTTTCTATCTTTAGGTCTATGTAAAAGAGTAATATTATTTATCCTATGCATTTGTAAAAATCACACATGCAAGGAAAGTAATACCTCTACTAAGATTTCTATCTCAAATCTCTTATGTAATTCTAGAGGTAAGGTTTATGTCCCATTTCCTTAGTGTACTTCAATTCCCTATCTTTAATAATATTTTAACAAGATGCTGACCCTGAGAGTTTATTGCAACATTAAAAAAAAAGTCATAGTAATTGTTACATGAGATATATGAATGAAGCTCATTTTGGTCCTTATGAATTGAATTACCAATTTTGTTAAAGATATAAGGTATATAGTGAAAGAGTATCCATTGTTTTCAAAATTACATAATATATTATTCATAATTTGAAGCAATGAAAAATAATCAAAATCTAACCTTTAAATAAGATAACATGTTTCGATGCTCTTGAATATAATAGTTAAAATATAAAATATTTAAATTAAAATTACATAACATTCTTATAAATAAACTTGTGGGCTAAATTAGTGTTGTTTAGTAATCAACCACTCTTTCATTTGCAATCTCCCTTTGTAGTTGACTACAACCATACCATGTGAGCTACGTACAATCCTGTGTTCTGACCAAGACAGGTCTTTGAAACATAAACAAATTTATAAAGAGCGTATTTGTTTTTGTATCGATTGAGCTCAAACAAATATCTATGGGTGACAAATTACATTATTTTCTCTTGAAATATCTTTAATCCAAAAGTTGATCATGATCTGCAACTTCTTCACATTCCTCATTTATTATTTATTGGCTGGGTTCTTTGTTTAAGCATGCCCAAGATTGCCTTCATGTCCTCATCTTCTTCTACTTGTATTGTATGATACTCAGTTTCTACCTTTTTTTCTTTCAAGTTTTTAATATTTCACCTTTCTTCTTCCTCTAATCTGTGCTTCACCATTTCTTGCTATTATTTTGTACACAAGATATTATCAAAGAATCACTCGACCCAGTTTAATTACAATAAGGATGTATATGATCCAAACTGTAAAGCATGCTATAAGTTTAAACTAATTGAAAAAAGATTTAAGACTAGAGAGAAGAGGAGGAAGGACGATGGAATCTAGACAGGTAAGAGGAAGGTTAAAAGGTCACCAATCAATTTGCATCACTGTCACTAACAAAGTTGCATCAGCTTGAAGATCTTTGCTTTTCTGCCAACATAATAGGTAATCTATTTCAATTTGTATTCATCTTGTAAACAATGTATCTTATCTTATAAACTTATCCTCTCGTCTAAGACACTTAGACTTTGTACTCTTGTACCTATTTATTCACATCAATGAAAAGCAAGATGATATCCTTCTCCTTGAAACACTTTTATCTAGTGAAATTCTCACAGCTTACAAGGTTTTTCCCATACCTTATATTTAAAAAGCTTATTTTCCACAAAAAAAAAAAAACCCTTATTTCTCAAACATTGCATCAAAAATACATTTCCAAGGTTAACATTTATGCTACAAATAAAAGCAAAGTGATAAAACTGAGGCCTCTAATATAATTATTAACATAGTTATAAATTTGCTCATCAAACTTTGAATCCCATATACATGACCTTAAATAAGAGAAGAAAGAGTTTGTCATTAAACTTCGATTCATCATTCATATATAAAAATATCACATGCTTGTGAATAATATATATTTTCTTCTAAAAGATCACAAATAAGCAACACCATCATTAATTATATTTTTCTGCAACAATTACCTTAGAGCTGAAATCCACACCTTTCAAGTTCAACAACCAAATCTTATATTATAAGGCTAAAAGATATATTGCATAGGGTTGCCAGGGTTTAACAAATAATAAATATATGAAAATATCTCTCGGGTGGTGAAATATTCTCTTGAAATGTACATTGTGATTCCAGGCCTCCCTTTTGCATGCCTATCTACATTCGGTTTGGATATATGCCTACTCCATGGACTCTATTAATAATCAGATAGGGACAAGAGAACGTGACTGGTTATATTTAATTAAAACCTGCAATCCTTGTTCTTATTATCTAATTAATTTCCTAATTATACATGCACTTGGAAAGTACTTTCCAAAGGTACAAAAATACTAATAAATTAACATATAAAAGGTGTTTCAAATAAAGTATGACTATAAAAATTGAATGCCAAACTATCTTTTTTCTTCATATAATTAACTATAGTTAATTTGTTGTTTATATCTTATTAATCTACTCACATAATTTTATCCATTCATCGGATTTGATTTTAATTTCAATTCTTTTAATCATCTTTATCTAAGGATCTTATTCTTACCTCGGTTCTGCCCCTAGATAAATATATTAATGATTGTACTCTTGTTTTGCTTTTATAGTAAATGCCATTTAAGCTTAGTAATTTGCTTGATTTTATTATTTATTTTTTTACAAAGTTAAATAAAAGCACAAAAGTAAAAATAAATAGAAAGCACAAAAGTGAAAAACAAATAGAAAGCACAAAGTGAAAAATAAAAATAATAGATAATAACAAAATATCAATCAAACTAAACCTTGATATATTGACAATTATTCAATACACACTACCAATGAAGTTTTTAAGTTTCACCAGTAAGATAAGAAGGCTGTCATACACTCTACTAAAACATTATTTTTTAAAAATGATAAATTAATATGATAAACAAAAGGCAACATAACCCATTTATTTAAATTTTAATCGAAATCACTAACGAGTTTATTAGTTTTTGGAATTGACACTATACTCAAAAAAAATCTTTTGCTGGACATATAGTCCAACCATTAGCCAACCGTTAGGATTTTCATTAGTTTGATAACGTGGTAATATTAAAATAATAATTTTACCCTTTATTACTTTTAAAAATTACTATTATATAATTTTTATAATTTTTTTTAATTTAAAAAATAGAATCAACGTTCCCTTTTTTGGGAGCTAGGAGCATCAGTTGGTGCTTCCAATTTTTTTAAAAATATAATAATAATTTTTTAAATTAATTAAAAAGGCTATTTTAGTTTTTTCATAATTTCTATTAACAGTGTTTGAATTGTTGAGGTGGAGTGTCCATCGAAAACTAACAGATTCATTTGAAATTTCAATTAAAATTTGGGAATGTGAGGATGTTTTGCCCAAAGATATATGATGATATTCTAATCTTGCTTGTGAAGTTTAAAAATTCCATGAATAATATATACACAATGGTAGTTATGTATTGCCTGAAGAAAAGGTTATGAAGTCGCACAAAATATTGCTTGCCATAAGTCTTGATGCCTTCATAGAAAAGGACATATATCAAAACTTTGTAATTAATAAACATGAGGTGATGGGGTTTCGGTCCTCCTAGATAAAATAATCTGTTCCTCTCTGCAAACGATAGCTTTCTTGCTTGGCTGTCTTCTATCAAGTTTCATATCTATAAAACATTTTTTTTTTGAAAGTCATAAAAAGAGATTTCAATCAAAGCCAGGGAATGAATGTTTCCCCATAAAAGATACAAGCCATAACACCAAAAAAAAATAGATTCACAAATATTTGAGATTATGCCCACAACCAATTGGTATACCCCCCAAATCCCAAGGCTTGACTTATTCTGTCAAACTTCTGCCCCATCAAAAACCAAGAAACAGTCACCAGAAACACCCAAAACCTATCATCCTGCATCAAATAATCCGCCATAAGAAAACCTAGAGTCTCTACAGACTTAAAAAAGATCGCCCCATAAATCCAGATCCCCTGAACACCCTCATGGGACTGGGCAAAAATCGAAACAAGCCAAAAACAAACTAACGATCACTCCATAAATAAAGGCACAAAAAAGCTCCATGATCGTTCAACACCTTCCTGGACCTCAACATCCTTTCATCACCTTCATAATGATAAAACTTTCTCCCCTTTTGTCCAATCCAACAATATCATCCAGACCATAAAGCAACCAAAAGACAAAAAACTAGGGATCAACACTTACATGAAAGTTCTCAAGACATTTGACTGTTGTTGAGCACCTTCTTTTGTTAAAGTATCGGCTCTCTGATTAGCTTCTCTTCTAACATGTCAAATCTCCCAACCCTCCAATTCCTCTTTCAATCTCTCCAATTGTAAGACCACTTTTCTCATTGCCCATGGGGCTAAATCCGGATGGATTGTCCATTTAACTACATTACTCTAATCGCTCTCAATGAGAAGTTTATGATCGTCCTTCCATGTTGATGCTAAAAAAATCAAGAATGCTTCCTTCACTGCCATCATCTCTGTGAAATTGGAGTCAGCCTCACCTATAGCTTTGGAGAAAATGATTTTGACTTCCCCCCATATGATCCCTTAAAACCCCACTTATCCTTGCCGATCTAGGGCAACCTCTAGATGCTCCATCGACATTAAATTATAATTTTCCTTGCGATGGTTTTTCCCATAGAATTCCCTTCCTTTCCTTGCTCTTCTTAGCATTCTGGCCTTAGGCTAGAGCCTGTCTATACACATTGAGCACAAATGGATAATCTTTTGGCCATTTTGCATTTGCCCAATAAGTTACCCTAATCCTGACAAGCTCCAAAACCTGTTCCCTATTCCACTCCTTGCCTTGAAACACAATTTCATTTCTATTTTTCCATATTGACCATACTACAACAAAAAACCCCATTTTCCAAATCCTAACATCTAACCCACCTAGCTGCCATTTGTTCCACACACCAAATAGCTCCTTAACTCTCCTTGGGGAGACCCACATTGTGCCTCATAACCTACACCATTCAGCCCATATTTTCCATGATTCATTACAAGTTACAAAAAGATTATCACAAGTCTCCCTATCAACATTACACAGCACACATTGCACTCCACTATTCCAATTCACACCCCTTTTAACAAGCTCTTCCTTAACTCCTATTTTACCATGTAACAATTGCCACACAAAGACCTCAACTCTGTAAGGTGCAAGATTTGCCCACACTTGTTTCTAAACCCCATTAATGTTTGCTCTTGAGTTAAGGACATATCTATAAAAGAACTTAGTTGTGTAAATTTCACTTGCATCACTTTTCCACACCAGTTCATCTTTCAATTCCTTGCTAAGCTGTAATTCTTTTATGGTGTCCTTAAACATCTCCCATTGCTCAACCTCCCAATCAAAAAGCTGTCTGCGAAGTTCCACTTTCCCTCATCCCAACTTCCGAACTTAATGATTTTTCCTTTTTTTTTTACTGCCAACGGAACACCCTCGGGAAGGCATCTGCTAGAGTCCTGCCCTTGATCCATTCATCCTGCCAGAACCTCAAATTCTTACCATTCCCAACAATGAAACCCAGATTTTCATGAAATTGCAAGAAAAACTTGTTAGAGGGGGGAAAAAGGGACAGATTATTTTTCTTCATAATGTTGAAACTTTCCTATTTATACTCATATCTGGCAAAAGCTCATTAGGGTCACAACCAGTTTTCTGGATCGAGACTTCCCTCCAAAAACCGTCTTTCTTCTTTTCGTACCTCCAAATCTACTTATTAAGAAGCGCTCAATTTTTCACCTCTAAATCAACCAACCCAATTCCACAACATTCTTTATAGTTACAGACCATATCCCCCTTAACATAGTGAATCCCTTTTTTTTATCAGCTCCCCCCCATAAAAAATTCCATTAGAGTTTCTCAATTTCAACTTTCACTTTGATAGGAATTTGAAAAAGCGACTTATAAAAGATTGGTAGACTAACAATGACTGACCTTAACACCCAACAGGTCTAGCTTTCCACCCTGCTAACTTGTCGCCACCTGTCGAGCATAGGTTTCAAAAATTGGATGAGTTGTGGTTGACTCCTAGGGTAGCCCTAAGTAGTAGTCGGGATTCCTCTAACCTGACAATTAATAAGATCTGCCATCGCTCCACCTTTGTTGCTCCACCCCTACTCCAATCAGATGGCTTTTGTGAAAGTTAATTTTCAGCCTAGACACCCTTTGAAACACCTTAGATTCTCCTCAAAAATTAAATTTTTCAAAGAAGGCTCACAAACAGTATTGTGTCATCACATACTGAATGTGAGAACCAAAAAGCTGTTATAAACCAAAAAGCTGTTATTACCAATCTCCACACCTTTGAACAATTCAGCATCCACAACTTTCTTCAACATACAGCTTAAGGCTTTAGCAATCATATTAAAGAGAAAGAGAAAGAGAGGGCACCCTTGACTCAGTCCTTTTTCCATTGTAAATTGTTTTGTAGGTGACCCATTGACTAGGACTGAAATCTTTGCTATGGTTATGCAGGCTTTGATCCATCTTCTCCATTTCTCTCCAAACCCCATCTTACACATAACTAGATCCAAAAACTTCCAGCACACACTATCATATGCTTTTTCGAAATTGACTTTAAGAATCAATCCACTTAACCTTTCCTTTCTCAACCAATCCACAACTTCATTTGCTATCAAAACACAGTCCATCAATTGCCTTCCATTTACGAATATGAACTGACTTTTATCTACAACTTTCCCAATCACCTTCCATAGTCGGTTGGCTAAAGCTTTAGAGACGATTTTATACAAGCTGCCCACCAAACTAATTGGCCTATACTCTCTCAAGACACATTAACCCCTCTCTCAAGATCCCCACTTCTATAAAACTCTCCCATAAACTTCAACACATCAACTTTGACCACATCCTAGTGCAGCTTGAAGAAATTTAAATTAAAGCCGTCAGGGCTCGGTGCTTTATTCTCATCACATCCTTTAATGGTCTCCCAAACCTCCTCTTCCTCAAATGGAATTTCAAGCCAGCGGGTTGAATTAGCATTAATCGAATTGAAACTCCAATCAAGATCCACTAACTCGATTACCAAATTCTCCCGATACAAATTTTCAAAATGCCGCGCCACTTCATCTTTAATTTTTCTTGGATCTTCAGTAGCCATCCTTCCTGCCTGAATTTTCACTGTATTATTAAGCCTGCCTCGTGTCGCAACCATAGCATGAAAATATTTTATGTTAGAGTCCTCATCGTTCACCCATTTCACCCTTGATTTTTGTAACCATTCTCTTTCTTCCCGTTGATACAGGGCCTATAATTCAGATCTCTTAGTACACATCTCTTCTTGTTTCCCTTGTTCCAAGTCTCCTTTTTGTGCTTGCTTCTGCATGCTTTCTAAGGCTTCTTCAATACTCTGGATTTTCAGTTGAGTATTTCCCAAGTAGTTCGTCTTCCAATCCTTAATAGCCACTTTCATCTCTCTAAGTTTGTGCCAAATCCCATTCTTATTTAAGCAATTCTAGCCCTGTTTATCCCAAGTACTTGCCACGAGCTCTTGGAATCCCTTTTCTTCCATCCAATAATCAAAAAGCTTGAAAGGCTTGGGCCCCCATTCCACCTTACTAGACCTTAGGATAACTAGGTTATGGTCTAAAAGTGAGCTTGGCAGACACTCTTGAATAATTCTTTGAGCATTTTCCAGCCATTCCACATCTAATAAGAAATGATCCAAGTGACTAAAAGCCCATCCCTCTCGATATCCACACTATGTAAACTTATCCCTAGTTTAAGGTAAGTCAACCAGAGCCATGTTATCAATAAACTCGCCGAAGGCCATTGCTGATCTATCTATGTCACCTCTGCCAATTCTTTCAAACTCATTTCTTACTGTATTAAAATCCCCACCCAAGGACCACATAATTTGCCTTCCACCCATCCTCTTAGTTAATTTAACCCATAAATTCCTTCTTGCCACTTCTTCATTCAGCTTGTAAACATTTACAAAGCCACATACTCGATCAATATTTTTAAGCCTTCCAATTATCATAATAAAATCCCTGTGCATCTCACAATTGTCGACCACCATGAATTCCTCCCTTCAAATACTTATAAGCCCTCCTGATCTGCCTTCTGAATTTACTAATTTTCCTCTAACATTCTCTTTCCCCTACAGTCTTTTATAGATTTCCATTTGTTCTTGTTGTAGCTTCGTTTCTTGCAAAAATAGTATGTCTGGTTTGTTCTTGGCCACCAAATTCCTCACTGCTCTGCTTTTCTCTCTACTCCCTAGTCCTCTGACATTCCAAGAAATGACAATCATAAATAAAATTATGATCACATATACCTGGCAGTCGATCCGTTTCTCATCTTTTGTTTCATTTAATCTGGTTATCTTGGGCTTCGATTTCAGCGAACACCTTTAAGACTTTCTCTCTCCTTTTTTGAAACTGCATGCCTAATTTATTCCCTATTTCTTAATTTTTTATTACCTTCTTCTCCCTTTCTTTACTTTTTTCTCCTCGTTCATCCTCTGTCTCACTTGCATCTCATGAATCTTGGGAGTGAATTAACCCTTCCTTTAGTCTATCTCTCGTTATTCTCCTAATGCCTCTTTTGTCGTCTCTTATTGTCCTTCTGATCTCACCATCATCCTCCTTATTCCTTAGATTCCCTTTCCCTTTCGAGTTCTCCATTCTCACTTCTACTAATTTTCTTCCCATCTCTATTCTTGGTCTAAGACTTCTACAAACCTCTGAAATTGTTTCTTCTGATCCTTTAATTGCTTTACTATGCCTCTTTCTCTTTGTGACTATTCCTCTCTCTTTCTCTAGCTCCCATTCCCAAGTGCTCTCGTTTCCCCATTCGTTCCTTTCTTTGACCCTTTCTACCTAGTTTTTTATTGTCGAGATACTTAGTGTGTCACTACACTCTGAGATAATTTTGCTTCTTCTTTCCCCTCTCTTCTTGTCACCCATTTGTTTCCTCAATTCAACTCTACCTTTCATTACAGTGTACTTTTTCCCATTTTGATCTCTCTCTTTCTCTGAAATCTTCCCAATAGCCCATTCTACTTTGTTTTTTGGATATCTTATCTTCACTAGTTACTATGTCAGAGCCTTTCTTCTTTAGGTGGGCTTTCACTCTCCCTTGACCAAGCACTCTAAACCTGTTCACTGGTTCCAAACTTCTTGACGGCTTGTCTCTCTCTGACCTAGCCCTCATTTTTCTCTCGTCATTCCTTTACTTCCTCTAGATTTATTAGATCCCAAAATTGGGCCCATACCTTTTCTTTTAGAACTCTTTGGGGTTACTTCACAGAGCCCAATTACTTCTTCTGACCCACTTCTGTTAATAACTACAACCTCTTCCCTATTTATCCTTTCCCCGTATGAATTCAAAAACTCTTCTTCTTTCGCCCTGTCCTTTTCAAAGATTGACCTTTTTTTAACTTCTGACCCTTCATTGTCAGACCACTTTTCACCAATATAGTTGTAGTTCTCAGACCTAGGAATAGGGCTCTGTAGTATTCCATCTTCTCCCATCCATGAGGTTAATCTTTTAAAATTTTCCTCGATTGCAACACCTTTGCCTGCCACTTCCCACACCCTATTTCGATCATTCTCCGACCACTAACTCCCAGCTACTGATTCTATCAATGCTTCGTAAAAGTTAGATGGCCTCACCCTTGGCTCAGTCTTCTCAACTTTCATTATTGAAGATCTGACAACATAATCTCTCCCATTGACCATCAGATGCGTGTACGCTGTAATGTTTCGTAAAGACTTCACCTCCACACAAATTAAAGCCTGGTCAAGCCTCCATTTTTCCTTTGTATCCTTATCCACCTTTAAGAAACTCCCCCATGAATCTCCAATTACTTTGAAGCAATCTTCATGCCACATATGCAATGGAATCTCCTCCAATTTCACCCAGACTCTGCAGCTCCTTTCATCTTGGCCGACATAGTACGGTGTTAGTGAAACAAATCATGGTTCAAATAAGTCCATACATCTATCCAGATATGCTTCCATGTCTTGCTTATTTCCAAAAGTCACCAATACAAAAAGGCCCCTCACTGGTCTCACTTGAGCGATGATGCCTTCCATGAATAACGAACATTCAACTGACCCACAATTAATGGGGCTTCTTAATTACCCCATAGCACTTCTTCCCAACCACTCTAATTCTTCCTCCTTTATAACCACACTCTTAATCTGATTGCTTTTTATCCTGTTTTCCCCATGATCCCCACCATTTCCTTTAACTTATAGTTGTCTGTTGGCCAGGAGAACCTCTTTGAATATCTTACTTATTTCACCATGCTCCTTTGAAATTCTACACTCTGACTCCTTCACCACCGTGGGAACTGTCCACTTCTTTGGTTTGTCTACTTTCACAACTCTTATTCTTCTCCCATTTATCATTCGGCCATGCGTTTCACAACTTTTATTCTTCTCCCATTTATCATTCGACCATGTCCCAGGAACTCCACCCTGGCCAATTTGCGTTCTTCCCTGTACCTCACAAAAACATATCTAGTTTCCTTATTTTTCTTGGGTCTGGGGAGGAAAATATCCACCACCACTCCAAACTCATCAAATAACTCCTTTATCTGCTTCCATTCCACCTCATGATGAAGATTTCTCATAAAAGCTGAACACAATGTTCTTTTCCATTTCTCCACTCCTCAAGGATCTTTTCGCCTTTCCCTGTTGGAATTTCTTCGTTCGTAGTCTCTGAAGTCCTTTGTCTAGTTCCAATTCAACCCTTTATGAGCTTGCCAAACATCTCTTTCTAACTCTCTTTGTCTATCATGTAATCGCTTTCTCTCTAACCCTATGCCTTTATGTCTTTATCACTCTCTAAACCTAAACATGATTTTTTTTCACGTCTTCTTACATTTAAAAACCTTGAATGTTAAGAAGACAAATATTTAACAATAGGTTATAGTAGATAGTTTGCTATGCTGCATAAATATATGTTGCTGGCTTGGATATTACAAGATCAAGCGTTTTCTCATGACCTTGATATGCATGACTTGTTGTTTATTTGGCATAACTATTAAAAACCACCAACTCTTTGTGATTAATTCTTTTTGGCATATATAAAAGTGAGAGCTAGAATCTTTTAGTAGCAAGATTGTGCAATTGATCTAGAATGTTGTGAATTATTATTGTTTAACTCAAGCATATACTATGGCAACGGAAGTGTAATCCCACCCAAAATCAGATCATTTCAAAGGCAAATAGATGAAGTATTGATATCAGTTTGGATTGTTGTACTATAACTAATTAATATACAAATGAGTAATGCAATACACATCCATAACCCAGAGTTACACCATTATTCTCTAACTGAATTTCATGATATTATGCATTCTTAATTGCATAAGAAATTCAATCACTCCTTTGACCACCTAATTGGAATGGTTTCATGTCTTGTAGATTACAATCCTTTGGCAGCATCCATACTCATGAGTGAATTGTCAATATGAAAGCACATCATCAGTTTGATATTCTTTTTTCATTGCTCGTTAATTTGAAAGTAATTGAATTTGGTTGAAAAATGTTAAGAAGGCAGCAACATTTGTGCATAAACTAAATAACTAATTAATGCTCCATTTGTATGATACTTTTGTTTATTATTTACTTAAAGTAAATAATGAAGCATCCATGTAGTAGAAGCAAGCAAATATATACATATATATCAAACAGGTTGGTAGATGCATGGGAGACAATTTTCCTGATATGGAGGATACATGATTGTGAGATAAGGCCACGCCAGTAATATTCCATTGGAGGATGTTTTTATGGTAGGTTAATTGATTAGTAGTATTGGGCCAATTGTCGGCTGGCCTAAGACCACACTATCTGCAGCTACAGCGGGTGTGTCTGGTGAAGCTGAAGCAGCACAAAATAATCAATTCCTGTATCGTCCCAACCATATGATGTTATTGCTTCCTTACTGGGTTGAATAACTTGCTAATGTTATCATCATTTGTGAGAGAAAATAAAATTAAAAATTGATCAAATATTGGAAGTTTTAATTAGAGTTGTCTAAATAAAAACACCATGCATGACGAGGAGAACCAGAATGTCATGCAATTAAATTAGTTATTTTGGACAAAATTGATTTTTATGATTAATAATTGATTCATTGTCATTAATCAAAATGTCATTTATCGTGGATTGATATGACATGTTGACATATCATACATAGTAAACGATAATATGATATACTTATGTAATATAATGACATAATCATATGATATAATTATATGACTATTTGATGTTTTCACTCCTCATAGTAACACCACATGAGACTTGACTGAATGTAATAAAAAACATAAAATTCTATTTAAACTTTTTTAAATAGTTCATCAAAATTTTTAACCCCTAAAAATTTCCACCAAGCACAACTAAGCACTGCATTGTATTTGGTGGAATATTTTTTTACTCTCACCTGTTTATTGAGGTGCACACTCGTAATAATGACTCTCC
>NW_018397259.1:1232948-1235502 GCF_002168275.2 Theobroma umbraticum | reverse complement strand
TTGAACTTAATATAACTCAATTTGATTTCATAGTAGAGTCATGTATAGGCCGACAAGAATCTTGCATTATATAAATTTAATTACCTTGTAACGCTGCACGTCCTGCAAAATTCCTCTTTAGCCTTTACACTTACTAATTAATATTATTAAAATAACCAAAGTGTATATAGTTTTTCTTTTAATTTTTTATTAAAAAATATGAATTTAGCTTTAGAAATGAGGGGATATGGATATTATACATAGAAATGTTCATAATTTAAGGAAAATAAAAAAAAACAAAGAGCATGGCAATCAGTGTTATGTAATGGAATATCATAAACAAGGCGTGCACGCATTCACTAAAGCATATACGTCAAAGATTATATATTCTTTCTCTTTAAATCAAAATCATAATTAATTTACAAAGAAAATTCGACCCCCTTTCTTCTTTCTTTTTGTACGTGCGAGGTCAAACTTTTCCATCATATATAGATAACAAGCCAAAAGGACAAAGAGAAATGAAGAGACTATAGAGTACATAACATATTTAAATACATCTTTCCATCATATTGAAAAATAAAGTAAAACACATAATACAAGTTGATAACTCTATTATATAGAGTTATTTTGACACATTTTGAGAGCTTAAGTAGTTAAATCTTTGAGATTTTAGGTTCAAATTTTACCGTTTTAGGTGTTTTTCTAGTTTAAATTTGATTACTTGTTAAATAATTAATTTAAGTTATTTTAGTTAAATTTTATATTGTTTTATTTTAAATTATTTTAAGAGTAGTTATTGCTAATTTTTCTTTTGGCTTTTGTAAGAAATTGATGAAAAAAGCTCATTTGATGAAAATCAGTGCAAGTATAGTGATGACTTCATTCATATATATTTCGATATTTTAACCATATCTCTCTCTAAACAACTCCAAATGAGGTGATTCTTGAACCACTAGAATTCTAAGAAGAAGGGCTACGACGTTTTTTCTTCTATCAATTCACCCAGTTCTGATTGGATCATAGTTAAAATATTTGTCAAAGTCGGGGCACTGTAGCAGTACGTAAAGACTGAATATGATGCGGTATTTGGAGCATATCTTTCAATCCAGGAGTCCAATTGATATAATTCTTTATCCATTTGAAAGTTAAGAGATATGGCAAAAAATTTTATGTTTACTACTTTTCCCAATTCAGAACATGTCAGGGTGAAACTCAAGTTTGAAATTGATAGACTGCCACAACGCTGGGAGAATAAGGCTGCAGCGTTGATGAAAGGAAGCAGACATGCAAATTTTCAGAGAGCTCAGCGCTGCAGCGCTGCAGCGCTGAAGAAGCAGCACCGCAACACTGAAGAAGAAGTGTCGCAACACTGGGCGATTTTCTAAAAATAAAAAAAGTTGACGAGATTTTGGAAGTTCGGTTATTTGAAGCCTATTTAAGGGACTTTTTTCAAAGATTTTGAAAGGAGACAACAAGCAACTATTCTGGAGATCTGAAGCCAAGAACAAAGCAAGAAAACAAGAGAATTGGGAGAAGAATCAAGATCACAAAGCTTTAACTATTAGTTTTCTCTCTTACCTTTGTGTTTTTCTTATTTTCTTTGACTTGGATTCATGACTAAATTTCTTTGGATGTTGTCTTTATTTGATATTATGAGTTAATTTATTTTTCTAGGATTGTAATTGAACTTACATGTAATCTAAATTTTTAATCTCTTTCTTGCTTATTTTCAATGAGATTTGAATTGTTTATTCCAATTTGTTCTTAATGCTTTTAATTGCTTGGCCACCAATTAAGTTGATTTAGGAACCTAAACAAGTTTGGGAAAGGAAGTTTAGTGTAGACTAAAATTGGGATAGCATATGATCATAATACTTGATTTGCGTATAGGATAAGGATATACCTATAGGCCATATGTAGCCAAATTAGAGCTTAAACTTAATGAATCTATTTTAGTTGCAATTCATATAGGGATATAGTGTTTTGGTTAAAATAGATATTTTTATAAGATGAGTTGAGAGACCTTTATAAATAATTTGGGACTCTAGGTTAGCAATTCAAACCATTGAAATAAGTTAAGAAAGAGAGGTAAGATTTAGATGAAATGTGAGGGATATTGTAAAAAAAAAATTTTTGTTATTTATAAACCAATCCGTTTGCAAGAATAATCTTATGCCACATGATTTTGAATTTGCCGTATGATTTATTTCTTTCATGTTTGTTGTTTTAAAGAGGGTTGATAAATTTCGAAAATGCTTTTAGAATATATATATATATATATATATATATATAAATGTAGGATTAAAAAACTTAGGTGTTCGGGAAGTGTGGGTTGGGTTTGGTTTTATTAACAGGTTTAGTGGGGGATTTTTTTGCTTTTTGGGTATGGATAGTTGAAGGGCAATGTTGGGAAGTTGGGGGGTTTCGGACGGGTACGAGGTCGGCCCAAAACGGCTCATATTTTCCTATTTCTACGATTTTCTTTTTTAATATTCCCAAGATTCATATTTCAACTATTTTGGCTATGATTAACATAAACTATATTAAGGAAAATTTCTAAAATAAAATCAACCAA
>NW_018397259.1:1232079-1232848 GCF_002168275.2 Theobroma umbraticum | reverse complement strand
TATTTTCTTCTAAAAGATCACAAATAAGCAACACCATCATTAGATTTTTCTGCAACAATTACCTTAGAGCTGAAATCCACATCTTTCAAGTTCAACAGCAAGATCTTATATTATAAGGATAAAAGATATATTGTATAGGGTTGCTAGGGTTTAACAAATAATAAATATCTGAAAATATCTCTCGGTGGTGAAATATTCTCTTGAAATGTACATTGTGATTCCAGGACTCCCTTTTGCATGCCTATCTACATTCGGTTTGGATATATGCCTGCTCCATGGAATCTATTAATAATCAGATAGGGACAAGAGAACGTGACTGGTTATATTTAATTAAACCTGCAAATCCTTATTCTTTATTATCTAATTAATTTCATACTTCCCCAGGGTACAAAAATACTAATAAATTAACATATAAAAGGTGTTTCAAATAAAGTATAACTATAAAAATTGAATGCGAAACTATTCTTTTTCTTCGTATAATTAACTATAGTTAATTTGTTTTTTATATCTTATTAATCTACTCACATAATTTTATCCATTCACCGGATTTGATTTTTAATTTCTATTCTTTTTAATCATTTTTAATCTAAGGATCTTATTCTTACCTCGATTTTGCCCCTAGATAAATATTATTTTGAAGTTGCACTCTTGTTTTGCTTTTATAGTAAATGCCATTTAAGCTTAGTTAATTTGGTTGATTTTTATTATTTATTTTTTTTACAAAAATAAATAGAAAGCACAAAAGTGAAAAATAAAAATAATAGATAAT
>NW_018397259.1:1197972-1231831 GCF_002168275.2 Theobroma umbraticum | reverse complement strand
ATCTTTTGCTGGACACATAGGTCCAACCATTAGCCAACCATTAGGATTTTCATTAGTTTGATGATATGGTAATATTAAAATAATAATTTTACCCTTTATTACTTTTAAAAATTGCTATTATATAATTTTTATTAATTTTAAAAAAATAGATCAGCGCTTTCCTTTTTTGGGAGCTAAGGAGCATCGGTTGGTGCTTCCTATTTTTTAAAAAAATAATAATAATTTTTTAAATTAATTAAAAAAGGTATTTTAGTCTTTTCAGAATCTTTGTTAACGGTGTTTGAATTGTTGGGGTAGAGTGTCCATCAAAAACTAACGGATCCATTTGAAATTTCAATTAAAATTTGGAAATGTGAGGATGTTTTGCCCAAAGATATATGATGATATTCTAATCTTGCTTGTGAAGTTTAAAAATTCCATGAATAATATATACACAATGGTAGTTATGTATTGCCTGAAGAAAAGGTAATGAAGTCGCACAAAATATTGCTTGCCATAAGTCTTTATGCCTTCATAGAAAAGGACATATATCAGAACTTTGTAATTAATAAACATAAGGCGATGGGGTTTTGGTCCTCTTAGATAAAATAATCTATTCCTCTCTCCAAACGGCAGGTTTCTTGCCTAGCTATCTTCTCTCAAGTTTCATATCTATAAAACATTTAAAAACCTTGAATGTTAAAAGGACATATATTCAACAATATGTTATAGTAGGTTGTTTGCTATGCTGCACAAATATATGTTGCTGGCTTGGATATTACAAGATCAAGCGTTTTCTCATGAGACCTTGATATGCATGACTTGTCGTTTATTTGGCATAACTACTAAAACCCACCAACTCTTTGTGATTAATTCTTTTTGGCATATATAAAAGTGAGAGCTAGAATATTTTAGTAGCAAGATTGTGCAATTGATCCAGAATTTTGTGAATTATTATTGTTTGACTCAAGCATATACTATGGCAAGCAACTATAGGAAAGTGTATCCCACCCAAAATCAATCATTCCAAAGGGCAACAGATGAAGTATTGATATCAGTTTGGATTGTTGTACTATAACTAATTAATATACAAATAAGTAATGCAATGCACATCCATAACTCAGAGTTACACCATTATTCTCTATCTGAATGTCATGATATTATGCATTCTTAATTGCATAAGAAATTCAATCATTCCTTTGACCACCTAATTGGAATGCTTTCATGTCCTGTAGATTACAATCCTTTGGTAGCTTCCATACTCATGAGTGGATTGTCAATATGCATGCACGTCATCAATTTGATATTCTTTTTTCATTGCTCGTTAATTTGAAAGTAATTGAATTTGGTTGAAAAATGTTAAGAAGGCAGCAGCATTTGTGCATAAACTAAATAACTAATTAATGCTCCATTTGTATGATTCTTTTGTTTATTATTTACTTAAAGTAAATAGTGACGTATCCATGTAGCAAAAGCAGGCATATACATACATATATATCAAACAGGTTGGTAGATGCATAGGAGACAATTTTCCTGATATGGAGGATACATGATTGTGAGATAAGGCCACACCAGTAATATTCCATTGGAGGATGTTTTTATGGTGGGTTAATTGATTAGTAGTGTTGGGCCAGTTGTCGGCTGGCCTATGACCACACTATTTGCAGCTAGAGTGGGTGAGTTTGGTGAAGCTGAAGCAACATAAAATAATCTATTCATGTATCGTCCCAACCATATGATGTTATTGCTTCCTTATTGGGTTGAATAACTTGCTGATTTTAGTAAATGTTATCATCATTTGTGAGAGAAAATAAAATTGAAAATCAATCCAATATTGGAAGTTTTAATTAGAGTTGTCTAAATAAAAACACCATGCATGATGAGGAGAACCAGAATGTTATGCAATTAAATTGGTTATTTTGGATAAAATTGATTTTTATGATTAATAATTGATTCATTGTCATTAATCAAAATGTCATTTATCGTGGATTGATATGACATGTTGACATATCATACATAGTAAATAATAATATGATATACTTATGTAATATAATGACATAATCATATGATATAATTATATGATTATTTAATGTTTTCACTCCTCATAGTAACACCACATGAGACTTAACTGAATGTAATAAAAAACATAAAATTCTATTTAAACTTTTTTAAAGAGTTCATCAAAATTTTTAACCCCTAAAAATTTTCACCAAGTACTACTAAGCACTGCACTATATTTGGTGGAATATTTGTTTACTCTCACTTGTTTATTGAGGTGCACACTCGTAATAATGACTCTCCACTCCCCAATTTGAACTTAATATAACTCAATTTGACTTCATAGTAGAGTCATGTATAGGCTGACAAGAATCCTGCATTACATAAATTTAATTACCTTGTAACGCTGCACGTCCTACAAAATTCCCCTTTAGCCTTTACACTTACCAATTAATATTATTAAAATAACCAAAGTGTATATGGTTTTTCTTTTAATTTTTTATTAAAAAATATGAATTTAACTTTACAAATGAGGGGATATGGATATTATACATAGAAATGTTCATAATTTAAGGAAAATAAAAAAACAAAGAGCATGGCAATCAGTGTTATGTAATGGAATATCATAAACAAGGCGTGCACGCATTCACTAAAGCAGATACGTCAAAGATTATATATTTTTTCTCTTTAAATCAAAATCATAATTAATTTACAAAGGAAATTCTACCCCTTTCTTCTTTCTTTTTGTACATGCGAGGTCAAACTTTTCCATCATATATAGATAGCAAGCCAAAAGGACAAAGAGAAATGAAGAGACCAATAGAGTACATAACGTATTTAAATACATCTTATTGAAAAATAAAGTAAAACACATAATATAAGTTGATAACTCTATTATATAGAGTTATTTTGATATATTTTAAGGGCTTAAGTAATTATATCTTTGAAATTTTAGGTTCAGATTTTAACGTTTTAGATGTTTTTCTAGTTTAAGTTTGATTACTTGTTAAGTAATTAATTTAAATTATTTTAGTTAAATTTTATATTGTTTTGTTTTAAATTATTTTAAGAGTAGTTATTGCTAATTTTTCTTATGACTTTTGTAGAAAATTAATGAAAAAGGCTCATTTGATGAAAATCAGTGCAAATATAACGATGACTTCATTCATATATGTTTCGATATTTTGACCATATCTCTTTCTAAACAACTCTAAACGAGATGATTCTTAGACCACTAGAATTATAAGAATAAGGGCTACAACATTTATTTTTATCAATTCACCCAGTTCTAATTGGATCATGGTCAAAATATTTGTCAAAATCGGAGCACTGCAACACTACTTAAGGACTGAATATGATACGGTATTTGGAGCATATCTTTCAATCCAGAAGTCCAATTGATGTGATTTTTTATCCATTTGAAAGTTAAGAGACATGGCTAAAACTTTTATATTACTACTTTGCCCAATTCAAAACATGTCAGGATGAAACTCACATTTGAAGTTGATAGACTGTAACAGTGCTGGGATAACAAGGCTACAGCATTGATAAAGAAAGCAGACATACAAATTTTCAGAGATCTCGATGCTGCAGCGCTGAAGAAGTAGCTTCGTAGCGCTGGGTAACTTTCTAAAAATCAAAAAAAGTTGATGAGATTTTAGAAATTAAGTTATTTGAAACCTATTTAAGAAATTCTTTTAGAGATTTTGAAAAGAGACAGCAAACAATTAATATGAAGATTTAACTTACACAAGTCACTAAGCAAGCAATTCCAACTGGAAACAAAAAACCTATAAAATTAGAAAAAAAAATATCATCACAACAATAGGTAATTATTGTATCCCATTTATTTCTTCACGAATCAATGATCTTTACATTCTAAGAAGAAAAATGCTGAGTTCGGGGCCTCCATTATTATCAGGGTTCATCATGTAAAACGCTTCCGAGTCGCGACTCCCAACGACTCGTTCAAACTTAGCCCTCATATACAACAACTCACCTTCACTTCCACCACCTTTCCGTGCATCCTCCACCACCGGAATAACCCCGGCACCGACCGACACGCTTTGCACCGTACTCAATACGTGCCAATCCGATTCGGTGCACGTGCGGGTCATGGCGTACCCACTTTTCCTCCCGTTACAATACATAGTCCACATCGGTTCATGGAACAGCCTCCCGGTTCGACCCGGTTGAGCCGCAGATCTGCCCGGGACCTTCTCGCACTCGAGCGCGATCCGGACCAAACCCGATGACATTTCTTTGACCAAACTAGACGTTGACATGGCTAGTTCGAGGAGCAAAACCGGTTCGGACCGGGGATCATCCTGGACGGCAAAGCTGACATGACCGCGGCGGTGGCCGAAGAGGGTTCCTGTCACTTTACGGCCGAGGGAAGGGGTTATGGAGAGGTGAGTTGGAAGGGTTAGCCATTTGCAAGTGGTGGGGATTATATTAGGAAAAGCTATTATCTTGAGAAGGGAACGAAGGAGGGAGGAGAACCTGGAATTAACGTTATGGAAACGTTGTATGGAACTACGTGGGGATGATGTGGTTCTAGGAATAAGGAGTTTGTCAGAGATTTCTTCGTGTTCAGGGATTGGAAGTGAAGTGGATCGAGGAAAGTTGGATGGGTTTATCTTGTTTCTTGTGCTTTTGTAGTTGAAATTGTTGTAGCTGGTGCTTCTTTGAAGAGTTGCAGGTTCTTGATGGTGTTTCATGGTACACACAGAATAAAAAGAAAGGGTAGAAGATCAGCTGGATGTAGAGTAACAAGAAAGTGACGATAAGGGGTGGAATGTTAAGGGGGGGTGGGATGTTCTGATGGAAGGATTATAGGAGAAAAAGTGGAGGTGCTTTTGTTGAGATTGAGCTGCTATGGGGTTGTGGGGGAAAGCAAGAGGAAATGGGAAGGACATTGGCCGACAGAAGCAATGATGAGTGTCTAGAGGTGGCCAATGTAAAGGGCGACTATGGAGGCTTGTGGACTGGCGATGATGATTTTATTTCTCACAACACAGGCACGGCTTTTATATATATATATATATATATATGTATGTATGTATGTATGTATGTAATAGTATATATATATATGTATGTATGTATATGTATGTATGTATGTATATGTACACTGTTTTCCAAATACTTTTGCATGTTCCCACAGCCTCCAGCCGCTATCATCATCAATCATCATCATTGCTGTTTCCATCCATTTCCACTCATCTCCACCGTTCAATACACATGCCTACCATCTCCTTTTGTCATGACGTCATCTAGCTCACCCAACAGCAAATTCGGGTTGCATGTGCCATAACACATTAATACCATCATTTGTATGTTCATTTTCCTTACTTCTACTGCATTACCCCAAAAACAAAAAGTTTCCTTTGATTTTTTTTTATAATTAAAAAAGAGAGAATTTGAATTTATTTTTTAAATAAGAGATAATTTAATAATTAATAAATTAAATACTCGAGTATAAAGAGTTTCTCTTAATTAATTAAGATACATTTCAACTATCTATTTATTTAATTCAAGATCAAATTGAAACCAAGATTGCCATATTTATGCCTAAACTTTGAGCTTAACCAATTTTTAACCATCTAGAATTCGAGGTTGATATCAATATTGGATCAGCATGCATATACGGACGATCAGGGGATCCTGATCTTGTATGATAGCAGGGTAGCATTTCTTTCATTCATTCTTTCTTTTTTATGTTGAGATCTCATGTTGACCGTCGGATGACAATCAATGAGGATGAGAAGTGGTTGAAATGAAACATAATGCAGACGTAAAGAGAGGCAAATTAAACAGGAGGATTGTCCCACTCTCATTTGAAGTGGTCTAAGGCACACTCCTTAACACACTAGAAATCAAGGACACGGGTATAAGGATAAGAGTGGAGCTAAAGCATTTTTAAAAAAGAGATTAAATTAAAAAAATATTAAATAGTTAAAAAGAATTTTATATATAATTTAATTATCATTTATAAAAAAATTAAATAAAATTTAAAAAATATTGAACATATAAAAAAATACACATTAATAGTAATGATGATGTCATTTATTTATATATATATCTATATATATATATATATGATAGAATGAAACTATTAAAAGAGTTTTTTTTCACTTTTTGTACACAAAAGTATTAGAGTAAACAATTTTTCAAATTCAAATAAATCATTTCTTCACTGTATATGTTCTAACTCTCCTCTTATTTTCTATTTATCTCTTAAATTATTAATTAACATATTGGGTTATTGGATTGAATTATAGAGATGTAATATGTTACGATAGACTATTAGATTTAACTGTTAAGATATAATATATTATGATAGGGTTAGATTTATATTTAAACTTAATGGATTTGAATTAGTAGACTCACTTTTATTTTTTTTTTAATTTTATAGGCTTAACATATTAGTTTAGAATTTATTTGGTGGGCTTAACTAGCAATATGCTAACTATAATTATTCTACTTTTATCAAACAGTTTGAAAAATAAAACTAATTATTAAATAAAAAATTATTTTGAGTGTCATTAAAAATATATATAATAAATAAAATTTTATTAAAAAAAGTACAATTATTTCATTCTGTCAATTTATATGTATATCTTTATTACTTAAAGTTTGCAACATACATACTAAAATGAATTGGTTATTCTGAATATAAAATGATATATTGATGAAATTTTAAACAACAGTGTAACACTGTAACTTATATTTGAGAATTATATAATAATTTATTTATTTTTAAAAATTAAAATTATAAAAAATAAAATCTACATAACAGAAGAACATGATAAGTAAAAGACAAAATCCACAAATGATATAATAAAAAGAAAAAGAAAAAGAATATGATTAATGGTTTGTATAAATTTATGAAAAAAAATTTACAAAGATTTGAAACATATGAGTAAATAAAATATAAATAAATAAATAATTATAAATAATAATGATATCACTTAAAAGAAAAAATTAAAAAAATAAAACTGAGTCAAGCATATAAAAATATTTTTGTTATTTTTTATTTATATTAATTATTAAATAATAAAAATTATTTTTTATTAAGCATATAAAAACAATCAAAGTTCCAAAGGTTTTAATTTATATTAAGGAAGTAAATCTTGCTTTGCCTTAAGAAGGAAGGGGCGCGTGATGTGTTTAAGCATGCAGATGTAGTAGTACTCAAGACAAAATAAAAGAAAGGTGAGGAAAGGTCAATGCAAAATTATGTTAAGGCGAAGAGGCAGAGGCCGCTTTGTTTGTCCCCATCCATTTGGAAAACACCTTTTATAAACTATGAGCGGTTTTTTTTTATTTTAATCTCTAAAATTAATGGAAGTTAATCAACATCAATAATTAAAAACTCAAAATAAAGTCTTTGGACGGCTCCAAACCAAGCATGCTCTCAAACCCACCACCAATCAGATGGGTGGCCTAACAGTGTGGACGGCTAGGATTGCCCATAGACTATGCCACGGGGCGTTAAGATCACCTCTGAAAGCACTCTGATGTTGTTTGTTCTTATATGTCATCTTCTCTCAGCGAAGTTCCCACCATCATCAGCCTTTTGTTTAATTATGATTAAGATTGAGATTGTTTTCATACATAATTTTAGTTTTTCATAAGATTATATTATAACTATAAATTATAATAATTAAATAATCTTTAGTGTAAATATATAATATAATACATTTTCGTGAAAAAAAAAATCCATAAGCAAACTAACTAAATCTAATAAATTAAAGTGTGACCTAGTATAATCTAGAAGATAGAACAAGAATATTTAAACAACTGCAAATAATTATGGTGGAGATTATTTTAGGCACCAAATAGAAAACTTTTGAGGTTTATTTAAATAAGTTGGTGTTATGATGACGAGGGGGCCTATGCTTTTGATACATGCATGCTTTAATTAGAACCCCTTATTTCAATGACGTGGGAGATACTTATCTACATTTACTCCTATTTTTTAAACGTTCGAATTGAAGAAGAAGATGACAGGATATGGACCAGATAATATCATAAACCAGAAAAGAAGTTGACTTGGATTTTGTATTTTGTTTCAGAAAGAAACAATGGACATAAGTTCCATGGAGCAGTGTACATTCCTATGGTGGGGGGGAAAATATAAATGGATCTTATTGTGTAAGATTTACGTGGAACACAGCTTGTGTGAGCTATTAGCGTATCTAATTACCTAGCTTAAGCACAAATAAAGGAAGCTAACAGAATAAGCAACGACAATGAAATCTGAAAGTTACCCAAATCTGCTGATGGATGAAGACCTGAAAATAATATGTAAAGTGGTTCGACAATCTACAACCACACAAAGTGATGCTTTTCCTTTCGTCCCCTGTTTCTTTGTTCCTCTAAATTGATCGAAACAGGATATAGGTAAACCATACACAGCCAATTCCATTAGACGGGATAAGTAATATGGCCTTCTTCAACTGCAAAATCATTAAAACAGAGAAAAAACTGCGCCTGGAGTTGGTTGCATTGGTCTATTGCTTTTTGCATCAGCAAGTTGAAACCTGAACCATTTGACTAGTTACAAAATATCTAGTTTTTCACCATTTTGTTTGCAGACCCCAGTGTATAGAGCACTAAACAGTCTGCAAATTGTCCTACCATCCTCCTATGTAGGCCTGTACACTAGGTCACTATGCAATTTGCAGATTAAATGTGCTGAGTGATCTAAAGCTTAGCAACCGTGATATCAGAGCACCAATGTATATCTAATTGCCTAAAGAGATACATTTTAACTATTTGAAGAAACTGAAAGTAGAAGGTTTCCACATTGCTAAGAGATAAATATCAAATTGTGAATGCAAGCATGTCACTCTGAGGCCACTTGACTCGTTGTTTCATTGCTGACAGGTTCAATCTTTGCCACTTTCCTCTTGCGGCCAACATCTGATGGCAACCTGAGAAACAATCAGAATATCAGAACATGGCAAGTCCAACTGAAAAAAACTCTGAAATATAAATGAAGAGTTGTAAAACTATGAAACCCAAAAGAAGTATTTAGTTGAACGATAAACAAGTCCTTTGTATTTCAAAATAAAGGCTCTACTGGGTCCATTCATCTCCTAACTTCAGTGTAAGCCCAACATAGCATGAATTTACTCTGCTACAATTTGCTCGCATTGGTTACCTAAAGCTCTACCTGACTTCTTAGCTCTTTTGGCAAACCATTACAAACATATAGCTGGCTTCTCATGGATATTTTTTTTCAATCTTTTTATCTAGCCTGAGAAGATGAGGTTTATTAAATTTTATGGCTTGAAAAGTTGATATAGTTGACATTCAACTTCTTTTAGCAGTTTGATATATTAGAATCAAGGACTGTCAACCCTTGGTTAAGTTGTCAAGTTGAAGACAGAACAGAAAGAGACATCTGACAAGAATACCTACACCAATCTAAGAAGTTTCTAAAGTCTAAAAAATAAATTTTCTTTTACTCTCGTTGCATGTGACTGTTAAAATGAACAACGCATAAATGATAGAAATATGAGATAAGACTAGGCATTCAGGGCAGAGAAAGATCAGAGCGGATAGGTGTTAAAAGAAAATGTGAATGACAAATCTCTAACTTACCCTAATTGCAAGGAAGTGTCTGAATGATCATTGTTATCAGTATGGTCGTCCTCCTCCTCTGATGCACAATCATACTCAGCCTTTGAACTGTTGGGAGGAACTCTTTGCAGCGGGTTGTATTCAAGTAAATTTGAGCTTGTATTTTGTCGCAGTTCCTCAATCTTGGTAAATTCGGTGATGCAAACACAAAATTAGAGAAGATAAGACTATTACGAATTTGAAAACCTCGGGATAAATTTACTCTTGTACTCCATTTGACAGTTGATTGTATGGCGTACCTGTTTACGTAGAGTCTCATTCTCCAGAGTAGCCTGCCGCTCCTGAAAATAAATATTAAACCAAAAAGTATTAATCACAATCATTTAATTGCTAAAGAAAGGATCCTTCCATAAGAGCATGGAGATAAAGTTTTAATATGCTTTTTCTGCAGTCATTAACATGGGGGCCTATGCAATGTGCTTAAGTGGAACAAATTAAGGAAAAGATGTAAAGCTTATGTCTTGAAATTGAGTGCTCTAAACCCTTTTTAAAACCCCAAAAGTAATGAACAGTGAGTAGCATGACGACAAAAGCCTACAAAGGAAAAACACTTAACAAAAATTATTCAACAACCATTCCTTTAAACCTTTTATTTGGTAGACAGACGCTTAAACCGTTTAAAAGCATTTTTTTTCTTGCCTGGTCACTCTGTCAGCTTTTGCTGGTTCGACAGTCAAGTTTTCTCCTCTTAGTAGGTGACTGGCTAAATGAAGCAGGGCATAGTAACTTTTTAAATAGCTTTTGTGTCAAACGTCCAACTGCTAAAAGAAAGTTAACTTTACCTGTAGTCTGGATCTTTTGAGCTGCTCCTGTAGAATTTGCTCCTGCAAGAGTATAACTTCGGTTTAAGCGCTCTTATCACAGCTTTACAGAGTACAACTTTGGCAATCTCTTTCAATATTGGAAGAGCAATAGCCCATAATTGGCTCTGGATTGAGCACCAGGTATGAGATAAATATAGTACTATTAATTTATATAATATGGCTTTAAATTTCTGTTTGTACAGTAGAGTCACCAAAAACACTATGTTACTTTGGAGTCAATATTGATAAAAATCAAAAATAAAATTGTAGGAAACTGAAATTAAGTTTAATTTCTTATATGAAATTTGCCCAAAGACAAGATGATTCTAAATCTGGCATTTCTGCTTGTAAAAGAAAAAAGATAATAGAATATGGCATTTCTGATCTCTATCAAAAATTTAACAAGTTACACAGATGAGAGAGTCATTTAGCATTCTGTAATGGTTGCTGATATAGGAAAAAAAATTAACTGAACAGACAATTCATGTTCAAGCTGATGAAAGATAATAAGAAAATTATTTGCAAACGTTTATAAAGCACATAAGTAGATGGTAACTTGAAATTGAAAGCTGATTCCAACTACAATCAAGTAAAGGGAAAAATGCGTAGTAAGATGTATATAAATATTATTCAGTACCTTTTGTTCCTTCACTGATAATATCCCTTCATTTAGTTGATGCTCAAGCTGTTGCAGTTCTTTGAAAGTCAGACCATCCAGCTCCTTACCACTAAGCCGCCTGCAAATCAGAATTGAAATTAATTTGATAATTAAAAATTAATTTTCAAGCTTTAGGTTCAGTTTCAACTTATTGTATGAAATTGAAACCATTGCTTGCATGACTACTCAGAGAGCAAGAAGTTTTCCTCCTGGAAGACTAATATTTGAACTCATTAATGAAACATTAAAACTAATTCATTTCCCTCCAGCACATAGGGAGGAAGCAAATGTGATGTCCTGGCATCAGACAGTATTCTTCCTAGTAATGATTTTTTAAGGCCACTTTTTAAACAAAGAAAATAAACTAATGGGGACAAGACATCATTTTCATTTTTACCATAGGGCTGCATTTGGAATGTTTCTTTTACTTCGACTAGCATTCCCTTGGTTATATATTGGTAAACAACAGGACCAAAATGACTTACATGTATGATGCACGTAGCCTTAAGTACTCCTCTTTCAGGGTGTTCACATCAATCGGTTGCAAGTTCTGCTTATTTAGCAATGAAAAAAAAAAAAAAACCAGCATCAGAAATGCAATTAGTCACAGCAAAAAAGGACTGCAAAGTTAAAAGAAACTTGAAATTGTCTTGACTACATTCACTGGAAAACAAGTGGTACCTCTACCTTATGTTCATCAGAAGGATGTTCCCGAGACCGATCCTCTGTCGTGCCTCTGCTGTATCTTAAAAGAATGTGCTCCATGCTGCATTGACACAGTTAGGCGTCAATGGGGAAGGAAAAAAACAACCCATTCTTTTTAAGACTTTGGGACCTTTTTTGTCCAACAATGATTGGGCTCGAGCCCATGAAAGTTTTACGTCAAGTTAGCCTCATCCTACTTTCAGCCATATTTTCTTGAAGCAAAAGAACAGGCGAAAAAAGTGTACCATCTACTATATACAGATTCTCTCTGTGTTTTTGCCCTTTTTAGTGGTTTTTGAGTTTAAGGGCTTATCTATTTTCCTTTCCTCTCTTTTTTTCCTTAACAACGACCCACAAAGCCAATGCTTTTTGTTTCTTTCTTCTTCTCTGCTGCTTTGTTTCTCAAAGGAAAGAAAAGGTTTTTCGATGAAAATCAATCAAAACTCAACTCAGACTCGCAAATGACTTAGGCTGCAACGTTACTCTCATGATTATACAATTTAAATTTACCAAACAATTAAAACCCCTGTTTATATATCATTAAAAATCATATAAAAACCAAAGAAACGACAAGAATTTCCAAGAGAAAAAATTAAAAAAAAAAACAAAAAAGATTACAAGATTTTACGTACCTGGTGCTGGACCATTGATAAACCTTGCCAGTGCTAGAGAAAACAATGACTCCAACTTCCGCATCACACAAAATGGACAACTCTCTAGCCTTCTTCAGCAACCCATTACGCCGCTTCGAGAACGTTACTTGCCTGCTATTCAGGTTCTCAATCTTCTTTATCTCAATCTTCCCTCTACCCATAGTTTTCTTTCTGGAAAAATAGAAAACCCCTCAAGACTTCTCTCTCTATCTTTTCAAAATCAGTGATACAACAACACACAAAGTTAAAAAGGGAAAAAAATATATATAGGAGATTGCAAAAGTATATAACCAGAAAGAAAGTAATGTTTATATATAACTACGCTTCTTGAAATCGAATGGGACACTATGGGACAAATAAAGAAGGAAAGTGTGACCAAAATTAGGGTATATTGTGGAAAGGTGACAGATGGGATACTATATCTAGCAATTCTCCAAATATGGAAGTCTAATTATTATAGGAGTATGTTATTTGGTTTTTTTCTTCTTTGAGGACTTTTGCACCGCTGTGTTTGGCGTTCCACTAAAAATCCATTTCTTTGACGCTTTTTTTTTCTTTTATATATAATTAATAATTAAACCAATCAAATAGATACAAGTTTTTCTTTTTTTTTATTATTTGTACATTATCAATTAATTTTGCTAACAATTTTTAGATCCTTATTTATTAATGAAAATTAATTTCAATGGAACTTAAGTTTATAATTCACTGATAGTATACAAAATTACAAATCCAAATAATGCGCAATTATAAACTCTTTTTTTTCATATAGCAAGAGGTAGGTCAAGCATGCGAAATTTACACTTGCTCATGAGATTTGTCAACTTTTTCTTTTATTTTAAAAGATTAACATGTTTTTTGCATAACTTTTGGAAATAGAAAATTATTCTGCTTCCAAACACATCCTTACTAAATTTATGATAATGATTGCGAATGAAACCTCCTATTGTTAGTAAATCTTGGGGCAATGGTCCTGGCTTTTATTAGATAAGTATGGAATAAATATAGATATATGTGGAAATAGCGATATCCCCACTTAATTTGTTTTCAACCATCCTTGGAATTTTTGGGCTCATTCGGCATTCCCCAATTCTTTCTCAATTTCTCTAAATTTAAAAAGTCAATTATGTCAAGTATTAATCGATATGTACCCACAACAGCTTTCATTCCATTCCAAGTAAAGTACAAGATTGAGAAACCACATCCTAATGATGCATACTATGCTTATCTCTTTTCCAAAATCACCATATTAACCTAGGAATATCTATATACAGCATCATCTTTATAAATTAATAATCTTAATTAAATAATATTTTTGATTGCTCCCGACTTAAAATCAATATGATAAATTAGTAATTCACTACATTTATAAAATAATACATTTTAAAAAACACACATACGTTGTACTTGATATATAAATTAATAATCTCCTCATATATCAAAATTATATATATACTTGATTCAATTATGAGAGATTTGTAAAATATGACTTCAATGTTATTTGTTTTCTCTTGAAATTGATATCATCTTAGATGTCATCTCTAACTTTTCTTAGCACATTAAGAAGCTCCTATGTAATGTTCTAGTATTGTAAAAGAAAATTATATACAATACATGTATTAAACTTAATATTTAGTAAAAAAATAAAGAATACCTTGATAAATTAAATTTTTATTAATTGATGTATAAACCAATAAATTATTAATTCATCGATTAATTAATAAACTTTCATGATCCCACAGGTATTAATTTATAAAGGTTTAACTGTACTATAACCAACTGTCCATGAATTTCAGTAGTGAAATGGAATTTCCCATATAATTTCTTGCTTATCACTCAAAATGTAATCAAAAAGGAAAATGTTATGGGAAAATCCAATTACCCTTTCTTGTACATATATGTGGGATTGCACGATTGGAAGATGAATATCATAGATTTTCAAAGCGACACTTATCATATTATAATAGTAGGTTAACCAATATCAATAACTAAGGGTGTTAAAACTTATCTTTGGTAAAATTTTACCCAATTAGGCAAAGGTTTGGAATCAATGTTGCTAGGGTAGAGACATCACCTCAATTATATTTTTGCTCATAAGCATTACAAGTTTTTAAGTACGAGATCTCATCGTGAATTATGAATCTCATACATATAAATTATGATTAAATATGTATTAAAAATAAAAAAATGTACTAATATGGAATTAAAATTAATGACTTTGTCTCAAAGATTTAAAATATTAAAAATCTTAGTTGTTGTTCAATGTTATATTAAGAAATTGTATTAATATTTTTATTCTATAATATTTATACGATAGACTATCTAAATAATAAAAAATATTTTAAAGATGAATGATTTTATAAAATAATAATGAATTCATTGAGAAAGTTTGACTGCTTTGATGTGACTCTGTCTCCTTTATAGAGGAGTCAAGCGAGGGATATATATGTAAAGGTGTTAGCTAGGTTGGGTTAAGGTGGCCAAAATCATCCCACCTTGTCATTTTGCCATCTATAATAACAATACCTTATTTATCACTAAAAGTATAAAACTATTTATGTTATTATAATAAATTTTAATGACATGTCGCATTTTAATTGACACCCTAAGAATGGTTTTGTGACAAATTTTAGTACATTACTTCATTACAAGCACAAATTATTTTTCTCAATAAATTAGAATATATTTATACACATTACAAGCATGTTTTGGGTTAATTACATTAATAGTTAAAAAAACTAAATGGATGTTTAGTTACATAAATTTAGACAAAAAACTTATGCAACTTGAAATTTCGCAATTGAAGATTTGCCTCAATTGAGAAATTTCATATTTCATTAACATTTATAGCATAAAGAGAGGTGAGGTGTTAGCCGATCAAACAGTTTCATTTCTAATGCCATATGGGAAATTAATTTTGACCTAAACAAAGTATAACTTTGCACTCATGATTTTCCTTTTCTTTTTTATTTTTTATTCATATATATATATATATATTAGATTATATAATGAAAAGGTAACCATCTTTCATTCTATAAAACTCACAACATCTATATATCAAAATTGGAATTCAAACTCTCTATAATGAGTTTTAAATTCTAACATTTGTACTTTTATTACAAGAAATCTTACTCAGACAACTACAAATATCATGATCAAAAATATCACTTTTGTCATTATAACCCACCCTAATTTAAAATTATGATTCAAAAGTTATCGTTAACTTGTCACCTTAGACCAGTAATGGAGTCAAGATTTTACGTTTGGGAAGACAAACAAAAGGTGGGTTGGTTGCGAGGTCTTAAGGCAATGGGGCTTGGGGAATGATTCACTTGTTAATGTATTCATGGTCCATACCTTGCATGCAGGGAACTCATTTGCTGATGCATTAGCAAAACATGACGTTGATGCGGAGTCCATGTTCTCAATGTGGTGGTAACACGATGTTCAGCCATATGTTGTTTTGCAGGATGTAATCATGTTAGTACCTTTGTATAACCATCAAGTGTAATCATGTAATCATGGGTAGTTTTTGGACCAATCTTGATGTATATCCTAATTTGGTTGAGCAAAAAAAAAAATACTAAAATTAATTATTAACTAATTGCTGTGAGGCATTTGACCAAACCAAAAAAAAAATATTATAGAGATAAAACCATAAAATTCTAAAAAAAATAAGGGTATATTATGAAATTTTTTAAAATTTTTGAAAGGCAAGCGAAAGTCCCTATTAGCCCCTCATTCCCTCCACCACTACCTTAGACCTTGTGAGCTTTAAGTATAAACCACCTTAAAGTAATGATAAAAAGTTGACATATAAGATTACGGTTATTTAAATTGTTGTCACACAATTTAAAAACATAATTAAAAATTTATACATCTAAAACCACAACATTTTAGGTAACAATTAAAAGTTTAAACATTGGTAACAAGTCTAAGTGTCACCATTCACCAAATTGATAATTTTTACTCATGACTAGATTTTCATTATTGATAAACATTACAAACAATAAAACCTACAATATATAGAATTTCTAGACAATTCTTGTAGTGCTAATCAAAATTTCAAATTTATAACATTGAAATAATTCACGTCTTTATGAAATATATATGTAAAAAAAGAATGTATGTACAATTAGTTTTTTTGGAACACCTAAACTAGGTTTATTATCCCTTAATGAGCAATATAACACAAGTCTTTAAATCATCTATGGTATGCAATTAAGTGAAGCTGAGTAACCTAAGAAGAAACCAAGAGATTCTTCATATACATCACTTCTTCAAAGCTTCTTTCTATGGTATAATAAAGTAAGAAAAGCCTTTAATTTGAGCCTTCTGTTATAAAAATCGTTCAAGAAACAACAAAGATAAAACTCAGAGAAATCAAGCAAACAAAAAAACACAAAAAATTATTTGGTTAAGCTTTTTGCTTATATTTACGGAGTGCAACTGTTTTTCTATTATTGAGAAATTAAAGTACAATTAATTAATCTTATAGTTCCTCAAACCAACCCAAGATCTCTTGCACACCCACTCTCAATAACCTCCTAAGAACACTCACCCAAACTACTCTAGCTCCACCTAAAGCAAAAGACAAAGTTATAAGGTATTCCTTCTTGAGAGCTCCCAAAGCACTACTTAGTCTTCTAAAGTCTAGAAATTCACATTTTTAATATAAAAGCCTAAAGTAGAATGGAATTAGAATTCAATGAGGAACAAGAAGTTTAAAATCCTACAATTATTTTATGTTGTACACAAACAAGAATCCTAGCCAAAAAAGAATTAGAATTCTAATTAACCTAAAACTCAACAAATCTCCATCTTAGACTTAAATTTAATCTTCTTAAACCTTTTCCACTAGTTGCACCCAATTGCAACTCTCAAACTCCACCTACTTTGCAACACCTCAAACAACTCTCCAAGCACAAGACTTTCCAAATCATTGGCCTTCTAAACTACCACAACTACACATACTAAATTAAGCATGGTCCAATACGCTATCTCTCAAAATGGCCAATGCACTGTGTAGTCATCAAGTCAATGGCATTAATTGACTTTAGAAAATGCACTTGACGACCTTCCTAATTCACTGTTGGCAAGATTTTTTGTTCTTTTATCATCGTCTGCACCATGGGAACCTTTCATCAACACCTTGATAAATGAAATCTCACTTTGGTAGCTACCATCTCCTATGCACTATTCCCATCCCTTCATGGCTTCATGTTCTAGACGATACAAACCATTATGCAAATTCCCTTTCATCAGGATCATGTTGCCTTGTGTGACTTTTACCACTCCATCATTGACAGAATATCTATACCCTTCAAAGTAATGATATTAGATTCTTACGCATATTTAAGACATAGGCTACACCACCCAACGAACTCACAACCCCATCAAATATTTTGATTCTCACTGCTTTAAAACCTATGACCTTCACCATTGACTTATCATTTAAAGTTAAATTCCTAATCGTCACTTCTTGAAGCAAATCAAAATAATCTTTTTGATAGCATACATGGGTGATACAAGCAGAATCTAGATACCAACCAAAATTTGCATACATTTGCTGGGATTGCATAATCATCATAGTCAATAATGAAACACACTCACCTTTTTTTCGTTACTTTCATCTCTTCTTGTAGGACAATCTCTCTAAATATGTCTATACCTTTTGCATCGAAAGCATTGAACACCACTAGATCTAAACTTGCAACTCTTAGATCCCATGCCCCATTGACTTACTCTTCCAACCCTAGACCACTAATGCCAAGTCAATTGAATCTCTACTTCTTTCATGAGACATTAACGTTGATTGTGATTGATCTAACATTATTATATTCTTTCATCAAATAAGAAATTCCATAATTTAAAAAGATGCAAGAAACAATAATGTCTTTTCTTGTTCCACTACCTTCACATCAACCTCCTTCAATTGATCAATGATCCTGTTGAATTTGTTCATATGCTTCATGAGGTTTCCATTCTCCTCCATTCTTAAGTGATACAACTTTCACCTAAGCTGCAACTTATTGGAAAAACTTTTAACCGAATAAATCTTCTTCAACTTTGCCTATAACCTTGCAGTAGAATCCTTATCAATAATATGATTAAACACATTATTCTCGATGCAAAGCTGAGTAGTGCTCACACACTTTTTCTTTACCTCTATTAATTCAACATCCTCTATACCATCTAGTTGCCCTTTTTCCTTCTCTAGCAAAAGTCACATTAAATCTTGCTGTATAAGGAGATCTTTCATTCTTCTCTACTACTACGTGAAACTAGATTTTCTATCAAACTTCTCAATTAAAAATTTTGAATAACTATTAACTTTCGACATCATTGTTAATCTATAATTTATCGAACCCAAACCTCTGATATCAATTTGTTATAAAAATTACCCAAGAAACAACGAAGATAAAACTCAAAGAAATCAAGCAAATAGATAAATATAAGAATTTACGTGGTTCGGTCTCTTGCCTACGTCTATGAAGTGAAACCGTTCTTTTACTATTAAGAAATTAAAGTATAATAAATTAACCTTTATGGTTCTTTAAACTAACCCAAGATCCCTTACACACCCTCTCTCAATAATCTCTTAAGAACACTCACCTAAACCATTCTAGCTCTACCTAAAGCAAAAGATAGATTTATAAGATGTTCCCTATCTAGAGCTCTCAAAGCATTCCTCACCTTTTTAAATCCTAGAGATCCACTTATATCATATAAAAGTTCAAAGTAGAATGAAATTAGAACTCAATGTGGAACAAGAAGTTTAAAACCATATAACTACTCAATATTGTACGCAAACAAGAATCCTAGTCAAATAAAAATTAGAATTCTAGTCAACTTAAAACTCAACACATTTCACCTAATCCCTTTGTCTCCAACATATGCTGAAGTGTAAAACGAAGGATGAGCTGAAATGTAGCAATGTTCATTAGATCTTAAAATATAAAACTCACTTGATGAATTATCATCTATACCATTTAAACATTAGCCTGTAATTGTTATTTAGGCCCCGTTGTCTATCAGAATTTGTTATTTTACTTCTAATCAGTAACAATATTAGCATCTAATTCATTTTATTGTGACAAACATTATGAAAAACAAAATAATGTGTGTAAATTTATCCATCCAACATTTGAATGAGATAGCAAAAACAGGGATCTAATATTTGGTACTACTTATGAACTATGTAGTTTTTACTGTCATTAACTATGCCATATAAACGACTTTTCTTTGAAAAGTAATGATTACACAAATGTAATAGTAGCAATAAGAGAACCAAAAAGACCTTCAAGCAACATAAAGCATACCAACCACTAGTCAAATAATGTCAAAGCTAGAGTTTATTGATGAATAAGTTTTAAAGAATAATTTATAACAATCTTAGGAAAGTTCCATTAGTAGCCAATTTCTGTATTGCAACGAGAAAATGTATGGAAGAGTAGGTTTGAGATTTAGATTTTATATACAAGGTAAAAAATATTTACAATCTAGCTAACATACAACAAATTCTATACAACTTGATGCAAACCAAAGTTTTAAGGTGGATTCAGTTGAAAGCAAAATGTCAAAGTTTAGGGAAAAAAAAGTAAATAATACTCCACCTATATCATCCAAAAGTTCAATTGTCTTGCTTTGAGTATAGGAATACCCTATTGAGTTAGGTATGGAATATTAATCCTATAAAACAACATCAAATAATGAGTCATTATAAAGATAGTTTTTGGAAATTAATGACTACAAGATTATGACGGATCAAAGGTGGTGGCAAGGTGGCAGTCGCCACCCCTCAGTTTTTAATTTTAATTATATATATATATATATAATTTGAGATATAGTTTCATCACCTTTAATCAAATCAAGCAACCTGTTTTGGAATAGTGGTATAGCCACCTTTCATACAAAATCTTAAATCCATAACTGCTGACCATCATAAGGGAAAAATAGAGGTTTGAGTTGGGCTTGAATTGATTTAAATAAGGAAATAAAAAAAAGTGAAAAAGATCTTGGAGTTTGAGGATGGAAAATGCTATAGAGGTAGCTGAAGTTACTATTATTGGTCGCCATTCATGGGTTACTGGAGTTGAGTGGTGGGGTTAACTAGGGATAGGGCAAAAGTCAAGGTAAGGAGAGCTGAGGGAAGGGAAGGTGAGCTAATATTTTCTAGTTTTGGGAAATTGTTTTACACCCTGCAAGGGTACAATTTGCTTCAGTCAACGGGATTAATCTCGTTGATTTGAAAATATTTTACACTCAATTCCACATTTTCCACATTCCAAACAAGAAAAAATGTTGACAAAACTTTTTTGGGAAACATTTTCATGCTTTCCAAACAAAGCCTTAGTTGATTTTTTTCACTCTTGTGTCAAAAACTTAAAACAATGGCAGAAAGAAAATAAAAAGTTACAAAAAATTATATTTATTCACAATTAAGGATTATTAAAATTTAAAATTTACTCATTAATGAGGTGGTGATCTCTCATTCACTGATAGAGTGTACGAGGTACATTAAATATAAACTCATAATTAAAATATAATACCAAATATGACATCATTAGTCTACATAGAAGCAGAATCATGTATTTTTTTTCATAAAAAGTATTATATATTTTGTGCATAATCATTCAAAAAATTTATTTGCTTTTGTATCCAGATGCATTTTTTTAATTTTTTGCTCTTGAAAGTGAAAAATAAAAAAAGGACCAATTTAACGTAGCCATTCTATTTCCATGTGCATTATATACCTTATTATTGATTACATAATTATAGCTCTATTTAAAATGTTAATTTTATTAACTCAATAATTAACCAAAATAAGTTAATGGTTAAACTATTTGCCCGGTCACTAGAGTCTCAAAGATGAAAAAAACCTAGCAAACATGGAAATAAATCAACCAATTTTCCATAGAAAATCTCAAAAGCTGCATGTTACTTATTCTATTACGTTAATTTTCAGAATATCCCTAATTTCTTGTTTTATGTTATATCTCCCTCGCACTTGCCGTTCGTGCCAACCACGAACGTTGGTTAATGAGGAAAGTGTCTTCCACGCGCTGTTTAAATCGCCGCAATCATTCTGAAAAGAAAAATCATATTAAAAATAAAAGAGCCCAAATTTAAAGGCCCAACCCAAAACTCAAGAAACTTTCCCTTCAACCACAAATCCTATCCGTCGATTCAAATGACCAAAGGTGGCAAAACCAACGGATGAGATCATCCCCCGCGTGGACCTACCCATTTGAATTCAAATTAAATCCCTCAAAAGTTTAACGTTACGATATTGCAGACCTAAGCTTCGGATCCGAACGAAACACCGAATTAAAAAAAACATTAGAAGAAACAGAAAAAACAGGGAGGAGATTGCAGTATCAATGCAAATACTGAAAGAGAGAGAGAGAGAGAGACCACAAAAAGGAGAATTAAGCAGCCTTTGATTTTGATTGTTATTTTGACTGTCGAGTGCAACATTTCCTCTCCCTTCTCTTATCTCCTTTCCAGTTCTGGGTTCTCTTTGCTTTTGTCTTTTTCTCTATTGTTTTTCAACGGAAGATATATACCCAGAAAGATTACCGAAGTATGTTTCTTTTTTCAAATTTTTTTGGAAGAAGTTTAGTTTTTTAATGTATTGGGAGATGAGTTGGGTGATGGGTGTTTATTGCTTTGTCATGATATGATTTAAAGCTTGGGTTTTTTTTTTTACATTTATTTTTATTAAAAAAAAACTTTGTTTCTGATAAGTTTGTTTGATATTTGAAAGGAGGAAGAAGAAGAAGAAGGTTTGGAGGTTTGAAATGGAGTACGTCACAAGAATTGGGTTCCATGACCTCAATTTGGCTTCTAGAAAAGCTGAAGAAGCAGGTTGGTTTTCTTTCCTCTTTTCTTTTTATGTTAGCAAAGGAGGGAAGGAAAAGAAACAAGAAAGTAAAGTTTCCATTTTTTTTTTCATTGCAAGTAAAGTTCCTTTTTCAAAATAAAGTGCAACTATTCAAGACTTTAAGATTCTTCTTTCTTTTCGTTTTGTTTTTTCAAAGAATTTGTTTTAACAATACCATTTCGTTCACTGATTTTTGTAGCTTTGAGAAGATACGTGGCTGTTGCTTGGTTAGAAACCTTAGTTGGTCCACTGGGAATATCAAGTCAGCCATCAGAGAAAGAGTTCATTTCTTGCTTGAGAAACGGTTTGATTCTTTGCAATGTCATTAACAAGATCCAACCAGGTGCAGTACCCAAGGTACCATCACATTTACTATCTAGATTCCAGGGTTAGTTACGGAGCCTCATTCTTATCTAATTAAATTTACACATTTTCCTATTAATTTTTGAGGTTGTGGAGAGTCACTCACATGCACAATCACTCACCCGGGAGTTCCAGCCACCACCAGCCTATCAATACTTTGAAAATGTAAGGAATTTTCTTGTCGCCATTGAAGAGCTAAAACTTCCAGCCTTTGAAGCTTGTGATCTCGAAAGGGTAAATTCCCAATACTACGTTGAATAATTGTAGTGGCAGTTTTTGGTTGCATCTTTAGGTGATAATCATTTAAAACTGACTGGCCTTCAATTTTTTTGAAGGATAATTTGGAGGCAGGGTCAGCAGCTAAGGTTGTTGACTGCATATTAGCCCTGAAGTCATACCATGAACATAAGCAGATTAATTGTGGGAATGGGAATGGATATTATAAGCTTACAAGGTCCCCCATGGTTATGCATTCTGCCACTAAAATCCACTCTCGGTCCTCGTCGGAATCTTGTAGGCGCTTGGACATGTCTCCTATTTGTGATGAGCAGCCAACTTCCAATGGAGAAATCCAAAAGCTCGAAGGTTTTGATTCGTCTTTCTTCTTGTGTATTTCTTTCCCTATCTCTTCTTATGAACTATGCATTTAGACAAGAAATTAGTAGCACAAATTTAAGTTGCATTCTGGTTTCATTTGGATTTTAAAAACTTTCAAGCCTTCTTATAGCAAGGTTAGGTTTTTAAGCTGTTGGCAATTACTGAAGTCAAATACTGCGAATTAGTGTGGTCCCTTTAGGAAACCATTGTGTAATGGTAATTGGTCTGCAGTCTTTATGGTTAACATAATAATAAAAGGGAGGCTTATTTATCTACTGGCTGCTTACCTTCTTTCTTTTTACCTGAACGTATGTATTCTTCAGAGGAAATTTGTTTTGGAGAGAATGTTAATCAAATTCCTTATCACTTTTATTATCCGTAATGATTTTCACATTTTTTCTTGGCATTTTAGTTTTTGTTCTCACTCTATGTTATGTATGGTGTTCATAGGCACAATTGTCAAGGTTCTTGCAGACTACATGGCTGACACAAAGGAAAATGTTGATGGCAACCTTTTGGGTTCTTTCCATAAGAGAAATCCGGTAATATTAACTGTTTTTGTATATTAACCTTATTCGTATTCAACAAATCAAATGTATGTCTAAAGAACTAGACATTTCTGTTTTTTCTGTACTTAAGTCTCTTCTGCTACAGGATTCAGTCAAATTATTGAAAAAGATGATTTCAAGTTGTTTGGACGAGCAACTCCAGGATAAATTCCCTGAGGTGAGCTCAAGGCAGCCAAGAAAAAGATTTCATCTTCTCTAATTCCAAATTCTATATGCTTCTAAAAGATATTTCTCCCTGAAGAATGCTTTATCTGGAGTAAATTTCAGAGTAAGCAGCTGAGCAGCATTAGAAAGTGGATATTTTTTAAAAAAATTTGTACTGTACCAGCTGATTCCTTTTCTTTTATTTCTTTGGCTGGCCTAAAATGTGTTTTACTGCCTAGAGAGCTCAACTCCAACTCATGGATATATAGACTCACTTGTGTACTTACCTAAGAAGATTGTGATTTATGTATTAGCTTTTAAACAAACTTTCTCTATTTTTCTTTTATCTGCCCATTCTTATGTTTAATAATCTTTAACTAATTATAGATATGTCCTTTCTGTTCCCCAACAGCTGAAATCAGCTCTCCACTCCACACCTGTGGCTCTAGAGGATGTATCTTCATTTGGACATTTTCAGGTATACTATTTTTATCCTCACCACATATTTAGTTTTTTAAAATTTTCCAGGCTTACAAATTTTTAATACTAGTCTGCTGGAAAAATATTTACAGTCGTTGAGTGTATAATTGTTTCTAATAACATTACCCCCAACCTAGCTATCTATATTAAGCAAGAAAAATTCAATTTTTTCCACTTAAAAAGAAACTTTTTAAACCTTTATTTAAAATATGGTAATAGTGTAGCTTTTATATTCAATTTGGGTTGTAAAATGAAATAACTTGTAAGTGAAAATATTCATTAAAATTTTTGTTGATGGTTGTGAATGAGTAATCGTTATGTTCATTTGACCATGTAGATAATTAGCTCTCCATCACATGTTTGGTGTCACAACCTTTTCATGAGTAGATTTGCTTATGTGCAACGTTGGCATTAATTCCAATGTTTATTGTAGCAAAACCTGATGAGCCCTGCATCATATTTTTAACAGGGTTCCAGAGCTGGCATGAAAAAGGCTAATCGCAATCGCAGGAATTTATTAAAAATGCAGGAAAAAGAGCTTTTGGTATGAATTTCTTTTGCTTCACCAACAATTTACTAGTTGCAAAAAATTTATGTCAAAAGGTTGCATTCTACCACTAATCGGAGATTCCAGTAAATAAAAAGTGCAAGGATTTATTTTTATGTTTAGAGAATTGTAATCTATGAGATGCATTAAGTTGCACCTACTGGTTTTGTTCAGAAAGTCCTTGTCTTAAAATCTTATTTAATAAAAATAATGATGTATACCAGGGATATATATTGCCCAACTATACTGAATCAGTTTTCCGTTTTGGCTGAAAAGTTGTGATAGAGCATCACATAGAAAGATAATGTCCTCAGAAACATGTTTTCTTTACTTCTTCTCTTGATCTGTAATTAGTGTATACAAAATTGAAAAAAAGAAAAAAAAAAAGCTTAAAAGGAAAAATGGCCTTGTGAACTTCAGTTCAATATGGCTACAGAATCAGTTTGCCTGGTTGCCCTTGGTTTTGTTTCCACAAAAAATTCCAAGCATTCTGAAAACATGAATTTTGGAATGTTCACTAAGCTAATGGCTTCAGATTAGTGTACAGTTAGTGAACAGGAATTTTGGACAGTAGAAATGTTTAATATGAATGAAAGAAAGAAAGTGTCTGCTAGTTCTTTTAAACATGCCGATAACAAGAAATGTTCCTATTCTTATTCATAGTGTTTATTTTCAGGACCTCAAGGCCTTGTTGTCAACAACAAAGAGAGAGTTTGAACACTTACAATTGCAATTGCAAGTAGATTTGAAAGATCTAGGTACGCATTTACTAAACAATCATCATGTACCTAAATTGCGTACCTTTGTTGTTTAGATTTTCTCTGAACTTTTATTACTTCAAATACATTCTTTTTTTGAATTCCTTCCAAGATCTTATGGGTTCCAAAAGCTTTCTTGTTATGAGTTTAGCTAAATGCTTTTGAACTCCCAAAAGGAAATAAGCGCTGTCACTTTGATGCATTGTCTACAAAACATAATTGTATCATGAATTATACTTCCCACTTTTTGTCATACTGGCAGGAATTTGTCTTTCTATTTATGGAGCTTATAAGATAAAAGCATCTAAGTTTCCATCTGTATATGCACATTAGCTTTATCTTTCAAGATTTTATTCGTAAATTTCTATATAGAGTTAAACGTGTCTGTTCTTTTGCATGGGCTCAGGAAGTCAAGTAGAAGAGATGTCCACAGCTGCCCTTCAGTATTACAAGGTGGTGGAAGAGAACAGGAAGTTGTATAATATGGTTCAGGATTTAAAAGGTAAAAAATAGTGGATTATTCTTTGCGTCTTAGTTTTATTTTAATTTGGAATCTCTGAATCCTGTTCTGATAAAGTTTTCCTTCAGGAAATATTCGAGTTTTCTGCAGAATTAGACCTGCTTTCTGTGCTGGCGCACAAAATGCGATAGATTTTATTGGAGAGGATGGTTCACTTGTGATTTTGGACCCATTGAAACCCCAAAAGGATGGAAGAAAACTCTTTCAGTTTAATCGTGTGTTTGGTCCAAGTGCAACTCAAGGTAAATTATAACAAAATTATCAGTCTACTGTTAATTTGCTATGCTATCTTGTATATAGATTTGATTTCTTCACGCATATGGCTCTTATTCCAGATGATGTGTTTAAGGACACTCAACCTTTGATTCGATCTGTTATGGATGGGTATAATGTTTGCATCTTTGCATATGGCCAAACTGGATCAGGCAAAACGTATACTATGGTAAGACCTTTGATTTGCATCAAAAACTGGCAAAATATAATAGGTCCTTTATCTGATTTAGACTTGGTAGCACATTTTGGTTCAGTTTTAATATAATCAATTTTTCATCTGATACATTCTATGATTTGGTAGTGAATTGCCATACAAAATGGAAATTTTTGTTTTTCATCTTTTATCTGTTTACTTGTGGCACAAGATAAAAGGTAGTTACATATTATGCATACTTTGCTTTAACCTGACAAATCTCTATGTTGACAGAGTGGTCCATCTGGTGGATCAACTGAGGATTTGGGGATTAATTATCTAGCTCTCAACAATCTCTTTGAAATTTCTAATCAAAGGAAGGATATTATAAGTTATGAGATTCAAGTTCAGATGGTCGAGATATATAATGAACAAATCAGAGACCTTCTGTCAGAGAATTCATCATCCACCAAATATCCTTTCTTATTGATTTTCATATTTGCCTTATTCAATGTTAGCAGATCTTCTCTTCATGTAAAAACTTTTGTAACCTTAATGTGCGCAAATTAGAGATTCATAGCTGCACTCGTGATAATGGGTTAAGCCTTCCAGATGCTACAATGCATACAGTGAAGTCCACTAGTGATGTGCTTAATCTAATGAAATTCGGAGAGGTGAATCGCGTTGTCTGCTCCACTGCACTCAATAATCGAAGTAGTCGCTCCCACAGGTCAGTTTACCTTACATTTTCTACATTATAGTGAAGAAGATTGGCTTCCATTTAATAGAACAAGCACAAGTAGGATTAAAAGGTTGTTCAAGTTGTTTTCAGATGTTAACAGACTGATTTAACTTTGCAGTATTCTAACAGTACATGTGCATGGTAAAGATGCATCTGGAAACATGCTCCGTAGTTGCTTGCATTTGGTGGACCTGGCAGGAAGTGAAAGGGTGGACAAATCAGAAGTTATAGGAGATAGGCTAAAAGAGGCCCAATATATTAATAAGTCTCTTTCTTGCCTAGGAGATGTCATTACAGCTTTGGCTCAGAAGAATTCTCACATCCCTTACAGAAATAGCAAACTCACACTTCTTTTGCAGGACTCATTAGGTTGTAATATACACATCCTTTTCCCAAAATCACTAGTTTAATTGTTTTAGTAATGCACAGACCGTTCTTTTGTTGTATTAATTAGTACTGAGGTTCTTATGTTTACCCAAAAGTAGGAAACATGTTATGATAATGTCTATCTCGCTTAATGTGATTGGAGATGTAACAAACTTGAGAAGCTTTCTTCTAGAGTGAAAGTTATTATTTCCCTGCAAACAAATTTTAGGAATTTTATACTGATACTTCTCTGGAAATGTCTAGGTGGACATGCTAAGACATTGATGTTTGCTCATGTGAGTCCTGAAGGAGACTCTTTTGGAGAAACAGTAAGTACTTTGAAGTTCGCTCAGAGAGTTTCAACAGTGGAACTTGGTGCTGCTCGTTTGAATAAAGAGAGCAGTGAGGTTATGCAACTCAAAGAACAGGTAAACATATCCATTTTAACCTTGCTTTTTATGATTTTCTTTCTCATCTCATATGTGCATCAATGATTATTTTCATTGTTTCCTTTAGTAGCCGTCATGCAAACTTTTGCAGTTTAAATGATTAAGATGCTAGGTTGGTCATCCAGTTTTCTTGACTACATTGTCTGATGCAAAGTTTTGAATGCAACCTATGCTCGTTAAGAATGCTTTTATTTTTAGAAATCATTGTGTGATTTGACAAAATTTTCCAGTTTTCTTTATGATTGCCCATCCATTGCTCGGAAATAGTTCTGATTGAGTGGTTATGATCAGAGAGTAAAGACACTTTAGTTTAATGAAAATCTTAAGAATGAGAAATGGCTGATATTATCAATGGGTTGAGCCTTTTATTTCCTTTTCATTTCGACATAGTATTGACTCTTTGTAAATATTGAACAAATTTTTGTAGATTGAAAACCTCAAGAAGGCATTGGCAAACAAGGAAGCACAAAGTACACTGTCCCATAAAATAAAGGAACCAAAATCTCCATTTGAGAAACAAAAACCAACAATCGAGAAAACTCCCCCGCGTACTCGAAGGTTGGGCATTGAGAATGGTAGCACTAAGAAGTCTGAGAAGGCAATGAACTGTGAAGACAGGAAAGGACCAACAACCCCGTCAGTTCCAACCCGGGCAAGGAGGTTGAGCTTGGAAGGTCCAAGATATGGTAAGAAAGACAACGGTCAGATAAATGTATCTGAAGATGTTAGTAAGTCCTTACATGCCAGCACAGTTTCTGTACAGAAATATAGTCAGTTCCAAGATGCAGAAGCAGTTACAAAACAGTTTGGGGATCTCAGCAGTGGTAGCTCCATAATGGATGTTTATTTTTCTAAAGCTCCTCGAAGTCCTGCTAGTTCTTCCTTTCAAAAGCAAGCACTGAAGGTAGATTGTCGAACTCAAATACCTAGACTTCAGCTACCAAAGACACCTGAACCACAAGTACCTGCCAGAAATGACATTCAGGCTGCTATGCAAAGTGAACATTCTGAATCTCGGATGACCATTGGGAAAGGATCTCAAATAAGAAAATCCCTACGAACAACCATTGGGAAACTGATTAGTGGCTCTGAGAAAAGGTAGGTGAAGCTCAGTTCTTATTAGCTTTTATTTAACTTAATATCGATAATTGCTGTCTCATATAGCTGGAACATGACACACTGAAACATTGATCATAATGAGGAATGCTGGCATATCAGGACTGTTTGTTTTTTTAAAGCCATCATATTGGAAGTGCATAATATTGTATGACAGTTATGTCAAGGCATGAAACCTTAATTTAACAGAGCATGATTTGATGATGCTGCTAAATTATAAGCAAACAGTAAGACTTGAATGTGCTCCAATCTGAAGATCTCTGCACAAAATTACAGGAACCTGCAGAACTCGGTGGAACTCAAGTCACCTATCATGGAGGAGAGCACTATCGGTGATGTTAAGTCACCACTCACTGCTAATGCAAGAGCAATGCGTAGGCAATCACTTACCGGCATCCAAACATCAGGGTCAGACAGGTCCCGTAGATCTTCTCTTGGAGGGAAGCCAACTGACTCAAGTAAGTAGAACCAAGTTGCATCATTCTTGCCTGATTTTGTGTTCTCTATTTTTGATTATTAGATTTATTTTGGCACATACTTTTTGTGTGCATGATCCAAGTTTCTTTGATTTATACTTATGTAGGCACAACTCCGAGCAGTAACAGGAATGCCAAGACACCGCCTCCTGTTCACCCATCAACAAAGACAACAAAGCGGTGGTTGTAATCAAAATCTAATGGTGAATGAAAGGCTCCGGTTATGCTTTGACTCGAAGCATACTGAGTCAATGACATTTTTAGAACACCTCAAGAAGCCAGAGCAAATTGGCAGTTAGAGTGAGCTAACCCTCTAGTTTGTGTACATGGGAAATAAGGAGTCAGTTGAGGCAGATAGGCTGATTGTAGAATGTCAGCTCTGACATATTTGATCATTGTTGCAAACCCAGTTTTGTCTGCTAGATGAGGCAATCTCTAATCATGTAATCACTTTAGGCCCTTCCAAAGATGTCAAATTTTTCTTGCTGGATCAATCATTAAGGTGGCTAGCAGTTGCTGTTGACTTTCCGCAGTCAGGCTATAAGTTTGCTTATTGCTTTCAATCCAATTCTCTGCCCCACCACACTTGTAAGAATGGATCTAGCAACCACAAATCCAAAACAAAATTTTAAACCACTATCCTTTTGCCTCAACTGGTTGAAATTACCCAGCAGCAGTTTACTGAAAGTACAAAATTGAAATCCTCCTATCTACATCTTTTGATTCACATTCTGGGTTCTATTTTCATTGAAAAATCAGGTTGAATCATTTTCTTTCTTTTATTGGGTTTAGAGCCTTAGAGAAGAATTCAAGAATACCAAAAAGGGCACTAGGCCAGTCAAAATGGTCATTTTGAAAGTAATACCCTTTTGATTTTCTGAATAGCAGAGCTGTAGAACCCGTCATAAAGTTGTCTTTGCCTTTTCCATAATTCCCGGAACTTTTGAGATTTGATACAATAAGGTTTTCGGTGCAAATCTTGACATGAGAAATGAGACAAATCTCTTCATAGGGACCATATCAAGAGTAGGACCATTTTGAGTTTCCCATGAGATCGGAAAATAGATAAAAGTAATTGGTGAGAGAAAATGTATAGATAAAAACAGAAGGGAGAGAGATGAATCTCATCTGGCCTTAAGTTCATGTTAGGGTAACCTTATAGTTCTCAGACTTTCAGGTCTTTGGACAAAACTGATGCAAGGCAAACCACGTGCCTTCAGGACCAGGAAACGCAATGCAAGCAAACCACATGCAGTAGTTCAAGAAATTTGCAGTGCCACAAATGCTACCTGCCTCAGGCCTAATATCAGACTAAGCATAATCTTGCAATGCCAATTGGCAGCACCAGAAGTGAACATTATTTCCAAGTTTCATCTAATGGATGGAATCTATACAAGTATCAGCAATATATGGAGAGCTAATACATTCCATGTAGCGAATCAGAAACGAATTACTGTTTTAGTGCAACATAGAAATAGCTGCTCCAACACACAACAAACCAGAATTTTGATACATGGAAACTGCGAGCTGCATCCAATACGAAGAACAAAAGGTTTACAGAATGAATGTCCGATTAGCATTTAACAAAATGAAATTCATTTTTTCTTTTTCTTTTTGCCGCTAACTGTACAAAACAGATATGTATAAGAAGAGTAATCTCTACAAACAAAGGTTTACAAATTATGATATTGCGCTTGCCAATATACAACAATCAAGTAAATCAAATAATAAATCAAGTGTGAAGAATAAGTGATCATAACAGGTTCGATTATGTTCCATTAATGAAAATTAGTGTGACTGGAGACGAGACCGCAGATGCATTCCAGTGATGTAGTCATAAGCACGAACCAACCGCCTTCTAAATCTTATGACGTCTAATGTCACAGTTTGGCCCTCAAGATAGATCTTCTTAGTGTATTGCCATCCCTTTTTAGTCAAACTCGATGGATTTGTAAGCACAGGATCATCTTTGTCATATTCATCAAACAATGAGCTCTCCCTAGGCTTGATTTTGTAGCCAATGTACTTCAAATGAAGCTTCCTTGCGGGCTCCCCATAGTATGTCTCAGCTGCCCAGTCTGTTCCCAAGGGAATAACTTGAATGAAAACGGAGCCAGGTTTCATGAAAAGAAAATGGGTCATGGCAGCACCGTGGACACCTATCATCACATCACTTGAATTCAGTACCCGATAAATCTTTGCTAATTCTGTTGTTCGTTCAGGCCTCAGAACTTGAACCTGAAACCCAATTTCCTCTGCTGTTTTCACCAACATGTTCTCGTTAGTTATTGCTCTAGAACCATCTCGAGACAAGATGACCAACTTTGGTCTCCATGATTGATGTTGCACCTTTTTTCCAGTTTCTGATGCGGACCCTGATGTCGGGCGTAAAGAGATTTTCTTCTCTTGTGCTTCTCGTTCCTCATCCTGAATCAGACCTCTAATTCTAGGCCAGTAAGCTCTATCAAGAAGATTTCGAAAATCAACAATGCTCTTGTTGCCATTCATCAACGAAGAGTCCACAGTGAGCTCATCATGGATCCTCAGACCAACAATTGCCTCAGTGAAGCAATGAGTTGTATTGTCTCCACTAAAGTCTATTGTGGGATACTTCGAAAGATGAGAAAGGATGTCACCATACTTCATAACCCACCAATTATGATATTCAAGAATCACAAACACAACCCTCTTGTTAAAATGCTGAGAAGTGATGTACAAAGGCACAATCCCATCATTAAACTCATGATAAACGTTGCCAGTATAGCCTCCAGTTGAGAAGAAAACTGCTGGAACATTATGAACCACATCACAAGTATGGTGAGCAGCCAAATTTCCTCTCTTTGAGATAAGGTCCAATTCTCCAATGGTATCCATTATACTCGTTTCCCATTTTCTGGTGTAAGGTTTGATCTTTTCACGTTGAAGTTCATCATCTTCCTCTTCTTCTTCATCATCAACAATACTTGAAACATAATTAATGAAACCATCGCTGTTTTTTGACGAATAAAGGAATACTGAAGAGGAGGGAGAGTGTGTTCTTACATCACCCTTCATAAAACAAATATCAGACCGAAAATGGCTTCTGTCACAGCAAATTGTACCTGTATTTAGCCCGAAAGAACCATAAGATTCATATAAACAATTGGGGACATTGAAAATCAAATTTTCATCCGTTAAGTATAGATTTCTTCAAAAAATGAATCAGTTGATGCGATACACTCCTATAGTTCAATCTTGAATTTCAAGCAAGGCAAAACTTTAATATTAAAAAGATTAAAAAAAAAGAATTCAATTAAAGGCAACCAATTTCCTGATATGCAAGCTACTGTTCGATTATTCCAAGATAAGATACAAAAAAGCATGTCCAGAAAACCAAAAAAAAAGAAAAAGTACTTGCCATTAGAGATTGAAGAACAAAGAGGAGCTTTTACAGTCATATCACCATCAAGGCCTTCATTTTGTACACCAAATGAATCTGCAAAAACCATATAAGAGAAATCAATACGCAGAAACAGAGAGAAAAACAGAGGAAAATAAGCAAAACTCAGGAACGAGGAGAGCTTACAGAGGCGAGATAAAGCAGAAGAAGAGCTGAAGAAGTAAGGGGCCAATATGAAACTACAGGAGAGAAGAGAAAGCAAGAGGATAGAGAAAAGTTTAGGCCTTCTTCTCCTGTAGTAACCAGGGTTTGTCCAAACAAAAACAAGGGTTCCTGCCTCTTCATCTCCACCCTTTTTCAACTGATTATAACGCTGATAGTGCACCATTTCTTATGTTTAAAACCCAAAAAATATTTTTTTCTTTAAAGCACAAAAAAAGGCTCGCTTTCTATGCTTCTGTTTGATCAGCTTTTGGTGCAGGGCTACGTCCTGTGGTTTGCACTACTAAACCCAATAAGAAAAAGAAAGAAAAAGGAACTTGCTTTCTATGCTAAGTATGGTTGGCTAGTTAAATGAGAACTAAAACCCCAGTTTCAAGAATGAAAAAAAAAAAA
>NW_018397259.1:1196936-1197872 GCF_002168275.2 Theobroma umbraticum | reverse complement strand
AGATAGGGACAAGAGAACGTGACTGGTTATATTTAATTAAACCTGCAAATCCTTGTTCTTTATTATCTAATTAATTTCCTAATTATACATGCACTTGGAAAGTACTTTCCAAAGGTACAAAAATACTAATAAATTAACATATAAAAGGTGTTTCAAATAAAGTATGACTATAAAAATTGAATGCCAAACTATCTTTTTTCTTCATATAATTAACTATAGTTAATTTGTTGTTTATATCTTATTAATCTACTCACATAATTTTATCCATTCATCGGATTTGATTTTTAATTTCAATTCTTTTTAATCATCTTTAATCTAAGGATCTTATTCTTACCTCGGTTCTGCCCCTAGATAAATATTATTTTGAAGTTGTACTCTTGTTTTGCTTTTATAGTAAATGCCATTTAAGCTTAGTTAATATGCTTGATTTTTATTATTTATTTTTTTACAAAGTTAAATAGAAAGCACAAAAGTAAAAATAAATAGAAAGCACAAAAGTGAAAAATAAATAGAAAGCACAAAAGTGAAAAATAAAAATAATAGATAATAACAAAAATATCAATCAAACTAAACCTTGATATATTGACAATTATTCAATACACACTACCAATGAAGTTTTTAAGTTTCACCAGTAAGATAAGAAGGCTGTCATACACTCTACTAAAACATATTTTTTTAAAAATGATAAATTAATATGATAAACAAAAGGCTAACATAACCCATTTATTTAAATTTTAATCGAAATTCTAAACGAGTTTATTAGTTTTTGGAATTGACACTATACTCAAAAAAAATCTTTTGCTGGACATATAGGTCCAACCATTAGCCAACCGTTAGGATTTTCATTAGTTTGATAACGTGGTAATATTAAAATAATAATTTTACCCTTTATTACTTTTAAAAATTACTATTATATAATTTTTATTAATTTTTTAT
>NW_018397259.1:1196426-1196545 GCF_002168275.2 Theobroma umbraticum | reverse complement strand
AGAAAAGGACATATATCAAAACTTTGTAATTAATAAACATGAGGTGATGGGGTTTCGGTCCTCCTAGATAAAATAATCTGTTCCTCTCTGCAAACGATAGCTTTCTTGCTTGGCTGTCT
>NW_018397259.1:1144358-1196326 GCF_002168275.2 Theobroma umbraticum | reverse complement strand
TACGCCAAAGGGAAAGAGAGAAGGAGAAATGAAAGAAAGACTCGTTCGTTGGTTCGGCCCGGTTGGCTCCGGGTTGGCTCGTTTAATTTCTGGGGGGGTTTCAGGTTTCAACTTTCAAAACACTGTTTTTCCTGCAAATTCACGCGCTTTTAAAAGCTGTTGTCATTTGTCACATTTGCCAAACTTTGCTTGACAAAAGCCAGCAATTTTTTTTATTTATTTATATCTAAAATCTTTTCTTTATTAAATTAAAAAACTGATATTAACAGATTATCTGAGAGGGAAATCTCAACTTCTAAAGATTCCATCTTTTGTTTTGGTTACTTAAAATTAAATATACAATTTAACATATGTTAAAACCCAAAACTAAATAACTCGAATGATTGGAATCTAAAATTATTTAAATTCAAAATAATTAAAATTTGAAATAATTCGAACGTTAAAATGATTCAATTCATCGTAAAATTTAAACTTTTACTCTCGATTTGTCTAGACATAGCAATGAAATTAGGATTGTAAAAAATTTGTGTAACTTTGAATCAAACCATATGTTTTTTAACTCAATCCTTTTGGTTCCAATATTTATAAAAATAATTGGAAATGTAAATGGCCATTTACAAATATAGAAGTTAAGAAAATGGTGAAACTTTTCCAATGCACCTGTGATAATAATATTAAAACAAATTTGCTGTTGAAAGAAAGAACTTACACTGTCAAACTATTAACTACTCAAAATTATATTCAGAACCAACAATCAAAGCCTGTTTTATCATTATTTTACTAATCATATGGCTGGTGGCTGCCTGTTTTATTTATTAATTCAGGGTCATAAGATAAATAAGCTCTGATTCCTTTTGATATCTAAGGATGTTAGACCAATGTTTTATACCTAATCAAACAGTGGAAAAACTACAAAGTCAAGGACTTATTTTCTTATACTAACAATTTTTAGTAAAATTCATTTCTTTTAATTGGGATGTAGGGAGTTTCATGTGCCTTTGCAAATCTGTACATGTAATTTTATAATGCATTTTTTAAGCTCAAAATAATTAAATGTTTAAGGGAAAAAAGGTTATTCTCTCTCTCTCTATCTCTATCTCAAAGTCTTTATCCTTATTCAATTAAATTTTTAGATCTTTTTTTATAAAATCAATGCATTATCTTTTTTAATATCAAAAAGTAAAAAATATAAAAATATATAAGTAATTAATATTAAAAATATATAGTTTTAAGATAATAAGAAAAGATGAATAAAAAATAAAACAGAGAAAAAATTATCAACTTACATGAGATTGATTTTAAAAGAAAAGAGAAGACAAATGAAAAATGTTTTACGTTTTGTTCGAGAATTAAGACATTTTACGTTATTAAACGTATTTTTTTCTATTAACTTGTAAAATATTTTATATTGAGAAAAGGGTTTTTCATTTCCAAATAACATAAGAAAGAAGTGAAAAAAATTTTCAATCTTATGAGACAGAATTAGACTACAAACCAATATTTAAGAATCATTTATCTGGTGGCTTTCCCATTTGAAAGTGCTGGATCAGAAGAGAGTTAATTTTTGATTCTCTTAATTAGCAAGTGATATCTCTGGCTCATTTTTTACTTGCAACCAAGCAAAGGAAGGCTACAAACCACTAATTCAATTTTCTTATATACAAGTTGATTTAATTATAAGAATGTAAATTCATTTAATTTCTGATTGGCATGTGCAAATGTGCATGTGAATTCAGTGATTCATACAAACATAAACTCTCACTATTTGCTGAAGGAAAATGAAAATGTTTTCTGATCTTTCATCTTTGTTACTTCGGCTTGCGCAATGCCTGCTTATATTTTATTATTTTTCCGTCACGTGAATTACCAAAAAGATCGTTTCGTCCTGCTACTATTAGATTTTAGAATTAAACCCACGCGTTTTGTAAGGCGCGTGTAAAGCGTGCAATTACAACAATACGAGGCAAGGTATGGTTGTTGGGGTGTGCGCTTTAAACAAAAGCTAAAAAAAATAAATATTGTTGGCAGTAACGTTTTGAATTATGTAATTAAATATGGTGTTAGTCTTAATTTTATCGTCTAAAGACGAGAATCTCAAGAAATATATGAAGATAAAAATAATAAATAATGGTATATATATATATATATACGAGTCAAGAGAAATAAATGAAAGAAGATAGCTTAGGAAAATGAACTATCCAAATCCCCAAAGTTGCCCTTTGCATCATGCTTAACAGTTAATACATATGGCTAATTTTTTTTAAAAAAAAAAACACAGACATGGAAGTTTGTCCCATACATTAGATAATTTGTATTATTTGATTCAATTAAATAAAATTAAAATACTTTTCAATAAATTTTAAGTATAATTTGAATAATAAAATTATCATCTGTCACATGTTTGGATATTAATTTTAAAATATTCATTACCCTAAACTCAATTAAGAGTTAAAAAAGTTGCTTTAGTTTTCATTGAAATATTGCATCTTGATATATATCCTGTAATAATATATATGGCAACTTCAATCAATCTACTCCACCACAATTACCTTTAAGAAGTTTCAAAAGATATATGTTTCTATATAAACCACAGGTGTTATTTTCAAATTAAGTTTCATTTTCTAAAGAATGGTCCTAGTCAAATGCTTTGCTTTAATTTTCTCCTTTGAAATCATTTCTACCGCAAAACAATATGGAGAGTCATTCGGCGTTACATCATTCTCGAAAATCATGTGATTCTATCTCTTAATATTAGCGCGTTGATACCACCATAAACAATGTTTTTTTTTTGAAAAAATAAATAAATTGATAGTCAGAGCAAATTGTATATAAATATAAATATACTAATAAAAAATAAAATTTGTAATATAAAGCTTTTAGCATCTCTTTCTTGATATTGTCTTTTTCTATCTAATTGTTTTTATTCGTTTTAGAGATATCCATGTAAATATATATGAGGGGTAACTCTCCCGATGCGAGGCAAGCATCTCCTTCCATGTCTCGCCCCTAATATATATATATATATATATATATATATATATATAAAAGATTTTTGTGTATAGATATTATTATTTTTGTTTGTATTTTAATGTTATTTCTTATTCATTAAACTTTATAATTTTATAAGTTTTGAACTTTAGTTTTAATTTATGCTTAAATATATTTAGCAAAACTATTGTAAAATTCATGATGACAAACTCATCTCACTCTTTTTATACTAATATATCTAAAAAAATTAAAAAACTAACATATAGCTCATTTAATTATTTTTATATTACTCATTTTATATCATATAAGTATAATATGATAAGTGGTATTTTAATTAATAATAATTAATCAAATTGATACAAAATAAATAAATAAGAATATGATTGAACGCAACTTGAAACATAAGAGATAAAGCAAATTTAGAAAAATGTTCTTTATATATATATATATATATATATATATATATATAAAAATTTCCCCACATCCAAAATTGATGGAGGTTTTTTTTAGTCATTTTATTGCCTTTAAAGACAAAATGTTGAGTAGCTTCCTCAAGGCTTGAAGCTACTGAGGAAAAGGAATAAATTTGATACAAATACAAATTTCCAAAATGGAATGAGGCATGTGAAAGGAGGGGGAAGAATATATAATGATGATGGCATTGATAGGTATGTGAATTTGAATACATTAATGATAAGCATGAAGTAGCTAATAGTCAATTTGGTATTTTGAAAACTTGATTATGAAATAGTTTAATGTATAGCAACCATCCAATGGTGTTGTGCCAAATGTTATTTAAAAAGCTTACACAAAGAAATAATTCAAAGGCAAGTGACATACTAACCTTTCTTATAATAATTATAAAACGATGTCTCTGTTGTCATATTTTGAAAGTTGTATTAATATGATATCATATTCTTCACGCCGTTAATCTGTGGATTAATTAGAATTAATAGTTTGCAATTCATTCACAATCAATAGAGTCAAAAGTCAGTTTTGGTTGAATTTTTACAATAATGACTGGGCGGAATCCCCCCGTGGCAGGCTCTTTTTTATTTTAGTCTTGTAAGCCATAAGCAATATTATAAATATAATTAATATTGGGAGAATACAAACTAATATATAACAAAAAAAATTAAAAGAAATTGTAGAGAATTACTCAAAATAAACTAATCTTTCTTTCCCTTAAACTTCTATATCATTAGAAATTGATGATTAAACTATGTTTTGGTTTTAGATATATTTCAAGGCAGTTCCTTTTCCTTTGCCCTTTCAATTATATGTATTTGAGGGATGGAATTATACCAACTACAACATGAAAAAAATAATAAAAAGGAACATACAAGAGTAACAATAATTCCACGGATATAATTAAAGCAAATGTTAATGTAGGTATCGAGCACCATTGCAAGAAGTTTTAAACCCGCTCCTAATGATTATGAAAAAAACAGAAGTAAATTAATTTTTTGAGATTTTTTACTTTAAGTATTCAATTTTAAAAAATAATATTTTATTTATCAATGTTAATAAGTTTTATTGTTATACGTGTTATTATTTTAGTTATTCAGTCATTAAAAGATAACAGGCCTTTCATGTTATATTTCATATTAATTGCTCTACCACATAGCTATGCCCACATGAATATTCACCTAGCAAAGAGTGGTAGGCATGAACTGTTACATTTTAAGGGTTAAGAGATTAAAAGAATGATATTTATTAATATTTTCAACTATTGGTGTCATTTATGTTAATTGAAATCATTTTCAAGGCAAATAAATTTAGACTTCTTAATATGGAAAAATTGATACTCCACGTGTTGCATAGCTGCAAGCCAATGATTCAAAATGCAGCAACAATTACGTTTCTTTTGCCTTTTTTCTTATTTATTTATTTTTAAAAAAAAAGAGTCGCAATTGTCCACTGATTAAGGCTTTTGCTTTGGGGGCCGACAATAGTATTTGACGGTTCAATATTCACTTCTGTTTATAAGAAGATACATATTTGCGTTTCTGCCCCAAATTTTTTCATATTTTTCTTCTGAAACAATGCTTACCTGTTTTGCTTGTTCTACACTTAAAAGGGCAAAAATGTTTTGGACATTGACGGACTGACTGACTGTCCCTAAATAGACTAACAAAAGGCTTAAACATGATAGAACAATAAGTTATTTTTTAAATTGTAAAAATTAAAATGATATACGACTCAAATTTTAGAAACCAAGAAGGTAATTTACTCTATTTGTAGATAATGGAGTTGAGAGTGAGAAAGTTATGTCCAAGAACGAAGCTTAAATTAAAAGTGAAAGGGGTTAATAAACATTATGCTAAGGGTTATTTTCAACAAAAGTTTCGTTAAGAAGAATAATTAAATACTAATATTTAAAATAATCAATTAATTTTATATTTTAAAATAAAATAAATTAGTTTAAAATTTGATGGCATAAGGTTCTCTTATTGTATTTAAAGCTATTTAAATTATATCTGAATTACTTATGTAAATATATATATATTTATATAAAACCCAAACAAACCACATAAAAAAGATGTTCAAATTATATGTTGAAAGTCGAATTAAATGTATAAAAAGAGTATTGTTAAAAGTTTAAAAAAGAAAGTTAAATATGTAAAAAAAAAGTATTGAAGAATTTGCTTTGAAAATAAATGACTCAAGAATTAAATGAAAAAAATTGAAAAGGTTATTCCTCAAAGTTAAGTAAAAGTGAGGATAATAAAAATATATTAGAGGGGCTAATTAAATATTTGTAAAAGTCAAGGGGTCGCGGCCTTCCTTCCCCCACCTGGCTCCGCCATTGGTTATATCATAACCATGGCTTTAATAGTTAGAACTCTTTATGTCGTTACGTAGTGTAACTTCCAACGCGTTCAATCGTTTGCGTTTTAATAAACTAATTGTTTTTCTAAACAATGGTCTAAGAGCATTTGTATATATGTAGCTATAATATGATAAATGTTTACCTTTTCTTTGATGATAGAAAGAGAAAAGAAGAATTTACCAATGGCTCTTGGAGTGAAAACAATGTTGCTTTCCACTACAAAAATTTTATTTTATTTTTACTTATATGTGCTAGTCATGTTCATATTCATATAATCAAAGAATAATAAAATGGAAAATAATACATATTTTAATATTACATATTAAATTTTAAAATAATATCTAATCTCGAATCAATTAATAATAAGTAAAAAAATTATTATCGCAATAATATATATAAGAGATTTCAAATTTAGTCAAAATAAGATTATATTATCACCTCTTCCCTTCGGGTAAACAAAACGAGATAATAAGTTAAAAATTCTTCACTTCACTTTAAGATAACGAAGTATGCTTTGGTGTAATACCAACTTTATAGTTCACGACGGGTTTGTAGATGTGCAATCTTGTTAACTGAAGGCTTTGATAAGAAATTTTGCTTTAAAATATTTAGGAGGAGGAGAAGTATTAATTCAAGACGGCATCATGTGCCTTTTGTGTTTAAATGGTGCATCTTGCATCATGAACTAATGATTCATGTGTCTATACTCTATAGACTCAACAATGCCAAATTCGGGTAGGCTTAATTTCTATGGAAAGCCCCTTTTCTTTTTTAAAAAAAAACAAAAATATGATAATGAATCTTATATAAGAAAAAAGAATAGCATCAAATATTAAATGATATGGAGCAAGGCACATGTTAACCATGTGCTTAGTGTCAGAAGACCCACTGGATTTTTGGCCTATAATGTTTGACTTCAAGACAAATAATTTGCTTCTCTAGGATCATCTAAAGCCACAAAAGAGTCCATAAGCCAATAACCCAAAGAATGGCATATTTTCCAATTTTCGCTTACTTTGTTTAGATTACGATTCGGATGGCTTTGCGAATCTTTTGAACCCATCCCTTGCTGTCTACTATCAACTCGGCCTCACTCTTGTTCATATTCTTGACCATGACTAGAAGTTTTAGAATCTTGGGACATCTCATTGCATATTAACATCCTTTTTCAGGTTTTTTTTTTCAAATTCTACTAACTACGTACTTAATTGACCAAGGTGACTGACCATCAAACCCAAGACTATTAACAAGCTTGTTAATGGACAGCTCGTAATGCAGTATTGGCTGTGAGCCGTAAAGAATTAAATATACTAGAGTCAGTGGTACAGAAGAAGAGTAGTGTCTGGGTGGCAGTACAATCAGAGGTTGCGTCAGATTATAGCCTGCAGTCTATGCCCCATAGAATTCGACCGTTAAAGAAGAAACAAGAGGCTTGGCCGAGCTACTTGCACTGGCAGCAACCAAAAGCAAGGAAATATATTATCCACTTCTGCTTGTTTTGGGTAGAGGGTAGGGCCACTGACCCCTGACAAGGACAAACTCACGTGCTGCCATTCCATTATCTACACCAATCCCACATCATTTCATAGGTGATGTTGCCTACGAGTCATCACTTCAAAACTGATGACTATTCTGGGTGATTTTATATATATATTTGATAAAAACTTAATAATTACGTCACAATAATTTAAAGATCACGAAAGTGAGTAGAGATTATCTTTATTTAGTTCCCATGTACATGCATGGTGTCAAGGCACGTGAGTTTAGATCGCGAGATTATTTATGAAATATGTGATTCAGTATTGTATTTTTATATGTAAGATATTATAATTTTTTTTGACAAATTTTTGATTATATATTTGAATGATATTATCATATATAGCAAGACACTAGAGGAGCATGTGAAGCATCAAAAACAAGTGATGGAGATATTAAGGGAAGTTGGGCGTGTGAGACATGGTGTCTACCCGCACTTCATATTGCTTAGTCTGTGGTTGATCCTGCGTATGCAAGGCAATGTTAATGGTTGAGTTTGAGACCAATGAATTCAATTTTCAAGAATGGTGATTGGTGCCATTTCCTAATCTCATTTTGTTTCTACCATTTGGAATTTAAGTTTTATATGTTGCACAAAATTGAATGGTTACTGGGTTATTTAGTCTGCCATAAGAGTAGTTAAAGTTGTTACTTCCATCATTATGGATTTTAATGTTTACGGTCTCATGCAGCTATATGTGTCAAATAGAAAGGCTTCTGTGCATGAGATGGAGAAATGAAGAGCCCTGAAACATAATGCTAAAGTTATGTAACTTGAATTAGTCTTCATTATCACTTAGACCCTCTGAAATTTGTGGCAATGCATTCTCACTTTTATCTTCAAAACAAACTCAAATTCTCCATAGCATTTTGGGTATTCACATTTCCAATTTATTGACTACTTGCAGATTGTTGCTAAAAGACTGGTAAGAGCTGCACTTGGAGAAAGTTGTGAAGGAAACTAAAGAGAAGAAAATGGAAAAGGGAACAAGGTGCCATTTATGCCATTTTCACGATGATATCACTCACATGATTTTAACAGATCTTGATGCAATAATATAGAATTCAACAAAATGCATGCCATGGCTGCATGACACTGCCTATTAGCATCAATTCCTTGGATACAGATGACGTAGATCCAAGTGAAGTTGTAGCGTATTCCATTAGCTGTTGATTCTAGGTTGTTTTACTTTATATTCATTGTTAAATGTGATAACATTTTGCTTCTAACTTACATAATAGCTCCTCTTAAATGAGACCAAGTGTTGCTTGCTGCAATCTTATCTATGTTTATCAATATATTGTTGCTTGGCAGGCATCCTATGAACCGAAAAGCCCGGCAATGTACACAACCATAATACGTACCTTACCTTGTTTAACCCTTGAAATCTTCATGACTTCCAGACATAACACGTTCGATGTCGTGTCTTGTTCCTTCTATAAAATCGTGCTTGTCATGTCAATTCAATTACGGCTTAACCATTACGTTGGAATTCAAAATACTCGGCGGGGAAGCACGGGGATCAATCAACACTAGTCAACAACTATACAAAGGGTTTTCTTTTTCTGTCCATTTTTTGACCATTTGGGCAACCCCACGTGCCCTAAAACTCTAGTGCAAAACCTGATATCTAACTAAGCTCTTCCTATGCCCCAAAAAGAAAAGGTCAATTGAATAATGTGACGATTGGCATATGGGTTCTTTCTCTTTACGAGAATTAAGGTCTAGCTGGTGGACCAACAAACAAAATGTTTATCATGCTTTTAGCAACACCTCAATAACATTATGAAATCCTAACTAAATGCAACAGTCAGACAAGTATGTGCCAATTTGTTAGCTAGAGTAAGACTTTTTTCTTTTTTGAAGAAATTAAGCCATACACTTTCCTATTGTTGAATTATACCCACCCCTTCGTTTACTAAAATCTCTTCTCATTAAAGCTCACAAACAGTTTATTCAATAATAAACACATATATTTCTTTCTTGAAAAATTAAGTTCCAAATGAATTTCCTAATATTCTAACTTCTTAATGTAAGGCAATTAATAGTATACTAAATATAAAACATTATTATTCTATACAAAGATACTAGAATAATTTGAAAAATGAATTCCCTCATTTTTCAGTTGTGTGTTTAATTTCAATGCCAGTGGCCTAAGATCGTGGAGTTAGGAATCCCAGGCCCAAAATTAATAGGCTTGATTCTTGGCGTTTTCTCGATAGGTCATATTGAAGCTAGGCCAAGACTTGTACTTTTGGGCTTTTGAGAAATAATTTTCTCTTTGAAGTATTAATGTATATCTTAGAAATTAATAATTTGAAAATAATTTAATCCAAAAACTTATTAATTATAAACATGAAGATTCATTTTTATAAAATTTTTCCACTCCTTAAAGATATATAATTTTTGCTTGGTTGGAAAGAAATAAAGCAGAAACTTTGGAAAGTTTTTAAATTTAATGATTGTGCTAAAAAAATAAAAATAAAAATGAAATTTGATTTTTATTATTTAAAATATTATAATTTTTTTATATGATCAATACTTCAAATATTAACTAACAATTTCAAAATTTATATTTCTATACAAAACCAAATTCAGTCAAAATAGAAAAATAGACTTCGCTGTCCATGTAAAAGGAAAACCACGCTGGATTTCGGCTTGAGCCCAGACCCGTGATGAGCCCAAGTACGCAAGCCGCAGTTCATTGAGCGGTGGACCGTGGAATTGACTTCTGGACTGAAGGATATTAATGTAATTGCGGAGGAATAAGCTGGCTATACAAAGAGCACCGAGTCGGAGAGAGGGGCGACAAAACTCAAATTCGGTGGTTTATTTGAAAAACTTGGGTGAGCTAGGGTTCCTATTTGGTTTCCCAGAAGCAGGCTTCTAAAGAGCTCTCCCTCAAATCTCTGCAATTTCCATCAAACAATCGAAGATCTCAAAGACCAACGACGCCATGTACGGATCCAGAGGGTAAGTTCGTCTAACCCCTAATTTTCATTGGGTTTGATTTCCTTTTTCTTGAATGGAATTAGGGTTTTCTCAGCTCTGACTTTTTTCTTTATAGTATTTAAATAAATTGGAGATAAAAATTGGAAATTATATTCCTCAAATCAAATTTTGAACAAAATCTAAGATACCTATGTAGAAAGTATTCTTTGATGTTGGTTGCCTTCTGGTATGATGAGTTTGCTTTTTTTTTTTTCTTTGAACATGAAACTTAAGAACAGGGAAACTAAGATTAGTTTATAGCAGAGTGCTGATTATGATCTGATTTTGTCTGACTGCGAGTATGATTTTTAATCTTTATACTATTAATGACACTGGTAGAGCTAGATGTAAAAACAAGAATTTTGTTATTTATAAACCAATACGTTTGCTGGAATAATCTTATGCCACATGATTTTGAATTTGCCGTATGATTTATTTCTTTCTTGTTTATTGTTTTAAAGAGGGTTGATAAATTTGGAAAATGCTTTTAGAATATATATATAAATGTAGGAATAAAAAACTTAGGTGTTCGGGAAGTGTGGGTTGGGTTTGGTTTTATTAACAGGTTTAGTGGGGGATTTTTTTTGCTTTTTGGGTATGGATAATTGAAGGGCAATGTTGGGAAGCGGGGGGGTTTCGGACGGGTACGAGGTCGGCTCAAAGAGACAAAGAATGATGGAATCAAATCCCTACTTCGCAGTGAGCAGCGGTATGAGCAGCTATCAACCTTACAGTTACGGTGGTGGCTTCCAGCCTCCTGCCTTTCCTGTGGTACGTCTCAGGGGTCTCCCTTTCAACTGCACTGATATTGACATTTTCAAATTCTTTGCTGGACTGGACATTGTGGATGTTTTGCTGGTCAACAAGAATGGAAGGTTCTCTGGAGAGGCCTTTGTTCTCTTTGCGGGGTCCATGCAGGTTGAGTTTGCTTTGCAAAGAGATCGACAAAACATGGGACGCCGCTATGTGGAAGTATTTAGGTGCAAGAGGCAGGATTATTACCATGCCGTGGCTGCAGAGGTGAATTATGAAGGAATTTATGATAATGATTTCCATGGAAGTCCTCCACCTTCTCGAGCAAAGAGGTATAATGATAAGGATCAAATGGAATACACCGAGATACTGAAGATGCGTGGTCTTCCCTTCTCAGTGAAGAAACCTGAAATCGTTGAATTCTTTGGAGACTTCAAGATTGTGGAAGATAGGATACACATTGCATGCCGCCCTGATGGGAAAGCTACTGGAGAGGCATATGTGGAGTTTGCTTCTGTGGAGGAGGCAAAAAGAGCAATGTGCAAGGACAAGATGACGATAGGGTCCCGGTATGTGGAACTGTTTCCTTCAACACCAGATGAAGCTCGACGGGCTGAATCAAGATCAAGGCAGTGAAGTGGCACTGTGATATGGGATTTGATGCCTAGTCTTGATTTGTATGTGCCTTTCCAGCTGGGTATGCATGTTTCCCAAGATTTCTTGGATAACCGTCCTATGTGATGCTCGTATATCTCCCATTAGGTTTAATGATTAGGATGCTATCAATGTATTATCTTCTCTTTTAAATGTCTGAATTTTGGTTTCAAGGATAAAAATATTCAGATAAGAAAATGTAGACGCTACCCTTCAATTGCAGGTTCATGAGCGTCTGTTGGGGTTCAGTGCTAATTTCCGCATATTATTCGTTTTGGAATTGCCACCATTGCATTTCAGGTTGTACCAGTAACCCGAGCTAGGTTAGGAACGGGTTAGAAGTTCACGCCCAAAGTAACCCATTTTTACTGGTTGTCTGTTGGCCCAATGAAAAATACGATTTGGAACTCTTGGGTATAACGCCATTCTTTTACACCCAAAAGCCCTAAACCAAACTCTGATGACAAGGCCTTGACCTAAGCCATGGGCATCTGTACACATCTATGTTGAGGTTTCAATTTGTATTCTTATCTTTGTATGCATTAAGTTAAAAGTGTCAAACTTTAACCATTAACCATAAGAAGATTAATTTTGAAATTTGACTTCTTTTCGAATGGAAAACAAACTGAAGAGGTGAATTAAACTTAATCACATGTTTAAATGTTTATATCAATCAGAAATGTTATTATTCTGGTATAATTCAGAGCAAAATCACATAACTCAGCTTGACTAGATTTTGACATGATTGTTTGAAAACAATGCCTGTCAAGCTATCATGACTGACTTGCCATATAGCAATAAGCAATAACAAACAAATATAATGAGCAATTTGAGGAACATGCGACAACCAACTTGATTAGTCAATTCAACCCCAACAACAATTTATATCGAGATATTTCTGTAAGAGGTAAGAGCAAGTGTAACTGTACCATTGTTAAAACAAAAAACAAAATGATAAATGGTTAAAATTGTCTTTTTCTTTCCTTTTTTTTTTGGGGGTGTGATAAACAAAAATTTACGATAGAAAGCTCATGTACGAAATTTTAGTATTAAGAGTTAGAAAATAGGGATTGTGCCCTCATTAATTTCTCATCTATGTATATGAACTAAGAAAATTAAAGTAAGATAATGCTTAATTAAATAAAGATGATAAACAGAAGAAATGACCATGAATGTAGAGGTAAACAAATGCGGGGTCTCGCATTAGGTGAAAAAAATGGAGCATAAGAATATCATAACATTATAGGATTAATAAAAAAGTAGAGAAAGAAAATTTTCTTGTTAAAATAAATTTACTTCAATGACACAACTTTTTCAAAACAAAAAAAATGTTTTTTTCTTTTTAATTTCTTTAAAGTGGAGAGATTATATATTAGGTTCGACCCAAGTGTTGGGAAGATCTTCGACAAAGTTCTCAATATTTAAATATCAAAATAATTTAATGAAACTAAATACATAATAATAATAATAATAATAATAATAATAATAATAATAATAATAATAACCATCATCAAAAGCAAAATTAAACATAAAAATTAAAACCTGTTAGATCAAGTCTTTGAAAAAAGGTAATACATGATTAATGTGTCATGAGAATGCTAATACTTTGCCTGTACGTAAAATAAGATTGATAATGGCTCTTTAAAATTATTAAGATAATAAGACATGTGTAATATTTTAGTTAGTCTAGTAAATGCTCAATTTTTAAAACCCTAATTTTAATCAAATTCACCCTTTAGATGATTGGTCTGTGGACTTGCGCATTATGTCATCTATTAGCATTAATTGCCTTGTTTGTAGAAATTTAACTGTTTTCTTAACAAATAAAAAAACTATACCTAACACTTTAATCCGCTATCCAATGCAATAGCCAATGCAATATCCAATGCAATCGCAATAGTTTTCTTAACAAATAATAAAACTATCGAATGCAATAGCCAAAATAAAGCATAAAACGATGAGATGTTGGTGGAGCTTCTATCTCGAATCGTTTACGAGGTATTTGCCCACGTTCACTTCTTCACAACTATGAATCTTGGTGGAGCTTAAACGATGTACTCCCACTGATCTCAACAATCTCTTGGATAGGATGTGTTTCCACATTCATTTCTTCATGTTGGGATACACTTTCTTAAGGCTCCTCCATCTCATAAAGCTCAGGGCTTTCTTTAACCTCACTTATGGTTGGGAAGTCATCTTCTAGAAAATCAACATCACGAGATTCCATCTCAGTTAACTTTCCATGAAAGTGTTCCCCATACATCATGTACCATTTAGAATGTTCTGAATATCTAATAAATACACACTTATAAGTTTTAGGATCAAGTTTCCTATACTTATAAGATGAGCGATGTACGTACCCTACAGATCCCCAAGGACATAAGCCTTTCAAATTGAGCTTACTTTCATTCCATAACTCATATGGAGTTGTGGGAACAGATTTTGAGGGCACATGATTGAGGATGTATGTTGTAGTCAAAAAGGCATCCCTTAAAAACTTATTAAAAGGTTGGCTTGTGCTATCATTGACCTAATTATGTCTAACAAGGTACAATTCTTTTTCTTTGCAACACCGTTTCATTGCGGAGTTCTAGGTATTGTTAATTGTAAACGTATTCCCTTTTCCTCACATAATTCTTTGAACTAATCAGATAAGTATTAATAACTTCTATTAGTGCGACAAACCTTAAGTTTCCTTTCTTTCTAATTCTTAACCTTTTCCACAAAGCATTTAAAACAATTTAAAGCTTCAGAACGGTGAGACAACAGAAATATGGACCCATATCGTGAGTAATCATTTATGACTATAATGAAATAGGATGCATTATTATGTGCCTTTATATTCATAGGCCCACAAATGTCTGAATGGACAAGTTCTAAAAGATGGAAAGCCCTTTTAGCCTTCCAAAAGGCTTTTTATTGGATGTACGAGTAAGACATGGCTCACATGTAGGAAGTTTAACTTTGATTATTAAGCCCAATAGCCTTTCTCTAGCCAATCTAGACATTCTATTTTGCCTAATATGTCCTAATCTAGCATGTCATTTCATAGAATCATTTATAACATCAGAAGAAGAATTTGAAACAAAAGCAACATCATTATTAGAATCCAAATCTAACATAAACAAACCGTTTTTAAAATAACCATGACCAAAAAACATGTTTTCAAGAAAAATAAACAAATTATAATTCTCGAAGGTAAAATTAAATCCTAAACCCATCAATGCTAAAACTGAAAGCAGATTACATTGTACGAGCAGAGTATGAAGCACATCATGTAGGAGCCATTTTCGCTCATCATGCATTGTGAGTTGATAAGTTCTCACTCCTAGGACCTCTTCCTGTTCTCTATTTCCCATCATGACAAAGTGTCTACCTATTGATAAACGATGGTAATATACATATCCTGCATAGTTGCAGGTTATGTGCTTGGTTGCTCCTATATCTACAATCTAACTAAAGATAAAATGAGCTATAAACACATGAGAACATACATAAGTTGTAAAGCAGTTTAAAGGACGAACCTTCTTAAGCTTTATGCATTCCTAAGCAAAATGTCCCTTTTTACCACAATTAAAGCATTTCAACTTGGACTTATACTTCTTCCCACCACGTTTGCCTTTTTGGTGCTTAGTGACTCCATCACTTTTGGGCCTTAGATTTCTAGTCATTCCCTTCTATTGTTGTCTCTTTGGCTGGGGAACATACCTTTTGTGATTTCTAGCTTGAACCATGAGGGTAGTGCTGCAGAAAGCTTTTCTACGCTTTGCCTCAATCTCTAAATGGTGAGAAATATCATCAAAAGTCTTTATCCCTTTATTATGTGTTAATACAAGTTTAACATGTCCCCATGAGGACTCGGAGAGTGACCTGATGATAGTTAGGACCTGGTGCTCATTTGTGAGATCATAACCAATTGCTTTCATTTCTCTTATCATGGTTGACATAGCCCTTAAGTGTTCACCTATAGTATGCTTAGAGTCCATCACATATTGATTGAACCTAAGTGTTAAGGCACGAAGTCTCGTAATTGTGGTTCCACCATACTTGAATTTTAGTTGTTCCCACAATTATTTGATAGTTGATAAGTTCTCAAACTCCCCAATGAGATCATCATGCATGTAGCTTAACATGGTAACACGTGCACTACGGTCTCTTTTATATCAAGTGTCATAGGCCTCTTGGTCACAGTGATGTTGGGCTATGTTTCCAACTTCAGGTGGGTTCGTTTCTTTAGTTAGATGATCGAGCAACTCTTACTCATTGAGAAGATACTAAATCTTCTTATGCAAGATATCATAGTTTTTGCCATCAAGTTTGGCGCCTTCGGTCAAATCAGCAATAATTTGTTTTGAAGCCATATCACTACATTATTGCATAAGATTTAATTAGGCACATATCTAACTTTCTAATCAATTAAGATTAGACATATTTAATTTTTACCTATATTACTAGTTCGAGAATTTCGCATGCATGCTAGTAATTATCACTAATAGTATAAGCATTAATTAAAATGTTAATTTAATTTAACCTTAGATTATGGGAACAACTCCCACTATCCTTAAGCATGAGAACAACTCCATCTTGCCGCATAATATAATGAGTTCTACTAAGGAACCATAATGATATTTATAGGTACCCATATCCAAAATAATATTATGCATAAAATAAGCGTAAAATTACATCCCTTTACGTAGTCTCAATAATTAATACAAGCTTAAAATAAATTACATCATAAGGAATCTTCTACATCAATCTATATAAAAATAGGGATATTGTGCTTGCTAATACATATTTATTATTTTGGATGATCAAAAACTTCCATATAAATATTATGCACACAAAAATAGCACTAAGTAGATTATATTTTCAGATACTTCCAAGAAAGACTATAATATTGTTTTCGACAAAACAGCCTATTTCTGCAATAATTTCCAAGAAAGTCTAGAGGAGTCACAAACAATCTCTCTTAAAACTCAGTCTCCTTTGACAAAACTACTAAGATATATAATCATCGTATTGTCTTTTTGCATAAACATTTGTTTAACAAATAAGTAAAATAACTACATTATGCATTTTATAAATTTTACCTAACAAATAAGAAAAATAATGACATCATGCATTTTTATAATTTTATGTAACAAATAAGTAAAATCATACAAAATATATTTATACAGTACATAGCATTTTACAACAAATGTAAAATAATTGAATCAACAAATATTTGCTAAATTCATATAACAAGTTATTTTCTTCTATATCAATTGAATATTAATTAATTATCTATAAATAATTAATAAAATTACATACTATGAAGAGGCATCGCATTTAAATGCAACAAAAGCTATCAAAATGTTCAAGCAAGGTTGTGATGTGAATGATGAGACTAAGGATATTATTATTGTTGATCTTTCAGTGAATTTGGGCATGGGTCAAATTAAGATTAGAGCTTTGCACAAATCTAAGTGTCTAATTTTTTTTTCTTTTTTATAAAACCTGCAAGAAAATATTACTATTGAGTGATTTGAGATTCCAAGGATGTAATGAACACTTGATGGGATTAATTTCCATAGCGTAACCAAAGAGTTTTTTTTTTTATTTGTAATTGAGGGATGAGGAATTCAAACTCTGCTATTTAGATAAGAGAATAATGTATTAACCAATGAACTAAATACTCGGATGTATAGGGTAGCCAAAAAATTGTTTCTCGTGGCTATATAAATTAAACAGCTTATTAACACCACAAAGAATTCTTAATCATTATTATCCACGAACGCCTTTTTAAATTTAGAAAACAAAAATTATTCTTTACTCTTTAAATACAAATATCATACACATATTATCAAATTAAGAATAAACTCCACTCATATCTATCTAAATTTTCTACAACATCAATATAATACTATTTTAATCATATTTGGGTTTAGGATAATTATTTTTCATGTTGATACGAATAAATTTTGTTTTCACTATGTCAAATTCGTTCATTACTTATTTATTTGGTTATGTTCAGTTGTAGTATATGATTTAAATCTATTTATTGATTTATATAAAAAATAATATTTTTAAGATGATTAAGATTTGTTAATGTTGAATTTTATTATATTTGATAAATATTATGATATTTATAGTTTTTATTATAAATTTAAAAAATAAAAATATAATTTGTTTCAGTTATGGTTAGCCTGGGTAGCGCGATGAGAAATATAAAGCGTTCCGCAAAAGCAGCTGGAAGACTGCTTATGTACATCCTGTCATGTTGATATGAGGTTAAAGCTGTCTAAATTCTGGGCACAAGTAACATCCTTCCACACGGCCTGACGACCTGGCACTACACGCCATCAATGTTGAATCTTCAAATGCCAATTACGCAACATCTTCAGACACTTCTAATCCCAACTCAAAACAATTTTCCGCCTGCCTCCAAACACTCCATATTTTCCAGCCAAGCACGCACTGTTCCTATGACTTTCCTAACAACTCACCACCCCAGAAAAACCACTCGGGTTTCGCTACTTATCCTCAAAAGACCGCAGTGAATCTCGCCCCTCCAAACAATCATCTAATTAGCGAGGTGTGCAAATCAAACGGCTGAATTTCATCATCAGAGTTAAGTAAAAACCACGTGTAAATTCTTCCCATTCATCTAGTCGGACTTGGTTAATATTGAAGTGCTTTTTGATAATAAATATTAAATTTGATTGTCCATATAATATTAAATAAAGTAAAATTTACTTTTAAAATATTTTTCTTTTATAAATTATAAAAATAAAAACTTTTATCTATTTTTTTATCATTGTTTTAAAATTGTTTTTATCATACTTATGATACCAAATTAAACATTAATAATACATATAAAATATTATACAATAAAAATATTGAGAATAGGAGATGCGATTGTTGTGGTTCGAATTCAAGGTGTTATGATTTACTCACAATAAATAAGAATTTATTTATATCACATACTAATCATGGTTAGAGGGAACAGTCAAAACTGATTTTGACGGCAAAAGTTCATGACAGCTCCCTCTGAACTCGAGTGTATGGTATCATCTTCTCTTCACCTACTATAAATAAATCGTCCCTTCGTGTAACTTTCCGGCTGTCTTCATTTTGGCTCGAAAAACACATTTTCCTGGAAACCCAAGAGCGAAAGAGAAACAAACAAAACCGAAAATAAATCCAAAAAATTAAAATAAAATAGGAGATTTTAAGGGAACAAACTTTTCTATTGACGTCTCTGAATCAATTTGAAAACAGAATTTAAGACAAAACAGGAAAAAAGAAAAAGGGAAACGGTTTGCTGCTCCGGAAATGGCGGACGCGTTTTGTTCGGACTGCAAGCGGCACACGGAGGTGGTTTTCGACCACTCGGCTGGAGATACGGTGTGTTCGGAGTGCGGGTTGGTTTTGGAGTCGCACTCGATCGACGAGACGTCGGAGTGGAGAACCTTCGCCAACGAGTCGGGCGATAATGATCCTGTCCGTGTTGGTGGTCCCACCAACCCGCTTTTGGCGGATGGTGGTTTATCCACCGTTATTGCTAAGCCTAACGGTGCTTCTGGAGAGTTCCTCTCGTCTTCGTTGGGTCGGTGGCAGAATCGTGGGTCGAATCCGGATCGCGGGTTGATTCTTGCTTTTAAGACTATTGCTACCATGTCTGATAGGTATTAAAATTTTTTTGGTTGGTTTTTTAAGCATTTTTCGGAATTGGTTTTTGTTTGGTATTTTGGAGTTTGTTTGGATGGTCAGAAATTGTGGGGGAAGAATGGAAAATGGATGTTAGGGTTATGGATCTTGGATGCAATTATTATAGTTTTATTTGATTGAACTCAATGAGTTGGGTGAGTTTGGATGTCCCTTGTTTTTGGAGACAAATTAACGAAAATGCCTAGAGATATTTTCGGGGATTTAAATTTGTTTTCTGATGTGGGTTGGCAGTTGGTAAAGAGACGCTTCAATTGTTGGTGAAAACTATTTATGTTTGCATGTCTGTTTGTTTGTATTGGCGAAAATTGTGTAACAAAGTTTATTGTTAATTGTAATTGTAATTGATGGTAAAGTGCTACGTTTTTTAATTTTATTTCTGTTAGGCAGAACCAAACTTGTATCAAATTGTATGAATTAGATAAATATGTTGTTTTTCCTTGAATCCTGTTAAATGCTGTCCAAGTTTATGGTAAGATTGCATTTTTTGTAAAAATATTGATGTTTGTCATCTATGTGATTACTTTATGAACTGTTCTAATTCTTGCGTTTGATTACTATTCTATTCCCTTTACATGTAGATTTGCATATTTGTTCCCTCCTCCCCTTTCTCCTTAAAGTGAGGTTCTATGCTTGAGAGATAGTAATTTACTATGAAATGTTACTGATTTGGGTAAGTTTGTGTTTCAGGTTGGGTCTTGTTGCAACCATCAAGGTATGTTACTCATATATCTGTAAATATAATTTGTATCATATAGGGCATTTCAGTCTATCACTATGAACTAGTGCATATACACAATTTGTACATGTGTGTGTACTATTGATACTAGTTAAGATTGTTGTTGCCATAGACCTTGTACTAATGTCACGCCTAGTGCTTAAGGAAGGAAGTAGGTAGGGGGCTTCCAAAAATCCCACATGGGGCAAGTAGGGGAGTCCTGGGTGGCTTATACGTGGTGGTGTTGCACACTCCATCAAGTTAGCCTTTTGGGGAGAGGTAATGATTCCATGACAAGTGGGTATCAGAACAGACTCGACTTTGACCTGATTTTACACAAAGCACCTCTGGGGGGAGGCAGGTAGGATGACCAATGGCGACAAAAGTGTCATCGGATTGAGCGGGTGAGGATGTCACATCTAGCATTTCAGGAAGGAAGTTGGCAAGGTGCTTCCAAAATTCCCACATTGGGCAGGTAGGGGAGCCCTGAGCGGCTTATTAGCGGTGGCCTTTGTCGCCGGATTGGGTGGGTGAGGATGTCACGTCTAGCATTTCAGGAAGGAAGTAGGCAAGGTACTTCCAAAATTCCCACATTAGGCAGGTAGGGAAGTCCTGGGTGGCTTATAAGCGGTGGCTTTGCACACCTCATCAGGTTTGCCTTATGGGGAGCGGGTAATGATCCTGTGGCGCTGAGACTATTGCATGTCAGCGACAATACTGAATCGGAGCAACAGTTAAAAGTGTAGCATGGTGGGCGTTATGAGAATGACATGTTTGATATAGAATGTCTTTAGTGTAAATCTTGACAAATTTGTGATAAATGAGGCCATCTAGAAAGAAGGAACAAATATGAAACTCCAATGTTGTGCCTGAGTTGAAAGCTCCAAGTACATACAAAAATTACTATAAAGGCTGAAGCTTCCTATCCCAATCTGTGCATGAGCAGATAGAAGTTATAAATTTAAAACTCCAATCATGTGTATGAGTTAAAAGTGTCTAATACATATAACAATAACCATAAATGCAGTCCTTTCTCCCAACCTGAGCATCTGCAGAAAGAAGCTATAAATTTAAACCTCCAATCTTGTGCTTGAATAGAAAGAAGCTTTCCATGCTGAGTCACATTCCAATGAGGAAATAGAAAAAGATTAGGGTTGGTGGCTGGGCAAGAAAGCATCTTCTTTATTACCCAAAATTGTTGGTTAGTATGATTAAATGGACTTTTAAGATTTAACTAGATCTGTATAATTAATAAATAAGGAAAAGGTAATAGAACATCATACACTACATTCAATTTATTTATTGTTTGACTATCTTGATAACTAATGATAATGTAGTATTTCGGTTGCGTAAGAACTCATAAATTTTCCAGACGATGTACTAGCTACCGACAAAACTTGAAGAACTAACCGAAGAAAGTTGTTGCTAGATGGAATGCCAGTACAAAAAGCTCTATTAACTTTGGAATATTTTGAGTAGCAAGGAGAAGATAGGGGGAGACATTCTAGTTATGGTTTCTTTGCTTTAACACTTAGAAAATGACTGAGAAATGAACATTTAATCACATAGAATATGAATGAACATCCAATTCTCAATCAAACTTGTCTATTTGCCATATTATTCTCTTGCTTATAAAAGGTTTTCTTTTATTTTGGAAGGACGTTTTACATTTTTTGTATTTAATTTTTTTTAAACTAGCTGCAATTTCAGTCATAATTTGTTTTCTTGATCTGGCCACTGAAAATTTCTTGGAATCCTTAACCCTAATAATATTCTTTTTAGTGATTGTTTTCTAATGATCACAATTTAGTTTTGAGCTTGTTTAAGCTTGTAAAAGAAAATTGTTTTATATTCCAAGCATTTGGTTAAGCTAAATTGAGAGTTTTCCTTTTCAAGGCTGGAGCATCTTTCTTCCATATTTATAGAAATGTCCTTCTACTTTGAATTTTAGCTTGATGACCTTTTTCTTATCATTTTGTTTCTTTTATAAATTTTCATGTGCATCTGATTTGTGGGTCTTTTGTCATTGATTGAAGGATCGAGCCAATGAGATCTATAAGAAGGTGGAAGATCAGAAGTCTAGTAGAGGAAGAAATCAAGATGCGTTGTTGGCTGCTTGCCTATACATTGCTTGTCGACAAGAGGACAAGCCACGCACAGTCAAGGGTACAGCCTAAGATTCTTTTAACATCTGGATGCTTCATGATTTATGTTTCCTATTGTGTATGAGCTTCCCTGAACCTGTGGATTTCAAATAGAAATTTGCTCTGTCGCCAATGGAGCCACAAAGAAAGAAATTGGCCGAGCAAAAGAATACATAGTGAAACAACTGGGATTGGAGACTGGTCAGTCTGTGGAGATGGGAACTATACATGCTGGTGATTTCATGGTGAGTTTCCTTTCTGTTTTATATAAAAAAATTGTTTATAACTGTGGTTTGGCTAAACAACTGTGTTGTTTGCCTTATGCTTCGGAAGGTTGCACTTCGGTTGTTGAATATGGTATTGTTCATTTGTTCTTACCATTTATGGTGGCCACTGACATAAATTGTCTTTAATCATCAGAGACGATTTTGTTCCAATCTTGGTATGAATAACCAAGCAGTTAAAGCTGCCCAAGAAGCAGTTCAGAAGTCAGAGGAGTTTGATATAAGGTAGTTATTATTTTCTTTTCATCATGAAACTGTGAGCTGAAACTCATTTTTTGTTTTTAAGCCTTTTTCTTTTTAAATAAATTTTAATTCCAGTCCTCTATGTCTTGGATGATTCTGTCTGGATCTCTCAAGTTAACAGAATACTTTAGTAGGAAGTGGGGATGAAGTTGATCAAATGAGTGAAATGACATCATTAGGGGAATTAGAAAGTTTGAATTATGGTCTGAATAATGACAAAGAAAAAGAATCTGTTAGAGTATTGCAAGGTAATTGTGATTGAGATTGTGGAATTATAATTGCTCTTATTTTTCCAAAAGCATTATTATGGAGGTGGATTATGAGGTATGTTGAGTGGGACGCATAACTTTTGGGGTTATGGATGTTAATGAGGACCTTGCTGGAATGCCCTTTTTAAATGTCATGCTTCAACTTCATTGACAGTTCTGCTAATCCATTTTCTTGCTGATTAGTTGGATCCCCGTGGCCAAATTATTTGTTTAATTTGGTTATTTAGCTTTAGCATGTTTAAGCGATTTGATAATTCTCAAAAGAAAAATAAAAATTCTTTTGAGATTTTGTTGGATCTTCTCCTACCTTTCCTTTTATCTCTTGAACAAGCCCACCCCTCCCTGCTTTCCCTCATTCTTTTTCTCCCATTCCCTTTTCTAGTCTCATTTAGTTTTTCGGCTAGGTTACACAAAAGATGACGTTGCTAACTTATCTCAGGAAATTCTTCTGTTTAGCACTTGCGGATATTCTAATGAATTCATGACATATGGTCTATGATGTTCTATGATGTTGTTTGAGAGTCGGGACTGTTGTATTGGGATATCTGATAGCTCTTTTCTATCTTTTATTTCTTTAATGGTATTATTCATGTATAGTGTGTAGAAGTGTTTGTTAACAATTTGCGTACTTTTGCAGGCGAAGCCCTATATCAATTGCAGCAGCAGTTATTTACATCATAACGCAGCTTTCGGATGATAAGAAACCTCTAAGAGGTTTGATATTTCGCCATCTTACTTGTGAAGTGAAAAAAGATGTTTCACAAAAAACTTTTACGTGCCAATATTTCTACTTAATAATGTGGTTATCATTGCAGTTTGGGCTCTTTACACCAATTATATAACATGGGTGGTTAGGAAGTGTGTTTGTTCCGTTAAAAACAGAGACGCATAAACAAAAAGAGACGTGTCTTTAAATATTTTGAGCTGCTGATTTCATTTTATGAAAATGCAAACTTTTGATAGAAATTGGTGGGTGGGTTGCAGATATTTCAGTTGCTACTGGAGTTGCGGAAGGGACAATCCGAAATTCTTACAAGGATCTTTATCCCCATGTGTCAAAGATAATACCAAACTGGTATGCCAAGGAAGAAGATCTCAAGAATCTATGCAGTCCTTGAAGTGCAGGAGAGACAATGCCGGGAATACAAGAAAGCCTCAAATTGGCTGAGCTCTGTCTCACTCTCTGGATGTTTTGGAACTCTTGGATTCTTTCCTTTTATTTTTCTTGGTTTTCTTTTTCCGTTTCATTTTTCCTGCATAACTCCACCCTTAAAGGTAGAGACACAAGGGGAAGGGAGGAAATGTGGAAAAGGAGGCCGACGGTATTTACTGATGAACTTTAATCAATGTTTGAACCTGCAGCAAAATTTTTGGAGGGATTGTTGATATACAAGTGCAACTAATACAAAAGCTTATGTCGTGACCTGTAACTTTTGCACTCTTCCGTGTCTCCCTAAAACATGGACTGGAAATTGTGGTTACTATTTCTAGCCTTGCTACCTAAGGCTAAGTTCCCTGACGTCAATCAGGAGCAAATGAAGGCTCCTTCATGGGAAACGACTGCAAGACCCCGGTTAAAATATTGGAAGAAGAAAAACAGAGTTCCACTTCAACATTTTCTTTTTCTTTAAAAAAAAGGGGATCAGCATGGTAAGAAGTCTTTACCCAAACCCAATTCAAAGCGTGGTGGGCTGGGCTTCCTTGTGAATATCCTGTCTTTGCCTATTTGATCCATGTAGTCTGATAAAGGATAAAGGAAATTGAGAAAGATAATTTTTTTCGTAAACTTAATTAAAAAATATCATGTATTATAATTTTAATTATTTTTAATCTATATTCTGTCATTTAGATAAAAAATTTTAAAATTAAATATCTTTTTTGACAAATATTGTGTATCTCACTACTCAGTTTTTTTTCGTGATCTCAAAGAATAGAGATGATATTAAAATACGTGTTTTAAGTTCTTAGATTTATTGATTTATATTCATAGAATTTCAAAATTAAAGAGTTAAAATTAATTAAATATATTTGTAAATTAAAACACTATATGACTTTGGTAATTTCCTAATTTTGAGTAAGCAAATCATTTAGTTATTATGTATTGTAGATATTACTTTACTAGTTTTGAAGTATTGTAAGATGGTTTTTTTATCTACAGTAATTTTCATGTAAATATATTTTTTTAAGATAATTTTTATTTTACTATGCAAGTGAATTTTTATTTTTTGTGCTTTATAGATTCATAGCAAAAGATTATCTATCTCCTTAAAAGTTTATAATTTTTATATATTTAATAATTAATATTTATGTGCCTATTTTGCTTAAGTGATAAAATTTTAAATTCTCAATATAATTTTGTGTATTTGAATATAATTAACCTGCCTTGTGGTGGCAAAATCCACCCACCGACGGCTAGATCTAAAACCTAGGGGGAGTCTCAAGTGTCCTTAAAAGTGAAGGATTTTGGAAAGTGTGATGCAATTAAAACCTAAGGGGAGTTTCAGGTTTCTTTAGAAGTGAAAGATTTTATCGGTGGTGACAAATCCAATACTCCTTTTTTTTTTTTAAAAAAGTTAGTGAGCGACAATGGTAAGGGATGGCGGTTGTCGGTCAAAACTTGGGTAAAGGGGTTTTTGACCCTAGGGGAGAAAGAGAGGGTGCAAAGAGAAAAAAGGTCGAGATAGAAGGGAAAAAGGAGAAAATGAAGAAAAGAAAGGGATTTAAGGGTTTTAAATAGGGATGATAATAAGTAGGGTATTCATTATTTTTGAGATATCTTAATCCGAACCTTATTATTTGATATTCGAATCTTATAAATATTTATTAATTTTTTAAATTACTATTCGAATTTATACTTGAATATCCTAGACATTATTTATTAAATATTCGATTAAAATAAATTCAAGATGATTTTTATGTATATTACTAGTGAAAATTAAATTAATAAATTAAAGTTAGTTCACAAAAAAAAAAATAAAGTTTAAAATCATATTTAGAATAATTAATGAATTTTAGTAAGTATTACATTAATTATAAAGAATTTAACCCTAAGACCATTATTCGAATCTGTGACTGTCACATCTCATTTTTGGGACATGATTGGTGCAGGAACTTACGTGAGTATAATCCATTAAGCCTAAGCAAGTTTAAAACCAATAATGCATGGGCTACTTATCCATTGCATTCATATACATATCCATTCACAATTAAGCATATGCAAATAAACCATCAAGTCCATCACATTATGGAACTTCTCAATGTAAGGTGTAGTTTCTATCACATTTCAAATAAATATTTACAATGTCATAACAATTGTGGTCCAACATGCATTACATGCTATATTGCTATGATTCATCCACTATAGTCTTACCATTCATACACACACATAATCGGGGCTCAACGTAATGTATAGACCATAAACAAGTATGAATATATTAACATTTATTTACACAATTAGTTCATTATCAACAAAATAGTTCAAAGACTCAACTTGACACACTGTGGAGTGTAACAACATTGGAAGGTTGTTGAAAACTAATACATAATAGAGATATTTACTACATAGTAGATTGAAAACTTTGTTGAAAACATTTATTCTCATACCATATGATTGATCGAAACCGTAATAGCATCCAAAACATGCAAATCATCCAAATCAATAAATCATTCTTAACTTTACTGTATAAAATACTTAAACGGTGTATCCACTCACCTTGACAATAAACGTATTCTTTTCCTAAGCTTTGTGTCACCAAAATCTTGCTCATCTACAACATCGAGCTCTAGCAATCACTTATCACAACAATTCTAGCATAAATCCATAGTTTTCCATTAAACCCATTGCTTCGAAACTAACCGATTAAACTCATTTTTTTTATTTTAAACCAATAACCCATAATACTTCAAACCAAAATCAAATATAATAAAACCTTCATCATTCTTACCTCCGTAACCTTTTCAAAGAACAAAAACCCCCCAAAATCCTAGCTCAAATTCAAATTAAATAAGCTAAAATTTACAAAATCCTTAAGTTAGGTTGAAACATTGTGATTAAAAACCAAAAATGCCAAATCTTACCTTAGATTTGAATTTGGAGGGTTGAATCTTTGTATAATGGGTTTTGAAAGGTTAGAGGAAGATTTGGTGGTTGTTGGTGACGAGTTGGCAATTGAGAAAATGTAAAATGAAAGCTAGGGCTCGTTTTAATACTTTATATACTGCTATGTTAAAAAGGCACTATAGTCGACTACTCAAATCCTATAGTTGACTATAGCTGTGTTTTCTTCAAGAATCTTATATTTTCTATTATAAGGTTGACTAGTGAAGTTATAGGGTCGATTGTGGCTGTGAATTCTTCAAGATTTGAATACTTTTTGCCATAAGATCAACTTGTAACCATTGGGGGTCGATCCTCTAAGTTCAAACGTGCTAAAATACATTCTTTTGACTTTTTTTTTCAACATTCATTCAACCATCATTTATCTCTAAACATAATACAATAATATGGAAGGATTTACGACAAAGGATAAGGAATTCTCATAGACAATAGTCAACAATGCATAATTCATTAAAGTTCAAGTTTTCATTAAATTTCCATAATAAAAAAAATTTGAGGTTTCAAATAAGGTACCCATTATTTTTGAGATATCCTAACTTGAATCCTATTATTTGATAGGATACTTGAATTTTATAAATACTCGATTAATTTTTGAATTACTATCCGAACCTGTACCCAAATATCCTAGATACTATCTATTAAATACTCTATTAAAGTAAATTTAAAATGATTTATTATCGCTCTTAAGAAAGTGAATACGACAATGAGGGAAGTGCAATGGCATAAACCATTAGGAGGCTGCCTTAAATTCAACACTAATGGAGCCTCTTGCTGTAACCCAAGTGAAGGTGGTATCAGGGGCATTTTAAGAGATGAAAATGGGGACATTATGGCTCTTTTTTCTAAACCTGTAGAGGTTGTTGACTCCAACTTAGTCGAGCTTTTTATTGCCAAAAAAATTGTTCTTATTTATGTTGCTTCAAATTCGACAAGTTCTCAAACTTTTCATTGAAAGTAATTCAACAAATGTCATTCAATGGATCAAATGCCCAACACAGTTCCATAGAGGATGAGAAAACTCATCATTTCTATTAATAACCTATTGACAACAATGGTTGGCCGGGAAGTTGTTCATGTGATCTGATCAGCTAATGAAGAAGCGGATGCCTTAGCCAAGGGTGGCGTTTAAAGAATTCAAAATCTTCTTTGGGTTAATGAGGTTGGTATACGTTTTTCATCAAAATGACCATTGTACAAACATAGTTGTGTATTTTGATATTGTGTAGCCTTTTTCATCTGATGAATCTTTAGCAAACACATTTAGTGTTCGCTAGATATTGACAAATGTTTGTGCTTTCTTTACCTACAAGTTGGTCTTTTTTGTTTCTCACCTCCACTTTTTGTAATCATCTTTATCTAATGAAATTCAATGCTTCTTGAAAAACAAAATCAAGCCTCTATAGTTTTATTTTGGATCAAATAAATCTATATGAGTAATAGTTGACTAATTACCATTAGTCCAAATGCACATATCATTTTATGCTCATTGACGCTAACGTCGTGTTGATGTGCATGGTGAAATATGCTACATGACCTACATGACCGTGTCATCGTGTCATATCATCATTCATTAGGACACGTCAACATGCCACGTGTCATCTATGATAAGTGGCATTTTGATTGAATCAATCATTAGTCATAAACGCTTATTTGGTTAAAAATAAAATTTTAAGGGCTTATTTGGCTCAAAATAAAATTATAAGGGTTTGATTGAATGCAACAAAAAAAGAGCTTATTTGAATTTTTCTAAATAATTTAAGGATTTTTTTAGATATTACGTCTATGTTAATTATATATTCAAGACCAACTAGGCTTGAAAAGACTAGTCATGATCTAATTTGCATTTTAACCCTATTAATCTAACTATTTTGGACTTGTTCTCCTTTTTATTTTAATTTTTTTTCCTTTTTCAAATGTAAGTCCTATGTTGAAAATGTCCAACAGAACGTATGTTCTAAGAGAGTGAAAGAGAGGAAGAGCTTTCGAGTGAAAGTAACATGAAGCAAAGCAATCCTTAAATAGACATTAGTTTCTATTGTCAATTGTGGAGATTTTACACTATCAAGTATTCATAAAATAAATTAACAAATAATTAAAAAGAGAATCCTAAAGATAATGTTGAATGTCATTGTTGCGAGTAAACTCCTAACTTTCTATCTTTGGATAAATATTATGAAATCCTAACACGTGTATATATATTGCAAGCTTTAATGTGGTCGTTAAACTTTGGGGATGGACCTGCAAATTCATTGGTGAGAAAACGACTGATTTTGGTAAAACATGCGTCCACAGGAGGAACAACGACGTGCATGGAATTGCAGCTGTAGGTTGTTGGCAAGGTATATGCAGCTGAAAGAGATCAAACTGATGATGAGGAGGGATGCAAACATGGAGAGATCAAATTTTGTATGTTAATGATGAAAATGTAGCAAAACATCAGATAATTTCGTATCCTATGATCTACCATGCATTTATCTTCTTAATATTTGTTAGCTTGCTTGGTATTTGAAAAGTCCCAACTCTTCTTATGGTTGCAGTTTATATATACGTAAGCATGCTGGTTGATTACCCTTCTTTTAATGCAAACATTTGTTTTCTTTCCTTGCAAATATAGATCTGAATGGAATAATGTCTTGTACGTTACTCTTTTTTCCAATTGAATGTTTTTGACTAAACCCTGAAATTTTATAATGTTTCAAGCATAAGTAATTGTCCCAGTTTCACATGTGATAGTATCCTTGCAATCCACATTGGGTATTTATGAAGATCTCTATTGTATTATATACTATTTAGTATGCATATATTTTGAAGATAAATCGTAAGATCCAATGGGTTAAGGTGAACAATATTTGTAGGTTGACTTGAACAGACAATTGGCATCGACACTAGTCACAAAGCCTGGGTACTAACACTATGTTGGTTAAATTATGCAATTAATTTATATGTGCAAAATTGAGGATCAGTCGAGAAGAATAAAGAAAGGAAATGAGCAAAAATGGAAACTTGTATTTCTCAAGAAATGAAAAATACTATTTATACTCAATAAAGACAGCAAATAAAGGCCAGCTAACTATACACGTAAGCCAACTAACGTTGATAGTGAGGTAAAAGTATAATGTAAACAGTAAAAAATTAAGTTGACTACACAAGCTAATCACATGACCTGTTCTTCTTCACTGCAATGCTGCTGCTGCATATCTTTATAATTTAGGAGCTTTAATTCTCTATCTCTTATCTCTTTAACCAATACTCCCCCTTAAGAAGTGTGGATGTTATGATCGCTCATCTTGCTTAATAGCCAGTGAAATTGCTTCAGTTGCAGTGCCTTTTTAAACAAGTCAGCTAACTATAAATCGGTAGAAATATGCATTGGTTCAATGACTCTTCTAAGTACCTTTTCACGAACAAAATGACAGTTCATTTCAATGTGTTTTGTACGTTTGTGAAAAATTGGATTGTGACATATATAAATAGTATATTGATTGTCACAATAAAGCTTTACTGGAAATTCATGTTTAACCCCAAAATCTGCTAACAATTGCTTCAACCAAATAACTTCACAGTAAGTGGAAATCATGGCTTGATACTCTGCCTTAGTAAAGCTTCTTGCAAATATTGTTTGTTTCTTACATTTCCAGCTTACTAATGAATTTCTAATAAACACAGTGTAGCCAGTAACAGACCTTTTTGTATCTGGATAGCTTGCCCAATTGTTGTCAGAATATGCTACAATCTTCAAGTTTTACTTTTGCTGCCTTTAGATACTTCAATACTCATTGTGCAGCTAAATTATGTTCATGTCCAGGTTTATCCATAAATTGAGAGAAAACTTATACATCATAACTAATATCTGGTCTAGTGAAAATAAGATATAAGAGTTTACCTATTAACTGCCTGTAAATTGTAGGATCTATCATTTACTTTTCATCGATGATTTTCTCCAACTTATGATTGTAATCAATGGCAGTGGTCACTGGTTTTGCTCCTCATGAGCCATACTCTTCCAAAATATCCAATGTATGCTTGTGTTGACAAATAGAATTTCGTCCCTGTGATGTGAGAATTTCAAGACCTAAGAACTATTTGACTATACCAAGATCTTTCAGCTTGAAATGTGAACTCAAGTATTCCTTAACATGAGCTGCTGCTTAAACAGATGAACTTCCTATTAGAATATCATCAACATAAACTAATGAGGCAATAAACTCACCCTTACTTGTGGTTAAGGTGAACAAGGAATAATCTGACATGGACTGGTGAAAACCATATTGTAATAAACTAGCATTGAACTTAGAATTCAACTATCTAAAAGCTTGTTAAGAGTCCATACAATGACTTATTCAGCTTGCAAACCAACCTAGAACCAGAAACATATTTCTCCTTGATCACAAAACCAAGTAGAAGTGTCATATACACAGTTTCATCTAAGTCTCCATTGAGGAATGCATTGTTTGATATCAAGTTTAAATAAAAATCAGTTTCTTACTGCCACTAAAGCCATCAACACATGAACAATAGTCTATTTTGCGATGGACTAAAGGTCTCTTGATAATCAAAACCTTCTATTTGACTATAACCCTTAGCATCCAACTGAGCTGTTAGAAACGTTACCTCAATGAATAGCCGACAATAAAGCCTAAGAGGGGAGTGAATTGGACTTTAAAAATTCTGGAGAATGAGATGTGAACTGTTATAGTCGACCATGGTTGTATTTCTCCTCAGATAAGCTTTTTCAAAAACTAGTTAAACAAATATATAGTCGACTATAAAGACTTGATAGTTGATCCTAGATGAGAAACCCATTTTAAAGGCTTGTAAGAAAAGTTCTAAGGAAAACCATGGTGAATATGCAAATTTTAATCATGTCTATTTAATCAAATATCGACAAATAATCACTTTGGAATGCTTAAAACATTTTTCAAGTTGAAATAAAATAAAAGCAACTTAAGGTGAATATTTTAAGAAATAAATAAGTAATAATGGTAGAGAAAGATTTAACAAAGAAGCAAACTAAGATGTGAAGAATATGAAATCAAACTACAAGAACTTTATGAAATGAGTTTTTTTGAAATGAAATGTGGCCAAAAAAAAAATGATAAAATGAAGTCACTAGGTAAAATTAAACCTTCTTCAAAATGAATTTTCTACTTTTGTCATAATCAAAGTAGATGATTTTTCTAAAATAGGATTTCAACAATAAATCATAAAGCATAAAAGTAAATCAAGACATAAGGATTTTAAAGTGGTTCGGCTTTCTTAAATGCCTATATCCACTTCCTTGGTAACTAAGAAATTTTTTGTTGGATGAGGGCTGATCATGCATCAAATACAAATAAAACGTAATAAAAATAAATTTAAAAATTAAATTACACCTCACCATCCTAGGATCTCTTTAATGCCAAAATGAGTACATCATTAAATTAAAAATAAAAGTATATGATCATATTACTTTACTTATATAAAAAAGGTTGATGAATCTTTTATTAAACCACTAAATTAGCCTTCAAAAAGCTCAACCACGTCAACTCAGTTGTTGCAAACCAAAGCTGTCCAAGGAATCCTTGTGCAGCTTTTAATGGTGATCTACACTAATGAATTAGAAAATCCTTCTTTAAGGATTAAGAGTGCTATGCCTTGGCAATGTGCTAGTAAAGATGAGTTTCTTAAACTCATAATTCGCACAAAATTTTGGGGTTGAACACACAAAAGAAATCAAGTGAATGAGAAACTATTTTTCTTCACACAAAGAGCGACAAGACAAAAGGAATTTCTAATGTGCCGTTTTCTTAATTTTTTAGCTGTTCTTTCTCATTTTGTTTGGAGGCTATAGCAAGGTATTTATACATTGGATTAATTTTAAACTCTAATTACAAAGCTATTTTGTAATTACCAATTAATCTAATAATTTGATTAAACCATTTAATTAAGTCTTTAAGAAGCCCAATTAACTTAATTATTTAATTTAATCAATTAAGCTCAATAATTTAATTAAACAATTTAATTAACTAAGCCTAATAATTTAATTAAAAATTTTTAATCAATTAGGCCCAATGACTTAATTAAATAATTTTAATCAACTAGATCAATGACTTAATTAAATAATTTAATTAATTAGGTACAACTTAAATGAACAATTTTAATCAAGTGCTTGAAAAGCTCATAACTTCTAATTTGATTAAGTCCAACTTAATCACCTCTCCCATTTTATTTTTAACATTTATTTTAGGTGTATGGCCCATTAGGCTTCTAACATGTTGGTAATGACCTCAACATATAATTCTTAAGTTAAACTTAGAATTAGATAAATTTAAACTGCTTTAAATTTATCATTAATCAAGTTAACTACTTAGAGTTCGTAGACCAAAATAAGGATCTAGTAATCCATCATGGCCACCCAAATGTTAAAACAGTCAAGATAGTTTGACTCAACCTTTCAGTGATCAACCTTTCAATGTAATTTATTCCCTCATCAGATATCCCGGAGATGGTAAGAGCATGGAGCAGCGTCTACTGTTATTGATCTTCATATTCATTCTTAAAGTTTGATCATTAGCTTTATAAAGACTTATGAAACTCCTTTCATAATCTTTAAGTCACCTTGGCCAAGGACTTCCATAAGCTAATATCAACCATTTGTCTTCACATGCTTCCTATCTTGACCACTCATTTGCCTTCACATGCTTCATGCTATACCTAGAAGCATCTTCTTTTGGCATCCTTGGTTAGGCACCCGTAGGGATGAAATCAAAGCATAACACTCCACACATAAGACAACCTGGTGTCTTGAGTCTAGGGAGTATTTACACAACTGACACATGAGAAGTATCGTATAGACACTTAAGTGAAAAATCAAATGCACTTCTCATGGCTGGTCAAGTTTAGTGAACTTGCTCTCTTAAACAAGTACCTACATTTTAGTTTTAAGTATCTCTATCCTTCAACCTATGAGATTAATTGCTTACTTATCAAGTAAAAAACATAGAATGTACCAGTCTCTAGGTATCGTTAATGTCTAGTCTCAATGATACATCGATCAGGAACATTTAGAGAGTATGCTTTGATGCATAAGGATTTCATAACTATAACCCATTACAGTTTCCTTATAAGGCATATTAATCTTATGGACTTCATCCAATTAGACTTATAACTTATTATAATTGATGTCTTATTGATGAAGGAAAACCTTTAATTATTTAACATGAATGATATTATTGCATGATTAGAATCAAGCCTTAACTAATCCTAATTGGTTGCAGGGCTCATCCCAACATTTTCAATCCATTAAAAATGATTCTTGCTTTTTAACGGGATGAATTGGTAACCTTCACAATGAGTTTTTCACAAGATCAAACGATAACCCATGGTTTTAACAAATTCAACCATAAACCTATATAATGGCTTTTTTCGAGATCAACCATAACTTTTACACTAGATTTTTTATGAGATCACGTGATAACTTATGGTTTTTAATGGGCTCAACCACCAACTCATTCAATGGCCCTTTTCAAGATCAGCCATAACCCTTATATTAACTTTTCAAGGCTTAGTTAGAACATTTGCAAGAATAATAAGAGTGCCTTTAAAAGGTCGAGTTTGCTAAGTACGCAAAATAGAGGAAGAATGCTTAACATGAAGATATGATATAAAGATAAGAGTGAAAGCATAAAGAAATTTTAGCTCAAGAAGGCTTAGTTGCTCTCATTTTCTTTCAAGACTTTGATCTTTAAGAGTTTGGCCTTTTCCTTTCTTCTTCCTTAGCTTGAAATGTTTCCAAATGGTCCTTTTTATAGTTGAAAAAGTCTTGGAGCTGTTGAAGGTGATTAGAGCAAGAAACTAAAAGTTTTCCTTTTGAATTTTGTGTTTTACAGTCATCTATAGTCGAATATACAAGTTCTATAATAGATCCACTTCTAGAAAGCATGTATTTTTTAAGTGTGGCTTGGTGTAATTGACTATGACTTTAGTAAGGTCAACTATGGCTTCCTAATTCTTCAAATTTTACAAGTGTTCTGCTTCAGGGTCAACTACAAAACTTATAGGGTTTACTATGGTTGTCTCTTTTTAAATGTCTTTGTTAGTTATTGTCCGTTCTTCCATAAGATCAACTTGTTTTGCTCTAAGGTCAATTGAAGCTTCGTTTCTTCAAAATTCCTTGACATGATGGCACTTAACTTCAACTATTTCTTCTTTGCTTTTTCCTAGTTATCAAGTGTTGAGTGATGATTGAGTTTCTTGACTTGAAGCAAGCTTGATATTTTGGCACTTAACTTAAGTTATTTCTTCCTTGTGATCAAGTGTTGAGTGATGATTGAGTTTCTTGACTTGAAGCAAGCTTGGTGTAATGTAGATTGTTAACCTTTGAGTGCTTTGAGATAAACTCCATCATTTATGAACATATTTTGTAACTTTAACACCTCAAAGATAAATGTTAAAGGGATCATACATAAAGCTCATTCAAATAGGTTTATCACTCATACAGTTTAGTCATTCAAGTTTGTAGACATTTGCAAAGCAAGTGTAAAGTTCAATAGCTTCAAGAATCCACACAATTAAAACAATCAAGCTAGTAATCATATAAGAACAAATGTATGAGAGAACAATCAATCGAATAATATTCATGAGCATTCGAGCATTTGGCTCATTGATTGGTGCATTATCCCCTGCCTAAAGAGCAGGGTTCGAATCCCCCCTTCCCCAATTATAAAAAAAAATTAGTTTTAAAAAAATCAAATAATATTCATGCAAATTTGACCATTTTGTCATAATCAAAACTATAATCATTTTAAAGCAAACATGAGCCTTGTACCTTTCCACAGTGCCATTAGCATGCATTTTCACTTTATAAACCCATTTGCATCCAAAATCATGAGAATTAAAAGGTAAGGGAACTATGTTCCATGTACCATTATCCTTCAAAGCTTGTAATTTAATTTGCATATTGTCCCCCATTGAGAGAATTGAACAGCTTGTTGATATGTAGTTGGTTCAAAAACTTGAGACAATGAAGTGGTAAGGACCTTGTGGGCATTGAAAATTTGTTTAAAAGATAGAAAATTTGCAATTGGATAGGAAGTGACATCATGAGCTTGAAAAGGAATGCCAACTTGATAAACATCCAAGTATTTAGGGATACATCTATCTTTAGCGCTTTTCTTAAGAGGTTGAGAGGATTCAAATGTATAAGAAAAAATAAAATCAATAAGAACAATATGCTAAAACTGTTAGAAGAAGAAAAAGATGAATTAGGATGTGAATTTGTTGAACTAGGTTCTTCATGACATGGTTGGGATACAAAGGAAGATTAGTAAACAGAATATTGATGTGGAGAAGAAAAATAGTGAAAATAACTATTAGAAATATCAAAAACAATATCATGCATATTAACTGCTTGAGAAAATGCAGGAGAAGAATCATCATGTAGAATGATATGAAATGGAAAAACAGTTTCATGAAAAATGACATTTCTTGAAATTAAAACCTTTTGTGCATCAATATCATATACCTTATAGCCTTTGACACCATTAGAATATCCTAATAATACACATTTATTGGCTTGTTTTTCAAACTTTGTTCTTTGCTATTATAAGGTGGAAGCAAAACAAAGACAATCAAAAACTTTAATCTATGGATAATAAAATGGCTGTAGGAAGGTGGTTTATTATGCAAGAGTTCATATGGAGTCAAGTTGTGAAGAACAAGAGTGGATTTAATTCATTTATAATAATTTGTAGAAATTGAGTTCTTGTACTTTCCAAAATTAACAATATCAGTTCAATCATTGATGATATTAAAATTTTTTCATTTTTTGTGTTGACATGGGACTTGATTGTTCTAACATGACATTGAATTTTGATGATGTGGTAATGATAATATGACGTAAAACAACGAAGCAGTGATTATGCTGATTTGACGTTAGCTTTTAAGACTAATTTGTAATCTTTAGAATTAGCTATGATGAATCATCCTTAATCACTATATCATATTCTCCATTTTGATTTTTCATTTTCATTTCCCTTTCAATTTCTAGTCAAATTATAATTTAGGGTGATTTCAAAAAAGGATGACCAATTTTTCAATCCAATTACAACATTGGTTTGAGAAACAATTGAGATAGAATCAAGAAAAAGGTAAGAAACTAAGAGAGAGAATCAATAATAATTAAACAAAGAGCCCATAAACTTATTTGGAATTTTTATTTATCTCAACAAGTTAGTCAAAAAACTACATTACATAATCATTGCATCATTCTTGGATGTCATGCCATTGGATTCAATGTCATGTAAGTGCAATAAAATACAATGTTAGTGTAAATGTATGCCTTAAAGCCAATCCATTGGGCAAGGGATACATATTAAAAAATGCATAAAATATTAAAAGGTTTCACTTCATCAAATAAGTTTTATGGATAATAAGTTATCATAAACTAATTTGGATAAAGCCTTTGAATATTTGATGCTTTGCATAGAATTGTAAAAAGTTATAGTTATAAGATTCTAATGCATCAAAGCATATACCCTAAATGTTCCTAGCCAATATATTATTGAGACAAGGCATCAATAATGCTTAAAGGTAAAAAAATGCTATGTTCCTCACTATGAGTGGGCAATCGATCTCATATGATTGATAGTATAGGGATACTTGAACAACCATGTGGGTGCTTGTTCAAGCAAAAACAAGTTCACTGAACTTGGCTTGCCATGAATATTCCATTTGATATTTCACTTAAGTGTCTATAGATTATTCTCATGTGTTAGTTGTGTAAATAATCCTTAGATTTGAGACATTATTGTTATCTTGTATGAAAAGTGTTATACTTAGATTCCATCTTTATGGGTCCTAACAAAGGATGCCTAAAAAAGATGTTGTCGGATATAACATGAATCATATGGAGATATATAAATTGTCCAAAGAGCAATCATCACCTAAGTGAAGATTATTGAAGGGGAAGTATCATACATGCTAGTTAAGATTGTATCGATTTAATAAAGTTTGTAGACAAAGTAGAATGAAAGGAAAAGAGTTTCCTGAAAATATCATCCGAAGTCGACATCAAGGCTTAGTAGCAAATATGGAAAACATTAAGCGTAGACATTATACCATGCTCTTTGCCTATTTCATAGACATGATGATAGTATTGAATTACACAAGTAAGACATGATGATATGACTCTTCCATCATTTGAGTGGCCATGATGATTTGTTAGAAGACAATCTTGGTTTATAAGTATGATTGGCCATTTAAAGAATTGGTGATAAAGTCAAACTTAATTTGATTCATCTATTCCTTATGAGGTTTGAAATTTCAGTTTATACTTATTGCTAACATGATGAGAATCTTAATGAGTCACTCACATAAGGTGATTATTAAGAATTATTTTGGGAATCAATCAAATAGGATTTGATTGACAAAGTTGAAAGATGTCATTGAGAGATTAATTGAATAGTTCAATTTATGAGTTTTGGAGGCTATTGTAAGTAGTTCAAATAAATGAGTTTATTGTCCAACATGTGAGCTAATTTCTCTAAAAGATAATTAGACCTTGTTTTATTTAATTAAGTTAAATAATTAATAGACTAATCAGCTACTAATTGGCCAAGAAGACTTACAACCTAATGCAGTTTAATGGATTAGACAAATTCTAATGTGATTAGGAGTTAATCTAAGAGTTGGATTACAAGTCTTCTACTTCTCTATTCAAACAATCATTAGCTGCTCCTTGAAAATAAGTTTTAAGAAAGAACTTTTTAAAATTCTTAAGAGAGATTTCTAATTTCTCATGTGTTGAGATTATGATCTTAAACACTTGGGAAAAATAAGAGAGCTCTAAGTAGAAAGTCTACTAGCATAGATATGAGTTTTGATCTGTCCTATCATAGAGAAGATATTCTTAATAGTTACTGTGTGGATCACTGTTAGAGGCAAGACACTTGTGGTGCTCATGGTTTGATACAACCGCCTGTTAGTGGAGAAAAAAGATTGAAAGGCAAAGAGGAGCTCACCTAGCAATTTTTACTTCAGGCTTTTAAGGTAAATTGTAAATTCCTTGTTACTATGCTTAGATTGTTGTCAATTAAAGAGATCTATGGTTTAGGGTTCTAGAAAATTTTAAATTTTACTTCATACTGTGATCAAGTATATCCTAAAATGCCTATTAGTTAGCATTGATAATAGAAAAATTTTAATATTGTTAATGTTTGGACTAACATTGTTAATTTACAAATTATTGTATAAAGATTAAATCACCAGTTTGATAAAGTACAAAGACTAATTTCATAATTTGACACATTATTTTTAATAAAAGGAATAGAGGGAGGAGTGAAAGGAAAATAGTGTTTTTTTATTCTTTTTTGGTAAGGCAGACATACAAGGAGGTAGGAAAATAGATGAATTTGTACATTTTTCTTTCCCCCAGAATCTAATTCCTTTAAATTTGAAGAAAAATAAAATTTTTTATTTAAATTGATAATTTTATTTATAATTTTACTGATAAACTCTTTTTTTTCCTTTATTTTCATCTTCCATACCAAGCAGAAGTAAAAAAAAAAATCCTTTCCTTCCTCTCCTTCATTTTTTTTCCTGACATTTTCCATTTTCTTTATTTTTCTTCCTTCCTGCAAAGCATGGTGTATGTGCAATACTAGAAAGAAAAAAATACAATTTGTCAAATCTTTATTTGTCGTGTCTATTAATTATCACCTATGATCAACAAATGAAACTCACTCATATCAATTAAGTTTAATATATTTTAAATACACAAATATAATAAAGAATATTTCACTTATTATTAATTGATTTTAAATTCAATTTTCATCCCAAACATTTAACAAAATAAACCAGAACAGCATCAACTTTTCTTTTTAGACAAATTATCTAGATAATTGTCATAGATTTTAACTTTTTTCATTTTGATCACCCATGTTGTAAAAGTTGTGTATTTTTTAATCACTCATTATTCAGAACTCATACTTCACATTTCTTTTTAATTTTTTTTTTTGATAACATGACATATGACATGAAAGTTATGTATGAGTTTCGATAATAATTAACAACAGGTGGTCAAATACACACCTTTAGTCATATTAATAATCAAAATACAATCTTTGAAAATAAATAGAAAACTTTGATGAGTAGTGGTAATCTATCATCTTTAAGTTTTGATGGATTAGGAGTAATGAAGCCATGGCACAGCAAAATAACAGAAACTTTAGTCATTTTGGTGTTTTGTTTTGGTTAAGATCAGCTTTGTTGACTGAAATTGGCAATTTGTTACCATCAATGAACAACATAAAAGCATCTAAACACCCAATCACATGGTAAAATGTGTCTGCTTTATAATGGTTTTAGATCAAAGAGACAATATATAGTCGCCTGTGCCCTTAATTTCGCTTCATCTTGTCTTATAATTTCTAGTCAATTCATATCATATCTTTTTCTAAATTTCATTATTATTTTTTAGAGCTATGGGTAGAGTTAAAAGTTAATGAAAGCCGACAAACCAATTAGAATTATATATAGAGTTAAAACAACCAAAGCCGACAAACCAATAACAACTGTATAGTTCAAAGTAATCAAATCCGTCTTATGATGAATATTATTATCTAAATCTTAGATGAGTTTCATAATCGATAGAAAGCCTACATAGCAAATTGTTTCAATCTATCTTTGTTTTATTATTATCTATATATTTTCTCTAATGATATTTTTTGTTTACTAAAATATGAACTCACTTTATTCTCCTTCAATTCGAAATAGACTATTCTATTATGTGTGCTGAGATATTTAATTCAGTAGGCTCATAAATGATTTATAATAAAGAATTGATTTATTTTGTGTATATGTTTGATGGCAATTTTAATATATTTATTTGATAACTACAAAAGAATATGTATTCCATATCCTTGATGATAATTGATTTTTGTGTAGAAGTTTCATTTTAAAAATAAAATAAATTTATCTTTCATGTGGATTCTATGAAAGTCAAAAACAACTAAAACATGAATTTAAAACACTTTTTTTTTTCATTTATGTTTGCATACACACTGAAGAAGTTATTAATATAGTTGAATTCTTCATATTATATCTCTCAAAAATATTAAATGGTGATATGATGTTATTTGTTTGACAAGTGATTTATCTTATTCTTTTATGATAATTTAAATTTACTTTTAGTGTCATAAAATATAAAATAGCTAATTAATTTCAAATAGATATATTGATTTTGTGTACGTTTTTCAAAATAAAATAAGAAAAACATAACATTTAGTAAGTCATACATGTTATAAATTTATGTGAATATTCATTGTATTTCATAAGATTCAATGTATCTCTCCATATCCAGCGTATATATTTATGTTGGTACATCCCTATCTCCTAGTTTTATTTAATGTATGTACATTCCTATCTATTAAGTTCATCCCATGTCTTTATGAAAATTTATTTCCCCTCCATCTATGTGTACTTATAAATAAAGGCATTGTAACTAATGATAGATATACTGGAATAAGAGATCTTTTTGCATTCCTATTACTTCTCTCTATTATTCTTTTTCAAGTCAAATTTCACAATACATTATCAGCATGAGGCTCAAACAAACTGAGAAGGTAACTGTTTTTTTTAAATTAGATTTTAATTTTGTATACCGTCAAACTGGCTTGAAGCTGACAATGGATCTTAAGCCTCCTTTCATTCCCTGAAGTCGCGATGAGTCTTCGAGAATCCTTGTAATTGCCATAATTATTTTAAAGGTCTAATTCTATGTGAAGAATTATGGCCAATATTGAAAAGCCCAAGTTCCACATCTTGGAAGTGAGTGGAAGCAATTATCTGTCTTAGAGCCTTGATGTGGAGATGCAACTCTAAGGGTAAGGTCTTGTGAATGAAATTATTAAATATGGGAACACAAATGACAAAGATAAGGTGAATGCACTAATTTTCCTTTGCCATCATTTGCATGAGAGCTTGAAGACTTAATATTTATCCCTATGAGACCTTGAGATCTTATGGACGAGGGTGAGAGAGAGGTATGATCATACCAAGATTGTTATCCTCCCTCAAGCATAGAATAGCTGCAAGATTTCAAATTAGTGTTTGACTATAACTCAGCCTTATTTGATATTGTGCTCGACTAGAGTTATTCAGTGTTAAGCCCACTGAATTGGAGTTATTAGAGAAAACTTTCTCCACTTTCCATGCTTTAAATATTGTATTGCAGCAGCAATATAGACATCGTCAATTTAAGACGTACTCGAAGTTAATTTTTGTCCTTCTAACTGCTAAGCAGACTAGTGAAATGCTGCTTAAGAACCATGATCTTAGACCTATTATCTCGAAAGCATTGCTTGAAAGCAAATGCTAACTCTAGTAAGAATACATGTTGATTTAAGGGTCGTAAGCACATGCAAAGATATAACCCACGTTGAGGTGGCGGGAGGTTTAATCGACCTAGGCAATTCAATCTTAGCCTGAATTATGGCAAAAACAAGAAACCCAATAATGAGCATGATGAAAGTATTTGCCATCATTATGGCATGGTTGGACATTGGTCGCATACCTGTCATACGCCAAAACATTTTGCTGATCTATACTAGGCATCTTTAAAAGATAAAGGCAAGCATGTTGAAACTCATGCCATTGAGAATTCAACTGTTATGACCAACATTAAGGCTAACAATGCCTCCATTGAAATGACTCCCTTTGCTTCTGTAAAAGTAAAAACATCCTTACAAGTCTTTGATTTCTTTGATGATCTTAATTGCCAAGATAAAGTATCAAATTGGAGAAGGACAACTCAGACTTAGGGTCTAAGGATTTTACTATTTTTTTCATTTTTTTTCTATGAATGTATCACCCTTAGTTGATTATTCTCAAAGAAGAACAATATGGTTATTTAATAAAAATAATTATGAAATTGATTCCATATTTGTTATTTGAAAATTTTTTCCCTATGACTAATTTGTAAAATTTTCATGATACTTGACACCTAAAGTTGTCAATAGAAGTGCAAATGGGAATCATCGAGAAAAAGAAAGATGTTTGTTTGCTTGATAATACAATGACACATACCATACTTTGTGGCAAACTTTTTTTTCTCAAGTGTGACGTTGCGTAAGGCAAATGTCTATACAATGTCAAGTCCCATTGGGATTATTGATGGCTTCAGAAATGCCATAATTGTTTTGCCAAATGTCACCACCTTACATATCAAGGATGTATTGCTAAGCAATAAATCAAATAAGAATATACTTAGCTTCAAAGAAGTACACCATAATGGGTACCATCTTGAGACAATTTATAAGCAAAATAAGGAATATGTCTGCATTACTTCTTATAAGATGGGCTAGAAGAGCATCCATGAGAAGTTGGAAGCTTCAACTATAGGATTATATTGTGTTACTATTAGAGCTGTTGAATCCTACACTACCATGTCCTGGAAACTGGTAAATCTCGATGAGTTTGGATATTGACATGATCACTTAGGTCACCTGAGAGCTACGATGATGCCGAGGATAATCCAAAACACTAAAAGACACCCTTTAAATGATAAAAAGATTTTGTTCTCCAAAGATTATACCTATAAAACTTGTTCACAAGAATAACTCATTATTAAACCTTTTACGGCACCCTTTATTCTTACAAAGAATCTAAGGCGACATTTGTGGACCAATACAATTGGCAAGTGGGTTGTTTCGATATTTTATGGTATTAGTAAACACATCTTGCAGATGGTCCCATGTTTACTTGTTATCTATGCGCAACGTCACCTTTGCACGTTCACTTGTGCAAATTATAAAGCTCCGGGCACATTTCCTTGATTATCCAATCAAAAGCCTAAGGATGGATAATGTTGATAAATTTACATCAAATAGCTTTGAAGTGTATTGCGCTTCCCTAGGAATCGAGGTTGAGCATCCGATTTCACATGTTCATACTCAGAACGGATTGGTAAAATCTCTAATTAAACCCATTCAAATTATTACTCTACGCTATTATTAAGGACAAAGCTCAACTATTCGACATGGGGTCATGTTGTTTTGCATGTGACGGCACTAATTAGATTGTGCCCCACCGATGGTCTCTTACAGTGTCCCATGCAGTTGGTTCTAGGCTATGAACTAGATATTTCACATTTATGCATGTTTGGTTACACTGTGTAGGTGCTAGGCACATCTTCAAAAAAGACTAAAATGGGTCACTATGCCGTTTAGGCATTTACATTAGGTTTGATTCACCATCTATTATTAGGTTCTTCAAATCAATAATGGGTGATCTTTTTACTACCAAATTCACATATTGTTATTTTGATTAACCAATGTTTCCATCGATTGGGATACCTAAGGCTTTCATGGCTGAGAAGCAAAAACCAATTAAAATTTTCTCATGGAATGGGAAAAATCTATCTCATTTAGACCTAAGAACTCTTAAATGTGAAAATAAGATGAAACGTATAATCCATTTATAAGCTATTGCCAATAGATTTCCTAATGTATTTAATGATGTTGCCAAGGTTACAAAGTTTCATATTCTAGCTGTGAATGTTCCATCTCGGATTGTTGTTCTTGAAGAACAAGCTGAAATGGATCAAAATGGCTCACGTTGAAGCATGGAAGATCAATAAGATAAAAAAACATTATCCCTCAAAAATGAAAAAGGAGGAATCAGAAATCCACTCCAAAAGAGCCTAATGTTGAGCTTGCTTCAAAAAAGTTTATTGCCCTTGAAAAGGCACGAACTCATGAAAGGACAACTAACCTTGAGAATATTGAAATTTTCATTACATATTGTATCGTGATTTAGGATCGAAATGAGATAATCATCGATGATGCTTTTTCACTCTTAGTTTCTTATTAGATTATAAATAATGATTATGAACTACGATTTATTATTGAATGTTGTCAAAGGCAAAATTGTCCAAGTGGGAGGAAGCAATCTAGGTTGAATTGGCTTCCCTAGCTAAATAAGGAGGTTTTCGCAGTTATAGCTTGAACTCCCAACAATGTAGACCCCGTTGGAAATAAATGGATCTTTGTCTGAAAAAAAAATTAAAAAAACAAGGTCGTGAGGTATACAGCTCAACTCATTGCCCAAGGCATCTCTCAAAGACCTTAGATTGATTATGATGAGACATATTCACTTGTAATGGATATTGTTAGCTTTTGTTTCCTTTTTAGCTTAACAATTTCTAAAAAGTTGGAAATGTGTTGTATAGACATTGTGACGGCATATTTATATAGTTCATTACACTCCAATATTTATATGAAAATACCCGAGGGATTCAAAATGCCTAAAGCATGCAATCCCCGTAACTTATTCTCAATAAAGTTGCAGAAATCTTTGTACTAGTGAAAGCAATTTGACCACATGTGGTATCAACGCTTAAACGAGTACCTAATTAAGGAAGGGTACAAAAATGATCCTATTTGTCCATGCATGTGTAGTAAGAAATAGGAACTAGATTTGCTATTATAGTAGTTTATGTCGACGATATAAATTTGATTGGAACTCTGAAAGAGTTATCTAAAATTACTAAATATTTGAATAGAGAGTTTAAAGTTAAAGATTTGGGTAAACCTAAACTTTGTTTTGGTTTAGAACTTGAGCACAACGCAAATGGAATACTTGTCCATCAGTTAGCATATATTGAGAAATTGCTTAGATGTTTTAACATGGATAAAGCTCACCCTTGAGCACCCCTATGGTTGTAAGGTCTCTTGATCTCTAAAAAGACCCATTTTGTCCTAGGAAACTTGATGAGGAGATTTTTGATCCTGGAATGCCATATTGATTTTAGAAAATGCCATCCTACAAAGGATGTAGATGAAGTTTATCCTTTTCTTAATACTTTCTACTACCAAAACCTACAATATACATTTAGGCCATACACTATCTCAAAATTTTGGATTATTTGGACCACTAAGTCGACTAACCAAGCCAATATAAGTTTGAAATTGATGTCACCAGAACTAGTTTTTCCTTTTCCTGGGGTAATGCCTTCCCTTTTCCATAGAAAATTACAAACTATTCACTCAAAAAAAATCACAGCATTATAATATCAATTAATTATTCTTGTTATTTTATTAATATCATCTACTTCTTGTTTTTTATACTGCAAAATATTGCCTGCTTATATTACAAATTTATTTTTAAAAATAGTCTTGTACATTGCTCGAGATCAAAATTAATTGGTTAAATACACAAATAAGCTCTCGAACTATACTAAAAAAGTCAATTTAGTCCCTCTCTTTTTATTGCATTCCAATAAGCTCCTAAATTTTTATTTTTGGTCAAATAAGTCCTTCACATTAACCGTTGGCAATGGTACAATTAGTAATTTTTGATGCCACATTATCTTCCACATGACATGTTGACATGTCATCTTGATGACGTGAATATTTCATGGTAAATGACGTGACATCAAAAATTGCTAACTAGGAATTGGGTTTTTTTCCTTTTGACCCATTTAAATGTTCAAAAATTATTGATTAAGGATTTGAAACAAAAAATTAAAAAAAAAAACCTAATTGCTTTAAACTGATTAGTATCTTCTTAGTTGAAGCCATCCTTCTTAACCAAAAAAAACCTTCACTTTCTTCAACATTCCTTAAACCCAAGTACCTTAAAATCAAAATGTCCTTTTCCTGTTGCAATTTCCATTCCTCTTCTAGAAATTGTTCTTTAGGTAGTTTTAAATTTCAAAATTTGTGAAAAATATGGAGAGAGAATCTATTATTGTTGGTAAATAAAATTCAACATCATCAAATTTCCCTTACAGATTCTAGGGAAGAAAAAAGTATTGGATTTCTCTTACAAATTCTAAGAAAGAGAAGAGAAGAGAAGGATTTGACTTTTGTTTATTGTGGATCAACATTACATGTCTTAGCTACTTTCAGTATTATAAACATTGTGTGTCCTACCTTTACTCTTCCTTTTTTCAAAATTGTTTCTAGATATTATCATATTTCTTTATACGAACTTTCAATAGAGCAATAATAGCTTTAATCAAACTAGAAAGGTTGGATTAAGGTTTTTTTTTTTTTTAAATCCCTAATCAATAATTTTTGGACATTTAGAAAAAAAAACTCAATTCCAAGTTAACAGTTTTTTATGCTACGTCATCTGCCATGTGGTATTCACATCATCAAGATGACATGTTAGTATGCCACGTGACAAATGATGTGGCATCAAAATTTATTTGAAAATACTCGAGGGATTCAAAATGCCTAAAGCATATGGTCCCCGTAACTTATTCTCAATAAAGTTGCAAAAATCTTTGTACTAGTTAAAGCAATTTGACCGCATGTGGTATCAACGCTTAAGTGAGTACTTAATTAAGGAAATGTACAAAAATGATCCTATCTGCCCATGCGTGTGTAGTAAGAAATAGGAACTAGATTTGCTATAATAGTAGTTTATATCGACGATATGAATTTGATTAAAACTCTAAAAGAGTTATCTAAAATTGCTAAATATTTGAAAAGAGAGTTTAAAGTTAAAGATTTGGGTAAACCTAAACTTTGTCTTGGTCTAGAACTTGAGCACAAAGCAAATGGAATACTTGTCCATCAGTTAGCATATATTGAGAAATTGCTTAGATGTTTTAACATGGATAAAGATCACCCTTGAGCACCCCTATGGTTGTAAGGTCTCTTGATCTCCAAAAGGACCCATTTTGTCCTAAGAAACCTGATGAAGAGATATTTGATCCTGAAATGCCATATCTCAATGCAATTGGGTCTTTAATGTACTGAACACAATGTTTTTTATTTGATCAATCATTTGTTTAATTACCTAGTGAGAAAAAGAGAGAATTTTCTAAAGAATGTTGTTACACAACAGGATTTGTATCATCTAATCACCAAAGAATTCAGTTTCTTATCATTCTTTAAATATATATAGTTTTGACCCAATTCAACAATATTTTACATAAATGAAAAGATTAATTGAATTCGGGAACATTAAAAATAACATGAACTACAATTTGCATGTTCAGTTTTATTTTTCTTTATTTTCCACCAAGTTTAAATTCTTATTTTATTGTTTAAATGAGGTAACTCGATACTAATTTATAATTTTTTTACTATTAATCTCATCCAAATAAAATACAAGAGGTGTATTTGAGAAAATGTCATCCTACAAAGGATGTAAATGAAGTTTATCCTTTTCTTAATACTTTCTACCGCCAAAACCTACAATATACATTTGGGCCATATACTATCTCAAAATTTTGGACTATTTGGACCACTAAGTCGACTAACCAAGCCAATATAAGTTTGAAATTGATGTCACTAGAACTAGTTTTTCCTTTTCTTGGGTTGTGCCCTCCCTTTTCCATAGAAAATTACAAACTATTCACTAAAAAAAATCACAGCATTATAATATCAATTAATTATTCTTGTTATTTTATCAATAGCACCTATTTCTTGTTTTTTATACTGCAAAATATTGCCTACTTATATTACAAATTTATTTTTAAAAATAGTCTTGCACATTGCTTGAGATCAAAATTAATTGGTCAAATACACAAATAAGCTCATGAACTATACTAAGAAAGTCAATTTAGTCCCTAGCTTTTTATTGCATTCCAATAAGCTCCTAAACTTTTATTTTTGGTCAAATAAGTCCTTCACATTAACCATTGGCAATGGTACAATCAGTAAGTTTTGATGCCACATTATCTTCCACATGACGTGTTGACATGTCATGTTGATGACGTGAATATTTCATGGTAAATGACGAGGCATCAAAAATTGCTAACTAGGAATTGAGTTTTTTTCCTTTTTACCCATTTAAATGTCCAAAAATTATTAATTAAGGATTTGAAACAAAAAATTAGAAAAAAAAAACCTAATTGCTTCAAACTGATTACTATCGTTTCTTAAGTGATTACTATCTTCTTAGTTGAAGCCATCCTTCTTAACACAAAAAAACCTTCATTTTCTTCAACATTCCTTAAACCCAAGTACCTTAAAATTAGAATGCCCTTTTCTTGTTTGCAATTTCCATTCCTCTTCTAAAAATTGTTCTTTAGGTAGTTTTAAATTTCAAAATCTATGAAAAATGTGAAGAGAGAATCTATTATTGTTGGTAAATAAAATTCAACATCATCAAATTTCCCTTATAGATTCTAGGGAAGAGAAAAATGTTGGATTCCTCTTACAAATTCTAAGAAAGAGAAGAGAAGAGAAGGATTTGACTTTTGTTTATTGTGGATCAACATTACATGTCTTAGCTACTTTCAGTATTATAAACATTGTGTGTCCTACCTTTACTCTTCCTTTTTTCAAAATTGTTTCTAGATATTATCATATTTCTTTATACGAACTTTCAATAGAGCAATAATAACTTCAATCAAACTAGAAAGGTTGGATTAAGGGTTTTTTTTTAATATTTTGTTTCAAATCCCTAATCAATAATTTTTGGACATTTAGAAAAAAAAAACTCAATTCTAAGTTAACAATTTTTTATGCTATGTCATCAACCATATGGTATTCACATCATCAAGATGACATGTTAGTATGCCACGTGACAAATGATGTGGCATCAAAATTTGTTGACTGTACCGTTGACTAACGAAATTTAGTCAACAATTAGTGAGAAAGACTTATTTGACTTAAAATAAAAATTTAAAAATTTATCTGAATCCAATAAAAAGATAAGAACTAAATTGACTTTCTTGATATAGTTGGGGGGATTATTTAAGTATTTAGCCTAATTAAAAAAACAATGAGACGATAGGGAATTAATATTTGAAAAAAAATAAATTATAATCTAATGATAAACAACAAAAAAAGTTACTATATGTGGTAACTCTTTTACTAATTAATCAAAATGAATTCATATATACACTTTATGAAAGTTACTTAATGAATATTAATTGTTAAATTAAAGTTTATTAAAAAAAATGATACATTCACTCGTTACTTAATGGCCAACTTAAATTTATTTATAAGTAGTTTAGAAGTTATATACGTACCAATCTATATCTTTATGTTTTTTTCTACTTTTGTCTTATGATTCGGATTATAGTAAATTACAAAAATATTGAGTTTTAACTTAATAATTTGGGGATTTGATAAGTTAGCCCATCAAAAACATAAGGTAATTCTTTTGCTTGTAATCTCAACTTATTCAATCGAATGTCAATTATAGAACATATATCACACTAAATAATTGGTGGATTTAATTACATTTATAAGTAATTTGGGGCATAATTCATAAATATTTTGTTATATATAAGTGATTTTCGTTGATTATGAAATTAGATGTCATTTTGTAATTATTTATGATTAATTAATTTTTACTTTATTATTATTTATACATTGAAATAACTTTATATCTTTTATATAAGTTATTGATGGTGTGTCTTAATGAACGATTAAATTTTGACTTAAAATCATTTTCTAAAAATATAACTAATTGACTTATATCATTTTGTATAAGTAATTGATGGTGTGTCTTAATGAATAGTTATGAAAGGGTATATGTCAAAGTTCTAGTGGTTTCCCTTATTTTTACGATCTCAAAATTTACTTATTTAATTTTAATTAGTTTTAGTTCTATAAAAGAAATTTTGTTTATGTAAATCTTTTAATTTTAATGTTATTCATGAAAATAAATACTTTCTTATTTTATATATAATTCATATCCTTTATTTTATATCAATATTCATAGATTTGACATATAATTATCCATGTGCAATATGTCATGGGCTAAGGTTTTCAACTCAAAAGACATATCTGATAGGTGGAGGAAAGCTCTTATTTATAAACTCTAAGACCTACCTCATCTCTTACTTATATGAAATTCGAAATAAGTGATATCAGAGCAGACTCAAATTTTTACTGATTTGAGACTTTTATAAGAGAAATCAGAGTCAAGATAGACTCAAACTAGTGTAAGCAGTGGCAAAACCCATATTTTAAATTTGAGGGGAGAAAATGAAAAATTAATATTTGAGGGCACAAAATTATAAATTTTTTTAAAAATAAAAGTAAAATTTTATAATTTTAAAATAAAATAAAATAATATATCTAAATTTTGGCATTTTAGGGGAGGTGGGGGCCCCTACTAACTCCCCTCCCTATGCCTCTGAGTGTAAGGGTTCTTCTTCATTATAAGTAAAGAGTCAATGCAACGAGAGTGCTCTACAATTGGGTGAGATAGAATGTCACAAATCAAAAATTAATAAAAGATGTGATAAGTCTTGAATTTATAAATAAGAGTCTTCCTCCATCTATCAAGTATGTCTTTCGAATTAAAAATGTAGTCTTGTGACACAATACACTTGTAGCAAAAACCCGTAGATGATAGTTGTATAGAACTTATATAGTTGTTTTAAGTATTCGAGTTATCATTGTTATTGAAAAAACATAACTTATTGATAATTTGATTAAATTGAACATGAAAGAAAGTTACTTTAATCATCACTATCAGTAAATGGTGATAAAAAATAAATTTTGTATCAATTAAAGCATTTGGTATGTTCTAAGCCACTTGCACATAATGAAGAGTCTATTATCAAATAGTTTAATAAGAAAAGATTATTTTATAAACAAGTGTTGAAGTTTTCAAATTCCACAAGTCATTTTGATAATTGCGCATGCATATTTAAATCATAAAGAAACAAATCATGAAATTGACATAGTTATTCTAATAGACACAAGTTGGGTAATCAAATTGGCTTGTAGAGATAAAAATTTTATCCTCGGGTGTATATAATATATAATTAATTGAC
>NW_018397259.1:1075406-1144258 GCF_002168275.2 Theobroma umbraticum | reverse complement strand
GTGCCTTTCGAGTCTTTAAATCTATGGAAAAACATGTGGAAATTAATGGAAAAAAGGAAAAAGAAAATTGTTAGTGCAAAAAATATGCATATACAATGGCTAGTACTTGAAAATTTTGCTATCAAAGATTAAAAATCCCTTTCATGGGGAATAAATAATTAACATGGAAGCCTAGAATCTTTTCCTTTTTGGGACAATCATCTTAGTACAAGTAGCTGAAACCAACTTATTGTGGTAGTTCGAAATTTTTGTTTTTTCTTTTTTCTTCGTGGCTTGGATCAGTGCTGTGCCATTAAACACTCCGTCCTTCCATTTTTCAAAACAGAAGAAAGATTAATCTCCTCTTCAAAGAGTTGTTAATCTAATGCTGTAAAATAAGAATGCAAGAGCTGAGTTGCTGCACACACTTTTGCTGAGCTTCAGATGATTACAGGAAATGAATTAGAATGAAGCAACGAAAATGGAGAAAGGAGGTAGCATCATTTGGGCCCTGTCTAGAATCCATCCTCGACCCTACCAATGGCCTGTTGGTATTAAATGGCCATTTTGGTGATTCCATAATTAAAATGAGCAATAGTTTTCCAAGCAATTAAAGGGACAGCAGCCTTTCAAAAGAAATTTAAAGGGGCGGCTCTGTATATGTAATTGCAGGTAGTTTTACCCCACCGAACCACCCATCATTTTCCTACGCATACCCCCATTTATTGGTCTCACTCACCTTCTAATTATCTCTTCATTACTGCTCTTACATATTTTCTCTACAGTCAATGTGAAAATCAATATACAATAGATATTATACATGCCGATCCTTACCTTGCCATTGAACATTTGGTAGGGCGAGATTATTGACCATCGATCTCTCAAGTCTAGCTAGGCTAGATCATTTTAAACGTCAAAGTGCAGTCACCATTGAGCAACAGCTAATTAACACCATCCCTCGTTAATATCTCCACTTAACATTCCTAAAGAGTCCAAAAGAGAAACAAAAAAAAAAAGAAAAAGGGAAATAACTCAAAAAGTCATTTAATATTTTACACAATCAATATAAAAAAATCCCTTGAGTTACAGGTAAATAATTAACTCCAGAGGAAAAATATATTTCCTTTTCTCTCCTTTCTTTTTTCTTTTCTCATCTTTTTGGCTTCTCTCTGTTTTCCTTTCTTCCTACCAAATATAGTGATGAGACAACGATTACCATTTATCAAATCCTTTGAGTTACAGGTAAATAATTAACTTTCGGAAATCATGCATCTTAAAAGATGATAAGACAATTAAAAGACAAACTAAGAAACTAAATAAGAAAGAACACAATATATAATTAAGTTAATACTTGCATAATTATGTACACTTGTCCAGTTTTTGTTATAGTTTGCTTCGTTGTACTGGTTATTGGTCATGCATGTTTTCTGTCAATTCTATTTCCTACGTGTATAGCTGTATGAGGTTATTGTCTTTATGCCATAACACTTGTGTCTATAGTATGTTACAGGTGTTAATCATGCCCACTGCATGTTTAACTTGTTTTTCATTTTGATCAATGCAGCATGTTTTTGCAGTTTCTTGTAACTATTGAAAAATATAATTTCAAGTTCTCTAAGCTCTGTTTTTTAATTATATAGCAGAGCATCTTTGTTATCTTGTTCTCTGTTATTGGCTAGGAATATAACAATAATTACATGAAGAATTTGAATATCAAGGGATATATTGTCGGAGTCTAAACTTACAAGTTCAGTTCAAGAAGAAACCTATATTACACTGATCAGTCTATTCTCATGTTGGCTCCAAATTTCAAGGTCCTACAGGATAAGACCTCATACGTGTCACGTGCCAATATAACTTCTTGTTGCATAGATTGTAGTGCAGAAAGGATAAGAAAAGTTTGGGAGTACTGGACTGAGCACTGACCCCATGTTGCATGAGTGCAAGGGGATAGAGTTTACAAGTCCACCTTAGAATGGATGAGCATTCCTCAGCATGACAAATTAGAGACACACATAAACAGATACATGTAAAGAACATATGGCACAGTGCCCAAGGAAACTTTGGTATCAACAAATTTTGACAGTGATGCTCTAAATCTACAATCATTATTGATGTCCTGTGGGCTTTTTCCTTTCGTTTGTCTCTAGTACGTGTAAAGTTTTTTATGTGCAGTTCAGGCTTAGATTTTTTCCAACATAAGTACAGAAGTGATTATTATCCTGATCAGCCGTGAGTGCTTACTTTATTTAGCGGAAAGTATCCATTTTGGATTCAGTCTACGTCATTTCTTTCTGTTGGAGTTTCTCAAAGGTAGTGTAGTTAGATTTGGTCACTACTTGCTTGATGCTGCTTGTTAGTGTGATCTCATCCAAAAGTTGAAGGAAATATGAAATCTATTAAAGATGCAATAATTTCAACAAATTAGAACAGTGTTCGATAATAGTAATAGCTTTGACCCTTAAGGACGCTGTTGGAACGGGTCCTCAAGCCTTCTATTGCTTTTCCTTTTTGGGGTGGGTAGGTTTATTTCCTTCGATCTTTTATTAAGATGTCCCCATCATGAACGCAATGAGCAGCCCAGATTGCTTTTTGATTCATAAAGCTAATCCTCAAAGGGGGTGTCATTTATTGCTTATTGCTTGCGCACAGCTTCCATGTCAAGGCTCGACAGCTACGGAAACGAAGTTTCAGCTCGAACTTGCATGAAGTGAGCATTATTGTTCACGATTAACAAAGCAAGAAACCTGAGCGGATAGTCTGCGTGTCAAAAGGTGCCGCATAAAACTTCATGTAGATAACCATGTAAGAAAATTAATGTTGTATCTTCACAGGAATTATGGGACATTCTTATCACATCTTTCTTGCAATGGATGATTGGAAATTTAGGAATCTCTGATTCAAATGCTGACCTAGTGGGAAGCATCCACCGTATTTCGTATGATTGTACAGGCTATCAGATTCAAAACCTATTATTCTTCCTCACAAGTGATGCTCTTTTCTCCTGCCTTGTCATGATCCCTTTTGCTTATGGGATAAAATTGGTTTCTAGTCAGTCCTCAACAAAAGAATGTCTTGGTGTGCCATATTCATAACCACAAGTCCACAACCTTGACATCTATTTTAACTTTTGTGGAAAGTTTGGTGTCAGCTGTTCAGTTATGGCCTTATAACTCTGATATCCAGAGTTAAACGGGTAGTAGCTTCTAGCTTAATACACTTTTTGGTCCTCCTTGTCAAATAACTCAAAGAAGTATATACTAGCAGTAGAATTAAGGTATTTTGTGGAATCAGCAGTCAGGTAGTGCATCCCATTGAAGAGAGACACAGCAGCAGAAGTTGATGATCCCTGCTTGCTGGAATTAACTGTTGTCGACGTGAAATTATTGCAGGCTTTTCATTTTGGATTGGCTTTACGGATTAAATATCTAAGAACCTAGTTTTTGGAAGCCCAAGGATTCCTCCAACAGAAAAGAAGTTTGAATACAGACTTTATGTTGTGGATATTCAAAAAGCCTGGCCAATGATTTCCACTGCCATTCAAAACCAATGATCTTAGACTATCAATTGGAACCTGGGATTATAGAAACAAAAGGCTTGAAGCTGGTTTGCTGTTAACTTTTGTGCTGCAAAGGACTGAGTCACATTGTTTCACTAAAGCTTTTCAGTATAAGAAAACAAGGCTTCCAAATAGATAAAGAATTTTGCATTACCAAGGGTTGGATAGTAGTACTCATATATGGTAAATTCCAAGCAGTGGACCATCAAAAGGTTGGTCTCTAGCTCTCTGTTTTTAATGTGCCATTCCAATTCCATGTTCCTAGTCTTTTATTTCCAAGGTGTCCCAATATATTCCCTTCAAATTGTGCCCAACGTATCATATTACCAGGAAAAGTTAGTCTTAAAAGATTGAGCCAACTTCTAGTTGAAGATTCTTAGAACAATAGAATCACCGAGAGTCCTTGCTTAAGTGTTACGAATGGCCAACCACACCAGCCATCAAAGCTATGGTTCAATCAACCATAAGCAAGGACCAGTTGCTGTGATTGTTGTGCCTTTCCCTGGCCAAAGCCATCTGAACCAGCTTCTCCAACTATCCTGCCTCCTTTCATCCCACAAAATTCCAGTCCATTATGTCTGCTCCAACATCCACAACCGTCAGGTCAAGCTTCGGGCACATGGCTTAAATTCTTCGCAAATTTCATTGCTAACATTCCATGACTTAGTAATCCCTCCTTTCATTTCTCCTCCACCCAATCCAAGGGCCACAACCAAGTTCCCCACTCATCTGCAGCCATGCTTTGAAGCCTTTTTGCACCTTCGCCACCCCGTTGGTGCACTTGTACGTGAACTTTCTCAATCAACTGAAAGAATAATCATTATCCATGACAGTGTAATCGCTTCCATAATCCAGGACGCTGCTTCTATACCTAATGCAGAAATTTATGCTTTCCAAAGCATCTCTCCCTTCACTTTGTTCTACAACATCTGGGAAGCCAGGGGGAAACCTTTCCAACTAGAAGCTGAAGTAGCTGAAATACAAAATAAGCTCCCCTCCCTTGACGGTTGCTTCAGCTCTGAGTTCGTAAATTTTGTGACTTACCAATACCAATTCATGAATTTTCAAGCTGGAGAGCTCTATAACACTTGCAGATTGATTGATGGTACTTACATTAACCTCCTAGCAAAACTACAGACCAATGTAAACAGAAAACAATGGGCCATTGGCCCATTGAACCCTCTAAAGATCCAGGAGCAAAACAATCCAAATAGACGTCACAAATGCTTGGAGTGGCTCGACAAACAAACAGAAAAATCTGTTCTATACATTTGTTTTGGAAGCTCAACATCCATGACCGATGAGCAGATAAATGAACTTGCAATCGGGTTAGAACAAAGCAAGACAAAGTTCATTTGGGTATTAAGAGATGCTGATAAAGGAGACATTTCCACGGAAGTTAGGCAACCCAAACTTCCTGTAGCGTTTGAGGCAAGAACAGAAAGATCAGGAATGGTTTTAAGAGACTGGGCCCCCCAGCTTGAAATTTTGGGGCATCCATCTACAGGCGGATTCATGAGTCATTGCGGATGGAATTCGTGCATGGAGAGTATCAGCATGGGAGTACCTATTGCGGCGTGGCCTATGCATTCAGACCAACCGAGGAACACCGTTTTAGTGACACAAGTGTTACAAATCGGCCTGGTTGTAAAGGATCGGCAAAGGATGGAGGACAAGGTGACATCTTCTGACATCAAGGAAGCTGTAAGGAGATTGATGGCCTCGAAGGAAGGGGAAACAATGAGGAAAAGGGCAGAGGAACTAGGAGAAGCTGTCCGGGAACAGTCTGCTGCTCAAGGTGGAGTTTCTCGTGTAGAATTGGAATCTTTTATTGCTCATATAACTAGATAGGAATTGTGTTGCGAAGGCAAATGTAAGAAGCTTCTTTGTCATTTCAAATAAAATATGGCCAATGCTCAAAAACAGTCATGCATTAAGCTAGTAAACTAGCCATAAATAACCGAAAAAAAATACTACTTCAAACAACTTTTGCAGCCAGAGAACCTTCTCAGGATTAGCATATGCATCGCCGTAATGGATATCCAAGAAGACACTGAGATTAAGAAACCAGTAGAGACCAGAGTGAATCATTATCAGATAAGACCAAACAATAATGAATTTGACTCAATAAATGTCTTCTTCAAACAAAGTTTAAAATGAGATAGATATATATTACTGTATATTATCAAAAATAAAAAATAGATATAAATTAATGATAAGAGAAACAGAGGAAGCAAGTCAGAAATCGACTAAGTTGATGAGTTCGTTAAGAATCTATTAATTGAAAAATGAACCAAACTTAATTCAAGTGATGAACCCAGCATTCCCCTCAAATTATCTCCACGAAAGAAAACAGAAATTCCTTCATTTTGTAATCAGTGGCTAACAAATATGACCAAAATGGCCTGAAACTAGCTCCAGTTGTAGTGATGGTGGTGCCCTTTCCAGCACATGATCATATGGAGCAGCTCCTGCAACTGCCATGCCTCATATCTGTTCGAATTACAAAGTATAAGGAAGAAGAAGCAGAGAAACGAGAAGTACAAAAGCACTAAACAGAGCAGAAAAATTCGTTCTGAAATTCCTTACTTTGCTCAGTACACTATTCAATATTTATATGAAAAATTTGAATGTTCAAACTTCTCTAGATCCTAAAATGTAGCAACGATTTTCAACAAAATGAATCGAGCTTGAAATCAGCTCAGTATTCACCATGAAAACCAGTGCCAAGCAATGGAAAAGAAAACAAACTGAACCAGACTTGGCTTAAAGCCTTACACAAAATGCTAAATGACATCGCGTGAGAAATAACATACAAATTTTAGTAAAACGACACACTACAATACCGTTTCATAAACCAGAAAATTAGTAAAGTGGAAAACGACTATTGCTTGTTGCGTTTTGACATGAGCGGCTACTTTACAGCTTCAAGTTGTCGTTGCAGCCCGCCAACTGATTTTCTCCTCTTCAACAGCCACTCAGCTCTTCAATAAGCAAATAAAGATCACTTCTCTAACACAACTCCTTGATCTTTAGTTTGGTAAACACCCAAACCAGATCTTAGAAACTCACACCTCTCACCACTAAGCCCTTTGGTAAAAATATCAGCAAGCTGATCTTTAGTTGAGCAATACTTCAATTCAACTTCATTGTTCTTCATAGCATCCCTTAAAGCATGAAATTTTACTTGAATATGTTTAGTCCTGCCATGATGCACGGGGTTCTTTGCAACAGCAATGGCTAACTGATTATAAACATTAAGTAAGACTCCCTTAGTCAAGACCACTCCCAAATTTGACAAAACTTTCCTCAACCACTGAGCTTGATTTGCTGCTGCAGTGGCTATGTACTCTGCTTCAACAAACGATTGAGCAACAATTTCTTGCTTTTTTGAATTCCATGAGAACACAACACTACTAAAAGAATAACAGTAACCACTTGTGCTCTTTGAATCATCCAAAGAACCAGCCCAGTCACTATCACTGTATCCAACAACTTCAAAACTTTCATCCTTCAAGTACCTGAGACTAAAATGAATTGTCCCTTTCACATATTTAATAACTCTCTTTACTGCTTTAAAATGATCCTGTGATGGAGATTGCATGAACCTTGAAAGAAGACAGGTTGCATACATAATATCTAGTCTTGTAGCAGGTAAGTATAATAATGAACCTATCATGCTTTTATACAACAGACCATTTGCATCACCAGAATCATCAACCTTACCGAATTTAGCTCCTACAGTAAGTGAAGTAGGAACAGCCTTACACTCACTCATATTAAACTTCCTCAGTAAATCTCGAGCATACTTGGCCTGATGGAAAAAGATTTCCCTATCACGTTGTTGAACTTCCATACCTAAAAAGTAGGTCATTAATCCCAAATTTGTCATTTCAAAAACTAACATCATTTGAGCCTTAAAATTCATCAAGTACTCCTTATCTAGACCTATTATTAACAAGTCATCAAAATATATGGCAACTATCAACTTAACTGAACCATCAACCTTCTAAACATACAATGTTGATTCTGTCAAAATTCTTTCAAATCTCAAACTTCTCAAATGCTGGTCATTTCTATCATACCAGGCTTGTGGAGCCTGTTTAAGACCGTACAAAGCTTTCACCAACTTGTGGACTTTAGTTTCCGATCTTTTCACGACATAACCCTCTAGCTGTTCCACAATGATGTCTTCTGTCAAAAAACCATTCAAGAATGCAGATTTTACATCAAGATGGCTGATCTTCCAACCTTGTTTAGCTGAGAATGCTACAAGCAATCTTATAGTATCAAGCCTAGCAATAGGTGAAAATGTTTCAAAAAAATCAAAACCATATGTCTGTGCAAACCCTTTTACAACCAGCCTTGCTTTGTACTTGTTTACTGTACCATCTGGATTCAACTTAGTCTTGAACACCCATTTACCACTAATAACATTCTGATCCTTTGGCCTTTCTACCAAATTCCATGTGTTGTTCTTCAAAATCATACTCATTTCAATGTCCATTGCAGCTTTCCAATTTGCATCTATATAAGCTTCAGCTAAACAAATAGGTTCTACCACAGCAACATTACATCTACTATAGATATCAGCCAAGGACCTAGTCCCTCTGACTGCTAAACTTTCATCTTCAATGTCTTCAGTCTCACTAGCTTCATCATCAACTAATTTGGTTGACAATTCCACTAGATCAACTCTTTCAACAACACTTTTTCAAAATTCCATTTCAACCCCTCATCAATCATTTCTTCTTTACTTATAAACAGTTTCTCAAACTTAGCATCCAATAGTTTGTACCCTTTGGAGACCTCACTATATCCTAAGTGAATTGCCTGCAGAGCCTTAGGATCCAATTTAGACCTATTCTCATCAGCAACCTTAGCAAAGCAGACACAACCAAAAACTCTAAGATGTGACACTGTTGGTTTATAATTATACCATAGTTCATAAGGAGTTTTTAATGCTAAAGCTTTTGTACATGTCATATTTAGTATATAAGTAGCAATATTCACTGCCCCAGCCCAAAAACTTTTTAGTAAACCCATTTGAAATAATATGCGTCTACCCATCTCCAAAAGAGTTCTATTTTTCCTTCCTGCTATCCCATTCTGATGAGGACTGAAAGCAACAGTCAACTGATGCCTTACTCCCAAATTCTCCAAAAGCTTCTCAAACTCTAATGAAGTGAACTTTGAGGCATTGTCACTTCTCAGTGTTTTGATGTGCAGCTCTGCAAAGCTCTCAACTAAATTTTTGAACTTAACAAACTGCTGTAAAGCATCTGACTTATGCACCAGAAAATAAACCCAACAAAATTTGGTAAAGTCATCAATGAAAAGTGTAAAGTACTTACTACTTTTCAATGATGCTTCTTTCATAGGACCACAGAGATTTGTATGAATGAGTTCCTACTTCTACTGAGCTTTCCACCTCCTCTACTTAAGATGGGGCTTCTTACACTGTTTTCCTAACTGATATACATCACATAGTTTCAAAGCCTTTTGAATGCCAGGAAGTCCATCTACCATACTTTTTGATGCCATCTTGACAAGTGAATCATAATTCACATGCCCAAACCTCCTATGCCACAATTCTAACATATTAACCTCACCATAGAAAGCACTATGCTTAGTTTCCATTAGATTCAAAGGACAACATCTACTCTTCATAGCTACTATAAGAATTTCAGCACCTGCTTTATCAAAGATAGTGCAAGCTTTATCTTTAAACAGCAACACATACTTGTTATCAGTCAGTTGACCAACATTCAACTCGTTTTATTGTGCTTTTGGTACAAAATACACATCAGAAATAGACTTCAAACCTTTTGGAGTTTTGACAGTAACAGTACCTACTCCAAGTATCTTTAAAAACATACCATTACCAATTCTCACTCTGGCATTAAAACTCTTATCAAGTTTATTGAACAGTTTCTCATTACCATGATGTGATTAGATCTTCCTCTATCAATCAACCAGGTATCATTTTTAGCTGAATCAACTTCAACCTCAACCATGAACAGAACTTCTTCAGGCTCAGTAATTTCTTCAGTTACTGCTGCTTTATTAACACTTTTAGCTTTTTTCACTTTGCAAACCCTCTTTATATGTCCAAGCTGATTACAGCCTCTGCACTTCACATTAGGCCTATTCTAGCGGTATTTAAGTGTATGATTGCACTTCTTGCAATGAGGACAAAGAGGATACTTGTCTTTCATTTTTCCTTACTTATCATCACCTCCTTTACTATTTTTTTTTTTTTTTGCTTCTTAAAACTCTCACCCTTGCTCCTTAAGCCTTTGGTCTTTGCAACCAAAGCATTTTCAACAAAAGCTTCACACTTGAGAGCTCTCATTTGCTCTTGAGAAACCAAGGCACCAACTAGTTCATTAACAGAGATTTTAGTTAGATCTTTAGAGTCTTCCAGAGAAGAAATCTTAGCTTCAAATCTCTCTAGAATACTAACCAAAATCTTGTTCACAACTCTCTTATCACTTACATCTTCCCCTAACTATCTCAATTGATGTTAAAAATGCTTTCCTTAATAGAGACTTAGAGGAAGAAGTCTACATGGAGTTACCACAAGGAATTAAGCATATTTTTTTGTGTAGAAGGAAAGTTTGTAAACTAAAAAAGTCACTATATAGGCTGAAATAGTCACCTTGAGTTTGATTTGGGAGGTTTTCTTCTATAATGAAAGCATTTGGTTATGAGTAAAGTAACTCAAACCATACTTTTTTTATAAAACACAAAGAAGGGAAGGCAACAGTTTTAATCGTGTATGTCGATTAATGTTATATTTTAGGGAGAATATTTTTCGATTTTCATTTTACTTGGCTTGTACTCCAAAGAAGATTAGGGTTAGAATACTTCTTTATTTACTATTTTTTTACTTGCATACAAAATAAGTTTAGGTTTAATTGACTATTGTATTTACTTTACTTGCACACCAAATAAATTTATGTTTAGTTAGCTATTATAAAATAATTTAATTTTTTGCTTCGATCTTAAATATTTTCTATACAAACAGACTTCTTTCCATTGAAGGTTGCTTCAACTTTGAGATCATGAATTTCATATCTTATCAAGCTGACTTTTTTAAATTCAGAGTTGCAGATCTCCACAAGACTTGTACATTGATAGGAGGTTCTTACCTTGATCTTCTAGAACGTATTAATGAAAACAAAAAGCAATGGGGAAGCGGGCCACTAAACTTGGTAAAAATCTATGAAAAAAGGAATTCAATTAGCAAAGGCAAGTGCTTGGATTGGCTAGATAAACAAAAATCAAATTCTGTCATCTATGTATCGTTTGGAACCACTACTACTATGGCAGATGAACAAATCAAAGAACTTGCTATGCGACTAGAATAAAGCAGGATAAAATTTATCTGGGTTAAAGGAGATGTGTTTATAGAAGAAGCAAGAAGAGTTGAGCTGGCAAAAGGGTTTGACGAGAGAACAGGAGTGCGAATGGCTCTCAAAAGGAAATTTTGGCACAGCCATCAAACTGGTGGGTTCATGAGTCACTGAGGATGGAATTCATACATGGAGAGCATTCGCATGGGAGTGCCGATAGCAGCTTGGCCCATGCACTCTGACCAACCAATGAATGCTTTGTTAGTAAAACAATTGCTTAAAATTGAACTAATTGTAAGGGAATGGTCACACAGGGAACAAAGTGACGTCATCAACTATTAAAGAAAGGGTAAGCAAGTTGATAGCATGATATGAAGGAGAAATGGTGAGAAAGAGAGCGAGAGAGAGAGTTGGAGAAGTAGGAGAAACTATACGGCAGCTAGCTGCTGTTGAAGGTGGAGCTCCTCAAGTGGAGTTGGAATCATACATAGTTCATATATTACTACATAGATCCACAATAACATATTGTAAGCTTGATGAATAGATAGTTAGACAAAAGAAAAAGTAATACTGTTTCATCATTCATGTACTACTTTTCCAGGTACAGTGGTGTCTACAAGATTTATTTATTTGTGGCTCTCCTATCCATAAATTAAATTTTTTAAAAAAAAAACGTGTTTGAGAGACTACTGTCAAAGCAAAAAAATCTTGTTCATATTATAAAACAGCTAGCAAAATGAAAAAGAATTAACAGATCATTTTGGAAGAGTATACATGTAGTTGATTAATCCAAAATCTCACCCAAAAGTCAAGAAAGTAAGTATTCAGATATATCATTAAACGAACTAAACTTTACCAACTAATTTCGATCATCTCACCAGGAAGAGTAACACTGTAACTTGGGAAGAAAATCTGAAATGCAGCAGATATAGTCCCTGAGCCATTTTAGACAAAACTAAAGGCAAAGCCCATCTTAGTTTCTTCGGTGCCTTGATCATATATGTTTGCTGAAACCAATTAAGCTAACTTATAAAATTATTATCATATCTTGCAATTGACATCAAGCATATGTAACAATAAAAGAAACCGCAAAGGTTGTCATAAACAGAAAATTCTCACCCTAGTCAACCATGAGATGCATCCTTTTGACTTATTTTAGAGGATAGAACGGTGGGTTCAAGCATTCAAAACAATTGATCTTTTACTCTATAAGATTCCATGTAGGAAGTCGCATTTTCCACCACCTCCGAAAACACAGGTTTTAAGTATCAGCATATTTTTCTGAAGATGCTATGATTTGCAGTTAGCCATATCAATGTGAGACCATATGTATGGACATCACATCAAAATCTAACGAGTAAATCATGTGCTCTAAGCTTTTATACCTCGCATAAAGTTCTTAATGCCTCATCTTGTACGTGTTTTAATGCTTAACTAAAGATAAATTAGAGAAGGTGACAAGGATAAATCCCATCTTGTATGTACAAAGATAAAGCATTCTTCTGCGACCAAGTATTAGAGAATTGAGTTCAACTTTTGCAAAAAGCGGTGAATTCCAACTGTAGGAGCGTCACTCAACAACTTGCAACTCCAAGAATATATATCTTCATACTTCTTTTGCTATACCAGTTGTGCAAAATAGCAAGAAATTTTAAGGTAAGACAGCAAGCTCCACCCTATCAAAGGAGAAGAAACTGACACGCCCATTCTCTACATGACAAAACTTCAAAGGGATGGCACCCTGCTTCCTCTCAAGGGCCTCAATTTCTACTTTGGATGGTGGATTGCCCCTGTAAGAGAAGACAAATAGAGCAAAATGAAGAACTAACATACAATTGGATAGAAAATTGAAAAACCATGTTGAGAAGCATTTCTTGGAAACAAGTACCATGGCCATAAAGGCCCCATGTAATCCTAAGTAAACCATGCAAATTATGCTACAAGGGGATTTATAATTTCCAAACTAACAACAGGCTTATCTTTTTAAACTTCCAGGAGAGAAATCTTAAGAAAAAATGGCTGTCAATATTAGTCTCACTTCTTCCAGAAGTTATGCAAATAGCTAATACTAACATTAAAATCACAATGCGACGCATTATGAGCAAAAAAATCGTCCAAGTTTCAAAGCGTGGCTTTCTTCCAATGGAAAATGAACTTTGTACAAAAATATATAGTGCTTCTCCATATAGCAATACATGTTCATTGATATCCGAGGCAGCCCGCAAATTCTAGAGAAGTAAGAACCAATCTATTCAGAAAGTTCTCAATCACCTCATGATTAGGTGTCAACGAAAAAAATTTAAAAAAGCCATCTAGGGCTAGCTCGGGCATTGAGCAGTATGTGGGCATTGGTAGAGATCTTATAGAGCTGCAGTAGTATCCTCACATTCTCTCCTATAAAGGACTAATAAGTGAGTAATGCAAATGCAATGGTAATGAAAGGCAAGCTAAGACAAAAACCTTTTGACCTAGAAAGAAAACCAACCTCAATTAAATAAACTTGAGAAATGAGACAACACTACAATATCCAGTCAACAAAATGAGTACTCATCCAAGGATGGTTAAACTCATAACAGCATATTTAATCCTTAAACCAAAATTACGTTCAAAAATTGAGGGCAAGGGAAAAGGCATCAGAGATATAGGAAAGATGATGTTCAGCAAATGAATATTAAAAATGAAGAAGGCTCTACATAAACTACTTTCTTTTTCAGCAGCTCTTATAAAAGAACTATAATGACAAAATAATCAACAAAATACTTCACAAAGGCAATCATAATCATTTCTTTGTCTAACTAATTTTAGCTGCCAGAAAAGAACCAGTATTTGACAGAAATGCAAAGAAGAATATAAGTTTCATGCGTAGATAGGTGTGATTTTGTATTCAGTTCGCTTTAAATAAAGTCATGAATAGTCTCAATCAAAAAGAAAAAAGCAAATTCTGAGAAATTCAAGAATAGAAGAAATTATGAAATGCTTACAAAGTACACTTTTACTTTTAATATATCCAGATATTGAAATGCTTGTCTTTACCATGACAATTTTACAATAAAACCAATACATCTCCGGCTTTAAGTGTCTTGAAATATGCAACAGCCTTAATGTCTTGAAATATGCAACAAGGTTTTCAATTAATGCAAATAGCAATGAGAAGCCTAAGAAATTTTAACAGAGTCATTTCATGACTAGTTCTCTCTCTAATAAAGCCAATGTGATGCTTCAAACCTAGTAAGCAACCATACAACATTCTCACATATACTTGCACCTTTAACCATCAAACTTCTAGGACACAAGACTTTATATGGATAAAAAATCCAACACAAACGCAAATATTCAATAATGTGAATGAAAGATATGCAGTAAAGCACCAGATTTAGAAGTGTAAAAGAGTTCCTCAAACTGATGGGATTAGCAATAAAATATTACCTACTTAAGTAGAGGGAAAAACTTGGATCACCCGGAGAAGACTTTCTAAACCGGCTGTTTGGAAGATAAACATCAAAAGCTGGACTCACTTCATTAATCTGCATATTATCGAACAAATCAATAATGGAACTTGTGCCTTTAGGCTCCATTTCTAGCAACTCATTTCTCTCTTCACCGCCCTGAAGTGAACAGGTTCCAGTTTTGATCTTTAGACCCTTCACAGACCAAGCGATACCATGACGCCCAACTATATAACCAAGAGACTTTAAGTGCCTATAAACCTCAAAAAGCTCCCAATAACACCCACTTTCATCTGAAAGCTTCTCATATACTTCTTTTAAGGAAAGACATATACCATTTTCATCCGAAAGATGCAATGCCCCTATTTCAATCAAAAACCTACAACAAAATATTTTTGAAAAATTACAATCAAAACCATAAGCCTACAATGAACAAAATTTTAAGTCAAGTTGGTTTTCACCTACAGAGTTTCCTCAATGAAGCAATATGTCTTGCCACTACGAACCATCCCCATAGTCACCCACATCTTACCCTTCTTTTCAACAACTTCAGCCATAGCCAAATCATTAATCCATCTAGCCTTTGAAATATCTTTCCTGAAAACAGAATTTTAGCCATTTAATCCAAGTTCATATAATCCAGATAAATAGCTAAGGCTTCATTTATTCATCACTTATGCTACTTCTAACTTTATGTTTCTTAATTGTTATAGAACAAAAGTAAATGAGGGAAAACAAAACCCTAATTGACTCAAAATGTACAAATACAAAATCATTTTATATAAAAATAAGTTACACATTTTATCCTCAAAGAGTTAGCTATTTAATTTTTATTTTTTTTTAAATATTGTTCGAATATGTATCCTAACAAGTTTTATGATTTGGATAGAACTTATGTGAAGTTTCTTCAGTCCTTTTCCTCATGTTCCCTCATGAAAATAAGTCAAAGGCTTAAATTGCTGACTTGGCAAAAAAAAGTTACCATAGGGTCCATCATAAGTCAACAACTTTAAAAAATGTTTTATTTTGTAAGAAGACCTAGGTAAAAAGAGACAAAGAACCTTATCTAAATTTTGTACTTATGAATTTTATTCCAGAAGAAAATATTTTTAGTAAAAATAACAACAAAAAAGACAGCTAACAAAACAAAGAGAACCTAAATTGTAATTTGGATAAGAAACCAAATGAGTAGTAATTCTCTTCACCATCATCCTCGTTTCTGTCTTGCAGATAGATCTCGTTGTCCAAACAACTTTCCCAATCCTCGGCATCCATTATAATTGCAGCAATTGCTGCAAAAAAAATATATATATAAGGAAACATGGCTCAAAACATTCCATAATATTAATAAAATGAACTAGAAACATTCCACTATAGCATTATGAAATTTGTGATTAGAGGTTGGACTAACTTCCAATGATTTAACCATTTAATGTTTTTATTAAAAGTGATATAATATCACCCCAATTTCTCCTTTCATCTAAGAAATGAAACTGCTTCGTTCAGATCTATAAGCACTAAAACACAAATCCAACAAGCTGACTGGAATACAAAACTACCCATTAACTTGGATGAATATTAGCTGATAATTTTTTCATCCATTGTCTATCTCTTGGTTCTCTAGGTAAAAAAGGTACACTATTGAAGAAGTAATTTAAGAATGTAGGTGAAGTAGTAAAGTTGCCAACTCCTTTTAGATTGTCCCAACTTTCTAAATAGGAAATTTTGGCCTATTCCCGTCTTCTAAACAGGAAAGCAGAAAGGAAACTTGGGATTAGACCGATTTTATTTTCCAACAGATTGTAAGCATATGAACGCAAACAATGACCAACCTTAATACTTCCAAACCCAATTTTATTCAATAGCTTTTACAGTGATCAAACACAAAAATGCCTAGTTCAAATTGCAAGCCTTTTTAATATTTAGGTTGTTCGATCGTGACCATGGAAATCAAGATAAAATTAATCTGTATCAATAAATAACAAATACCATTTTTAAATAAAAAATAACAAATACCAACATCCTAACTAAACTTGTCAGAGATAAAAATTGCAATCTAACAATTACTAAGCATTATCTTCATATTTACCTGTGAAAGATTCTTCTCTCGATGGCTAGATCTTGTTTTCCTACAATAAAAAAAGAAGATGAAGTCGGAACTTATTGAACCTTAAACCCAAATCAAGAAAACCCAAATTTGAATTTGAAGAAGAGATCCTGACATAATTTGTAAATGGTTAATTTTCACTAAAACTATGTTTACTTTGTCTAACATAATTTATTCCGATAACTCTTACACATTTAATTGATATTTTAATAATCTTTTATTTCAACTTTATGAGTTTTTACTTTCATTCTTATATATTTACATTAAGATTCTTAAAAGGCTAATTTTTATTATAAGTGTTTTTAGACTAAATATTTAAATAAGCTCTCAAACTATATCAAGAAAGTTAATTTAGCCCATATCTTTTTATTATATTCAAATAAATTCCTGAACTTTTATTTTTAATCAAATAAACTTCTCTTACTAATAGTTGAATTTATTTATTTTCATCCTTATCTATTTTCCTATTTTCCTATTTCTACGATTTTCTTTCTTAATATTCCAAGATTCATATTTCTACTATTTTTGCTATGATTAACATAAACTATATTAAGGAAATTTTCTAAAATAAAATCAACCAATACAAATGCCCAATTGATTAACAGTTTAAAATAAACTTACCCAAAGCTCCAACCCAATTAAGCCCAGGGAAGATCGGACTAGCAAAAGCCCACTGACCAGCTTCAAAACTCAGCTCCCTCTTCTTTGAAACAGCGTCGTTCTCAACTCCTCTCCAGCACCAAATCCTTACCAGCAAAAGGGCACCGTTTTGGGTTGAGAACGACAGGATAATTATCTAGGTTTGGGTTGTCCGCGGAGAGGAGCAGGAGGTTTGATTCGGTCGGTGACGGGAATGGAGAGAGGGAGAGAAGAAGAAGTGAGCGGATAGAAAGAGGGCAGAGCATCTGCCGCCAGAGAGAGAAAATAGGAGTGAGAAGTGAAGAGAGAGAAGAAAAAAAAGGCTTCTAAAGCTAAGTCCATGGGCAAAACGGCGCCCTTTTGGTGGTAAGGATTTGGTGCTGAAGAGGAGTTGAGAACGACGCCGTTTCAAAGAAGAGGGAGCTGAGTTTTGAAACTGGTTAGTGGGCTTTTGCTAGTCCGATCTTCCTGAGCTTAATTGGGTTGGAGCTTTGGGTAGTTTATTTTAACTGTTAATCATTGGGCATTTGTATTGGTTGATTTTATTTTAGAAATTTTCTTAATATAGTTTATGTTATCATAGCAAAAATAGTAGAAATATGAATCTTGGAATATTAAGAAAGAAAATCGTAGAAATAGGAAAATATGAAAATAGATAAGGATAAAAATAAAATGTGAGAAGTAAAGAATTGAAGTAGAAAGGAAAATATAGGAATATATATATATATATGCAATTATATAGAAAAATAATAAAGTTAGATAGAAACAAGTCTTTAGGTTATAAAAATATATTCAAAAATAAATATATACAGGGAAATAAATGATCACTTAATTAAAAAATATAGCATAATAGATAGGTTTAGGTGGATATTGAATACAAAAAAATATATAATGAGCATATGGTAAACGGAATGAATTTACTTAGATTAAATTGTATACATAGAAAAGAAAATATATGGTTAGGAGAAAATATAAGATGGAGGAAGAGTTGGATGTCAAATATAAAAAGGGGAATACATAATTATGTGAGCTTATATAGGTAAAATAGGAATGAATTAGATAGAATAAATATAAAAATAAATAAACTAAAAAAGTAATGGAGAAAATATGTGTTATGAATTAGACACCATTTGTAAGATTTGTTATTTTGACACTTTTGGTCCCCATTTAGACATCCTCCGAAACCGAAATTGTCTTAAACCCATCTATCAAGATTGCCCTTCCATGAATTTGTTTCCACTAACCTTATGGCTTCCTAAGATAAAATAGAAAAGCCACAATTTTACCATTTTCTATCCAAAAATAGTTGACATGCCTAACAAAATCATTAATTCGATGTTATTAAATGTTATTTAAAAGAATTATTACATTAAAATTTTTGAATATGTTAATTTTAAATTCAACAATGGTTAATGACGTATTTGATTTATAATATCAAATTAGTGACTCATTGATTGGGCTTATAGCCTGTATTCCTGCAAGCAGTATTTAGAAAGTCAAATTAAGATTCGATCTGGTTATTGCTTTCACTACTGCTTTTTTTTTTTTTCTTTTGGGGGTGGTGTCTAAATTGACTGATTATGATTTACTATTCCCGTTTTGAAGGTTAGAAGCATGAAGACGATTGATTAACAATGACAAGCTGGTCTCAGAATTGAAGGTTTATGTTTTAAGGGTCGACGGACGAATAACGTTAACCTTTCAGCTTTCTCCTCCAGGATTTAGAACAGAAATGGACATATTAACACGGTTAAATGGGTCGCCAACAGTTTCAAAAACAGACCCTAACATGAGCTCAGCTCATACCAAAATGGAAAAATTCATTACAATAAACCACACTGCTCAAATTCAACTCTGCTTATACATCTCACCTATGAAGGGAGATTTCTGCCTATATCCACTCTTTTTCCTTGGTCAGATTTGTTTCACAAGTGTCTGGCAACCGTTTCGTATAAATCACGGGGCCAATTCTGATGCATATTATTTGCAAGGAAGGTTGCAATCTGCAAACACCAAGATATGCTTGTTACACACCCATCGTAAACTACAATAATTTCTCCTTCATCGAGAAACAGCAGAATTAAGCACCCGTTGCTCATAATGGAAACATTAAGTGAGATTGCTAGTTTAAAATACCAGCTTACCTTTGCTCTCATAGCGCGAAGTGATCCATCTGTATCAGTCACATTTTCCAAACAAGTTAGAGCTACCTTGAGCAGGTCCGGCACACAAGCTTGGACATGAGGAGATAAATTTTCAAACATGTTAGAGGTAACATCAGGTGCTCGTGGATCCAATGGAAGGAATGGAAGTTTGGCAACTTCCCTTAGAGCATCAAGATACTGCCCTAGTCTGGTCAACTTGTGGATAGACAGGATTGCCTCAAGCTGTCTCAATACAGTTTGTTGCTCCAAAACATGTTCCCGCTCTTGGAGACTGCACAATTAATCCAAGTTGCCATAAGGTCAGAAGAAAGAAGAAAGAAGAAAGATAAAACAGTATAAGCATAAGATGTACAGGACTAAAACAACTGAAAAGAGTTGCTGAAATATCTCAACCATGTAAAGAACACGTGTCACAACTCACAGGAAAAGATAAAATTTCAACTGGCAATTTTAAATTTGTTTTTGAAAGAAAGTAAAATAGCCTTAGCTAAATTTAAAATGAATGGATAAATTACTAACTATGGAAGCACTGCCATTTCCCCACATATTTTGATACTATATATTTTCCAAATTTACCAGCGAATGGGTAAATAATTAACAACTAAATTAGCAAATAGAAATAAGGCACACATGTTTAGCAACTAAAGTACAGGCAGCGCAAGACTAATAATTGGAGCTTAATCTATTTCTTTTGGGGTTAATTAGTCACAATCCTAGCACACTGGATTTCAGGCAAGAAAGAAAAATAAGGAAGTTAAACAGCTTCTACAAGCATTTATCACAAATTAGGACAACACTAAAAGTAAAATACCAACCAAATTTTGACATCAGAAACACGCAGCCAAATTTTAATAAAGAAAAAGTGGAGGCATGGAATTGGAACAACCTGACTTCAGGATAATATTTGAAAGTCTCCAAGATCTCATTGCCAGAATGAATGAGGCCAGCAGTTCGACTCTCGCCATCCAATCTACCGCATGACAGGGCACAAATTGCTTCAGATAGGCACTTATTTATTGTATCCAATGCCATTGAAAACGCCCCAACTCTCTTCTGAATTTCTATAGACTGAATTTGGACAAAGAAATTATAGAAAAAAAAAAAGGAAAAAACAACATAAGATTAGCTGCAAACCTATAAAGGTGCAACATTAGATCAACACCAAATACATTAATATATGAGGATACAAGAAGGGACATCAGATGCAGAGATGATATGTTGAGGACAAAAACGTGATTAGTAAAACCCAAAAAGAAATAAAATGGTGGCAACAATATGAGAGAGGGATCTGCCTGACTACTGCAAGTACCAAGGATAATGCATGTTTGGAATTGTCAATACTTACCAAAATTTCACCTTCAATTAAAACAAAGCTTGCACTTTCCTATGCAATACCGAAAACAAAAACATTGACGAAGCAAAGAAAGAGAGAGAGAATTACTTTCTCATACAGCCCAGCATCTTGACAATGGCGGGCAGCTTCCAGCAGAAACTGTTGTCTTGCTTGATGAGCAGTCAAGAATCTTCCCAATTCACCTTCCTCTCCAGCACCTCTTGAACCAAGTAAAAGATAAATCCCACCATCTCGTAACAATAGCTCAGTAAGGAGCTGCTTCAGCATCAAGTGCCTTTGCCTTTGCTGATCCACATTACCTCTCCCAGTCCATGATACCTGTCCACCACCTACTGCAGCAGCAGCTTGTGCATAATATTCTAGTGCCATTTGAAGGTTACCAAGCCTTATATACATAGAGCCATACTGCCTAATAATGCTGGATGCTTCTGCATACGCATCCATCATCCCCAGTTTTTTTCCAGCACCAGCACCTTCATAAAGGACCCCATTGTCTGCTAACACGATTGCTATGTGTGCAGCATCAATGTTATATCCTTCATCCCCTGCTTCTTTAGACAAGTATGAAACAGCCAGTAGTAACTGGATACTTAAAAGCAAGACATACGGGTATACCAGAGGGTCCTTTCCATTCTTTGTGTAATATGATGGCTCAAATTTGTTTAGGTAAGCTTGCAAATCATCCAGACTGTATGGTACTAAACCCTCATTCAGAATAACAGATGAGGTTCCACCGGGTAAGTCGCGTACTGCTGACAATATGAACCACAGGAAATCCTCTATGGTACTGAAAAGTGATGGTAAATCTCTGAGGAGACGGTCAATTTGCCTGCGAGAACCGGATATGATAGCATAGAGCAATAACTTTTTCTTGTCATACGCAGCTCGACCAACCCGATCACCCATTCTAAACATTTTTTCACACTCCTCTGCAGCAGCAACTGCAATGTCTGCTGGAACCATGCCTCCACTGTTAATCCACTCTGTAAGCTGTTAAAACAGAAGTTTTGAGTAATGTTGATTGTCAAGTATGATGAATTAAACAGTAAACAGTATGTACCAGTGGTGCAAACTGGTGAGAAGCACGGGATGATAGGGCAACTTGTCTTGCTTCATCATAATACCCAGTCCTCAAGCAAAAATAAATCTGTTACACAAAATGAACGGATTCTTAGTGAAACTTAGTCCTTTGGGAAGGGAAACAAGGATGAATATAAATGTATAAAACTTAGAAGGGAAAAAGAAATTTGAGAATAAAAGCATTATCATCATCTGTTTATACTCATTTGCTCTTTTAAACGGTGCCCCTCTTCCATACAACCAAATAATAAAAGAATTAACACCTCAAGGCACAGTAAAAGCATCCCCATGATACCTCTCAACTATATAAAAGATACCTCGAACAAAAGAGTACACAAGTCCTCTTAACAACGACAAGGAAAACCAAATGAAAGACAAACTTATATAATTGAAAACCCTGCTCCGTGTTTCATTGAACTAAATTGATCCATCCAGCAACTTAGTCTAAAGGACTAATAGTCAGAAGTCTATAGATTCCAGATGTCATAAAAATACAGAGACAGTACATTTAGATATCTACTTCAAAGCCTGCAAAACTACAGATATCACATGCCAAAAGAAACATAAGGAAAACAAATTTTTGACATAATCATTGAAATAACAACCAAAGACTGTCTAATGCTGACATGACAAATTCTATTGTTCAAGCTCACAACTGTCTGAAACTTGTGAGTTGCATAAGTAGTTCGACATTAGACTCTAAAGCAATTTGAAAAATAGCATTAAAATAATCAGTGACAAGTTAGAAACCAGATATTTTACATTTCATATAGATGATATTCATCAGGGATTTGACTGTAAACAAAATAAGTGAATTTAAATAAAAACCTGCTGCCAAGTGGTATCAACAGGAGGCTGCCTTCGAGCATCACCTGCGTCAAAATCCAGAATTCCATAATCCCTCAAACGAATCTGGATAACAAAGAAAACAAGAACTTTTAAATAAAGAAGATTAAAGCAACAGTTAAACATGCAATTTGAAGCCAAATAGCAACAGCAGACCCGAAGAAAGGCATGAACTCTATGCAAATTCCCAACAGCTCCACCAAGAGCAGCCTACATTGAGGTAAAAAAACAAATATCAGCACTGGAGAATTAATACCAGTTTTACAAATGAAACTGGTTATAAAGCAACATCGAAGACTACAATCCATCACTGGAAGCAAAAGTCATTTGGAGAAGCAACAATGAACAAGGAACAACGGGAACAACAGCAGCAACATTAAACAAAAGTGTTACTAGTACTAAAAATTAGAACCAAGAATGATTTCTGCATCCTCTTTAACAGCAGAATAATAAAACAATGCTAGAGAATATTGTTACTTGTGCAGGATGGCTTTGCACTGTATCCATAATGTATTTCTCATGTCCCCATTCCAGGTGACGCCTCGCACCAATTACTAATGACATCTTTCTTGAAACACTTCGTTGCATTGTCAAATCCTCACCCATTATCGTCTGCCAAAATATTTAGTTCATCAACAATGGTTTATCTGACAGCAAGTAGCAGGATAACACTAGTGTGTATTGTTACCTGAATAAGATGCCACATTTTCTGCATGTTAACTGATTTGCCACTAGATGCTTCAGTGCCCAAACTCTCATACGCAGCCTTAAAAGCTGTGGCAGGCTACACAATATGCATATAACGATCATCAGTAAATAATAATAAAATTATAACAAAACAAAAGGATTGAATTAAAAGAAACTAGACCTAATGTTTATCACTGCCGGAAAGGTTCCAGAGGAAAATGAGAAAGATGGATATCACTTGACTGGCATGTTTAATAACCACATAATACATGTGCATGCACACACACATACACCATATTACTGTTAAAGAAACAAATAAACAAATTCTAAGTAGACATTCCAGTGCTTTATGATTATGGAAGATGGCCAAAATCAATTTTTATAACTTGAAAGGAAAGACAATAATCCTTACTTTAAATGGTAAGCCTTGTTGTCTTGCATTGTTCAAATTTCTTACAACTTCAGCATATACTGACACTTTTTTCTCAACAATAGGCTTGTTAGCTAAAGGTACAAGCTCCATGCCAGAGGGACCTGATGAAACCTGAGGACTAGAAGCCATGGAAACTATTTGACCTGAATGAGCACCAGCAATGCTTTTATCAATCATGTTAGTCTTGGGTAACGTTGAAATCCGGCTCAGGCTCTGTAAGAAGTCTCGTTTTTCCTTTTGCCAGTCTTCCTGCAGGGCATGAGACACTACCGATCAATCATGTAAAAGCAGAAAATCTACAGACCATCTTAGTCATCTTCAATTTGTTAATATTATGTGCAATATTTCAAAAAAAAATTATCAGGTCTTTTGGTACTAGAAGAACTACTTGATTAGCAAGAAGCCCATGGAGAAACTGTTTCCACTTATAAGTTGCAAAAAGCACTGAAGACAACTTATATTGAACAATACAAAAGATAAAAATCCCATAAGGGAAAAATACTGCAGCAAAGTACTACTCCTTTACCCTCAAAAGTGGGTAACACTAACCTCCAACACTTTCATCATATAATCATTAAAACTTCTGAGGTTATCCTTCTGAGCTTCTTGGATGGCTGAAACCATTGCAATTTCATGAACCTGAGATTAAAACATTGCACGAACAATGATCTATCAATCACCTTCAAAATTAAGCAGCAAAAGTTTACGTTAAAGAGGGCTTATTCATTAGAATATAGACAAGGCCAGGATAATAGAACAATCAAATGTGAAAAAGGACTTGCTCCAAAAACATTAGCAGCACTCAAGACTCCTTACTCAAAGTTCTTTTATGATGATCATATAAAAAAGATTATTAGACTGAACAAGCTGATGATTGTAACAAGGCAAAAAGACATAACAGCCCTGTACCTATACACAATTTATCCCCTGTAATTTCACCCACCAAAAACTCAACTCAAGTACCTTCATTACCAGGTTCATAATTAGTTTATATAATACGTCTCATTTTAATCTTTTAGAAAATCAAGCTTCCTTTCACCAAGTACCAAGTAATGAATGAAAATCTATAATTATGACAACCACCCTCCTATAAGATCAACTCTAGAGGTGATGAGAGATTAATAGAAAGACACCAAAATGCAAGAACAAAGCACAAATGTAGAATAGCCAAGCCATCTTGGAACATATCAAAAACCAAACATATACACAACCATATAAACAATAACTACAGTATGGACCAAACAAGTTACAAGAACAAGAAATATTATTGAACACTTCACATGACTTTGCAGGAAAAGAAAAACTATCCTTTTTTTTTTATTCAGTGGATTAAAGACAATAAACCCCTGGGAAAGGCGAGAACTGGAGTTCGAACCCCAACCCTGCAGGAATTCCACCCCCGAATGGGGATAAGTTCAAAGATCCATTTTGGATGCAAAAGAACATTCAAATGTGCAACCAGTTTAACTAATTCCATGCTTTATCTCCTTGTTTTACTCACAGCAAGCTTAATAGTCAAATTGCAATAATTTGCTGATTTTTGCAGCAATTGCTTAGTAAATAGCAATAATTTGGAATTCACTACATACTCTAACCCGAAAAAAATATGCGATTAGCCAGAGAATGTAGCAGTCATTGACTATTATAAATTAAAAAGAAGTCATAAGTATTCAATCTGAAGAGCAAACACTACCTGCTGCAGATACTCCTCAACACTTGTTGCTTCAGCAGGGAAAACATCCTCAAATGTTGTCTTCAGAAAAGATGATCAGTGAGAGGAAAAAATGGTTTGTGAGATTACAGTAAAAGAGAAAATAGAACTATGAAAACAAATCAAAGAACTTCGAAGCAAGATACATAACCAAAATCATCACACAATCAATATCAAAGCTCTCCAAAGTTGATAATCATACTTAGTGATGCATGCATTTTATGGACCAAAGTAGCATTTAAACAGTAAAAATACAAAAAGGTGGAACACAAACTCCCTTAATAATGCCAGAGAAAATTTGAGATAAAAATGTCCTTATTTTGACATATTACTAACAATTTATTCCCCCTATAAATATGACAAAGCAAAACAGGTAGTAATTGTACAAAAGATTTAAACAAAGTTATTGAGTTTGAAGCCACAGAATCTGAGTTATCTTTAAATAAAAAAATGGAATATAAGAGATATTTACCTTCAATTCAAACGACTTCAGATCACGTGTAAGCTGCTCAGCATTGATTCCCTCACGTGCAAGTAGCCTTCAAATGCAAAAAAGACAATCTATATATTCCACAGGTAAAACAAAAAACCTTGGGGAACTAAACAAATGTTAACCCTTCAAATAGTTGTTAAAACCCAAGTTTGCAATATAAGGTTCCAAGCTAACACATTCCTCTTACTTTCACAGCTAACAATCTGTCCGTTTAACTGACAGCGATTACGAAAATCGCAACAACCAATTAAGTAATTCAAATTATAAATTACCTTGTGGCAGCAATAGATCGAGAAGGAGCCTCAGTTCTTAAGGTTTTTGCCTTGAGCTTCTTCGATAGTGCTTCCAATTGATCTAAGTTTCTCTGAATAAATATAATTGATGAACCCAATGTCAATGAAAACCAGATGCATGGATCTATATTACTAATAAATTTCCTTTTTCAAACAATAATCTCAGCTGAGATGGATACCAACTGAAGCTTCATTCAGTTAAAGAAACTGAAGACAAAATTTTGAACATTTGATTTTCAATTTCTTTAGACCAACAAATAGGTTTTTAATACTAATACTTCTTTTCCAAAAAAAAAGGTGGTTTTTAATACTAATATAAAACAACAACTCAAAGGTTCTTAAAATACAGACACTTCTACAAAATATATTGCTATAATTTATTGACAACATCAAAGATATAGACAATTCATTTTAATATCATCAATTTAATAACTAATAACAGTAATACCAATAGATAAATCAATATTTACAAATATATCAAGATCCTGAAACAATAGATATATGGTTAAATACATTGAATATTGTGGATATCATAATCCATGACTTCAAGCAACTGAAACATGCAAAACCAGAAGGCCTAGTTTGGGGTGAACTTTTCATCCTCTATTCTTATTATAACAAAATGGATGAACAAATTCAAAGCTAAATTTCATAGCACTTTTCTTGTTATGTGTAACCAAGTTTTTTGGCCAAAATGTCTATAACCTGTTTCTTCCCCTCCAGAATATATTTCCAAAAACCAATTTTCTGGTGAAGAAAATGAATTCCCATCAATGACTAAAAGAATATTAAGTCATTTCTTATCCTCCAATCAGTTTAGTTTTGAAAGCAATAAACAGATTTGACTGAGCCAGGGTTTTCTATTTAGCTAAATTTCTCTCATCTAAAACATTAACAGATATTTAAGTTCAAAGTCTTGATTTTTCATACTTTCATTTATTTCTGCAGCACAGAAACACAGTATTAAAAGAATTAATGACATAAACCACATTAGCTGAATTAATCTCCACAAGGAAACATTTATATCATTGGGGCTTGCAGTAGGAAATACATGAGAACACATTGGTTCCGTTGCCTATGCTGTACATTCTGAATCATTACAAAAAAGCTGAGGGACAAGCCAGATTACTGGCGGACTAACATTTAGCAGAGCTTTTTGTTCTCTATTCCTTGAACAATGAAAGATAATAAAACCCAAACAGATTCGTAACTTCATGTTATTCTAATGCATTTTCTCACAACCGGACAATAAAGGACAGAGGAAACCTTAATTAGACTCAATTAAACAAAGGTCCTTTTCATTTTAACTTACACCATAAAAAAAATGAAAACTTGACGTTTTTAACAGTCTTTTCCTGTTTAAAAGCTACCAAAATCCAAATAAAGCATTGAATTGATTATGAACAATTCATCTTCCTTACTCAGATAAGTATTTCTCCTTCCCAGGCAACTGAATGAAGCATTAAGAGTTACATTCATCCAGTCAAGTATACAAGATAGAACCACATTCTCCACTCATAAAAGTAGAAAATGTTTCTGAACTATCTAAAATAAATACTCAAAGATCAGACTATCAAATACCAGCTTGAAGTTTCTTTCCTCAAACCATCTAAACCTAGAAATAAAGATTTTAGAACTCATTGCTTCAACCTCACTACTGTTGCTTCAATTTCCTTAGCACCAAACTTATCGCTTTCTTTTCGTTCCCTACATTTTCTAACATGAACTCATGATTTCCTTTCCTTGCTTTTTTTCAGCGAGCGACAAAAGCAATAGGAAATGTAAATAAAAGAGAAAAGAAGCACCTGAAAATGAATGAGGCTTAAGATAATTTCAAAAAATTTCCATTTCACAAATATATATATAGATGAACCATAGAAGACTTTCTCCACTTGAACATTTTTCCAATTTCATTACCTTTCCTTCGTTTTCTAGGCATCCAAACATAGCAACAAGCTAAAGCAATCAACATTTTCCCGTTTAACCGTCACAATAAAATCCAAATTATTTTCGTTTTTCCAACGTTTTTCTCGATTTTTAAAAATTTGAGAATTTGAAGCATCTTTTCTGCAACATTTTTCCATTTTACAGGAAAAGGAGGAGAAAGTGAAGAGAGGACCTGAAGAGGAGGAAACTGAGCAGAAGGAGCGGCTTGCTCGAGAAGCTTGGAGGAAGAGTGGAGAAGATCGGTCCAGCTACTCATGTCTTGCTCACTCGCCATCGCCCCCCTTGGTCCTTTGGGATTGTGATGGGAGGGAAAAAACTGGGTTTTAGCCTTTTATGCTAAAGCCCTAATTTTTAAAAACGGTCATACAGCTTTCCCTTATTATCGAGGGAGCAGCAGCAGGAGCAGCCAGCTACCCCACTCGGTTTGGCCTATGGACCATTGAGACGTGGGCTCCGCTCTCGTTCTTGTATTAAAAATTTCATTAAAATAAATTTAAAAGCAAGTTTAAATTGTATAAATTTATTGACATTTTTGTTTATGTTTAAGTAATAGATCAGTTTGTCTTAAATTTGGTTTAGATTTCTTTTTTACTATTATTTATGACTTTAGATTATTAAATTTAAAAGATCATATTGCTCTCTTCATTTCTTCCTTCTTAATACTTTATTTAAAAATTTCTAAATTAATTTTAAATTATTTTTTATTGGCATAAAACAAATTTATTCTTTACTTATATCAAAATATGATCAAATATTTTTTCAATCAAATAACTAAGGTGGCGTTTGGTATCAGAGATGTAAGCCACATTTCCTGCAATGTGGCTTATTAAATTACATTGCAGTGTTTGTTTTGTAACAGATCACTGCAATGTAAGATTGTAATACAATCACATTGCAGCCAATGGATGTAATGTGATTACAGTCCAAAACCAATGCAATCACATTACATTGCACTCTGCAATGTTCTTAAAGACAATTTTACCTTTCAACTTTATTATCTTATTAAAAATATTTTATAATATTATAATTAAAATAAATATATAATATAAGAATAAAAATTAAAATAAATATATAATATAAGAATAAAAATTAAAATAAAATAAAATATAAAAAATTAATATTTATATAATATAGATAAAACAAATTAAAATAAAATATATAATATAAAAAATATATTAAAGAAATGAAAATAAAATATATAAAATTATAATAATAAATAAAAATAAAATATATGACATTAAAAATATATTTAAAATATGATATTATATAAAAATTAATAATATAAATATAAATATATTAAAAATAAAATATAAATTATTATAATAATAAATAAAAATAAAATATATGATATTAAAAATATATTTAAGAAATGATATTATATAAAAATTAATAATAAAAAATATAAATATATTAAACTTATATTTTAATAATTAGGGGTAATTTTGATAATTAACATTACATTCCCACTAAAGTACTTGTAAACCAAACACTGCAATGTTATCGTCCCTGCATTTTAATCATTATTTTACTTATATACCAAACACTGTAATGTTATTTTCCCTGTAATCACATTGCTTGCAATCACATTACTTGCAATCACGTGTAATCACATTGCATTGTAATGCACCAAACGCTACCTAAATGTATTTAGTATTAAGAATTTGTTTGTTTTAATTTTTTAATTTAAAAATTATAATAAAATTATTATAAAATATAATAATTTTTAAAATTAAGCTACTATTGATCGAAAATACCCCTCTCAACTTTTCAAAAAGTATTTTCTTTGTCAATCTATTTTCCTCCTTTTTAATCTTTTTTATTATGCAAATCACTTTTTTCTAATACAAATCATGTTCTTTTTTTCATTTATCTTTCTCTATAAAAATTTAGCAACAAAATAACAAAATTTAATTTTTTTTATTCTCATAAAAGTTAAAAAAAAAGAATATTCAAAAATTAAAATTACATTTAGGTAATACTTAAAAGTTTTCTTTTTTTTACCAAAAATTATTTTAACATCAAATACATTATTTCCTCTTTTCTAGTCTTACTTGAAAAATTTAAACATTATAATCCGATCACTTACTATGTTAACAAAAATTTAGTAGTATTATTATATAAAATTTAAAAATTGTTTCATTTTTTATATAAATTTTTTATATTTATATTTAAAATAATATATAAATTCGAAATAAATTTATTTTACTTGATATATTAATTGATTGAAAATGATATAAATAATTAATTTTACAAATGAAATGAAGAAAACAAACACTAACCCAATTAAATAGCTAGGGATTCACCTTGTCTAATTCTTTTGACGGCAAGCCTACCCATAAAACAAAACCAATTAAATAACAGAAAGCAGAGCTAAAATTAATTACAAACCAATTAAATAGCATAAAGTAGAGCAAAAATTAATTGAAGAAAAATAATGAAATAAAGAAGTTGATTTTTTTATTTAATTTTGTTTGTGTAAAATAAAAAAACTGACAGGCACGGGTAAGTGTAATCTTTGCCCATCCGCCAAACAGCAAAGGCCTGAAGGTCGATCGGTTGGAGAGGAAGAGAAATGACGAGGGCTACTCAAATCTTACGCAAAGGCGGCAAAGCTCTGGAGGATTTCAACTTGCTTAAAGTCTTGCAATCTGAAATATCCCACGAACTCTCCTCCAATTCTTTTCAGGTTCTTTTATTTTTCCTTGTCTTTTTCCCTTCTCATTTATAGACATAAATTTCACTGTTTAAATTTGACGACTGATTCAGTTATTAATGGATTTAGGACTTGTTTGTTCGATGAACTTTCTGGGAATGCAATGGTTAATCATCAATTTGATCATTCTCTTGGGTTTTTCTTTTTTTTCGTTTATTGAAGAGGTGTTTACTAGAAACCGAAGGGGTCTGTTGCTTTGTTCACTGATTTTTAGGCTAAAGAGCTTATGATTGAGAATGGGCTTATCATGAAATTTAAGATTACTTAACTAAATGGGTTTTTCTTAAAATACAGGAAATTTAACTGTACATTGTTGTCATTCTTTTTCATTTTAAATCAACTATGATTTTGCTCTCCACCGTTGCTTTTGCGTTTTTTAGCACATTTAAAGAAGTAAAACGCAAATAGCAAATGAATGGCTGGCAAAAACAACCAAGTGGAGTCTCATCTATCCTCTGGTGCATTCAATTTTAATACTTGGAAATACAATGGACCCAAATGATTTTGCAGAATCTGATCTTACTCTCATCATTTAGATCTCAGTCAAGACATTATATGACTTTGAATAAAGAAAAGTAAGCACACTTATATTGTTAAAGTTTCTCACACTGCAGTGGGGATAGCTCATTTGTTTTGATGATAGTTTATAGTTCATCTTGAAGTTTAAACATCTTAAAAACTTATGTCCCGCAGTTATAGCATTATTAATTTGGGAGAAATGGGTGTGTTATATATTGAATCAGGATATCAAGAGCGGCTCTCTAGGAGATTTTGTATTGGACTGGAATTCAGCACAGTCACATGATGTTGTTTTGCGGAGAAAAAGTGAGTCTGGTGAAGAGGTTGCTGTTTCAGCCTTGTTGGGCCACGAGACACGTGATAGCGAGGGTAAATTTCCAAGGGAAGTTTTCATGAAGGTTTGTGTAAGAAAGCCTGGCTTGAGTTCTATGTTGCAGTTTGATTGTGGAGTTTCTGAGAAAGGTGTTCATGGATCTGACTTTAACATCCATAGCGCCTATTATCTCCAATCATCAACCATTCCTAATTCTTCAATCTACCGGGGTCCCTCATTCAGGTGAAAATTTTGCTGTCGGTATTCCTCTTACCAAATTCTATCTGCTCTAAAGAATGCTGCTTATTGTTCAATAATGATTGTTTTTCTGATATTCCTTTATTTTATAAATGTTCAGTCAATGTCTATGATTTTATGGGTTACTCACTATAACGGAAGTGGATAAGTGGATGTGGTGTGTTTAAGATCATTCCAGAATTTAAAACTACATCTAACTGTATGTGCACATGTGCATGTGTAGTGTGTTTCATGTGTGTTGTCTCACCTTCCCCCTTTCTTGTTGCCTTTATTTAGGCTGTTATGCTGAATAGAAGATTTGATTGAGATGAGGATTGATGTGTAACTAAACCCAACTAATTTATGATGAAGACTAGGTAGAAGTCCTGGGTTAAATTAACCAATGAAAATGAAATTTTTAGCTTTCATTAACTTTCTAAGGATAAACTCATTGATTCCAGCAAGGCCAATCACAGTTTGAAATTTGTCCATTTTTTTTGGGTGAAGATCTCCTTGTTCACAGCGTAATACGCACATGCGAGTGTGTTATAGCATGAATTTCTCAAATGGTTGTTATTTATTCCCAATGTTTTTAGTTTGTAAAATTAGTTGATAACATAATTTTGCAAGCTTGTTAATTTAAAAGAAAAAAATTGCAAGCTTGTTTTATCAACATCAGAACAATCACGTTCTGGTATTCATGGTCATTATAGATAATTATCAATCTTACTTTTTCTTCAATTTTTGCCTGTAGCTCTTTGGACCCTCAATTACAAGATGCATTCAAGGAATATCTTCTAGCCAGGGGAATTGGAGAAAACTTGACCAACTTCCTCCTCCTCACCCTACATAAGAAAGAGCAAGGTCAATATGTGAACTGGTTACAGATTCTTGAATCATTTGTAGCAAAAGACAAGTGAGATAGATTATTATAGACAGTAGGTTGAAGTTATACATGCTTCCACATTTTCGCATCACTGATGCTCTCTTATGTTTAAGTGGAAAAAGTATATTGATCAAGTAATTTAAAAAATCGTTCTCAGATTTTACCCATTGCCATTGATGATGTTATTTCAAAACTTTTTGAACAGTTTTTGTGCCATTCTTTATTACTCTAACATCAGGCAGTGGGTTTGACTCTCCACTACTATATTTGTCCAATTTTTGGTAAAGCACCTAACATCATTGTCTATATATATATAGTTATGTTAAAACACACATGAATGATCAGTAATGATGGATGTATCTTGTAGAAAGTTCTTCTAGTAAGGAGAGAGGTAGTGTTGCAGCAAGTAGAGTGAGAAGAGAAGCAGATTAGAGCAGTCTTTGAAGTTAAAAGTGCTCTTGTGATAGGAGGTGAGGGATAAAAATTAAGGAAAAGGTAAAGAAAGTGTAATGGCAGAGCACGGTGGGAAATAGAGTGGAAAGGGCGAAGTAGAGGAGAGCATTTGGAAAGAGCTTTTTGGAGAGAATATCTTAAGAGTGAGAGTCTATTAAGTTTTTCTTAATAAATTAACAAGGTTCTTATATATATTAAGTAGAAGTAGTTTTTTAGGTGAGGTTGGCTAAAAGGTGTTTATTGGACCAAATGGAAAGACCACATTCAAGGAGAACACATTCATTATGGGAATAACGTGTTAGCCCACTTCTTATATAAGGTAGTGAGTAGACATTTTAGTTTAATTGCACAGTGGAGCTCAATGACACTTTATAATATGTCAGATTTCTTGAGAATTGGGATACAAAATCAAGCTCTTTAAAGCATCTCAATAGTAAAACCAACCAGTGAGCCCTATTATTTGTTCATGATTATTTTTACTGTTAATTACATGATATTACTGTTCTATGTTTGTTCTTATTCTGTAAAACAACTCTTAAACAAATAATAAATTAATCAAAATCAAACATCTATATTTTGCTTCCTAAATATATAAGAATTCTTAATGATAGAAGTTCTTGTGCATAACTAATATAGTAATTTAATCTCATCGATAAGCATGTCTACATGAGACTTGTTATGGGAGGCATGTCTCAGTCTTAGAGAGCAATAATTGTTATACGCATTAGTTACTTTGTGCTTGTTTCAGGTGTCACTATTCGAGGTGTCGTATTGTTTTGCTAGTTAAATAATTTTTTAAAAAATTAGTTGGGAGTAGTGCACTTTCTTGTGCATGGCACTCCTTTCCTATGTTGCAAATTTTTTATTTTTGTTGTGTTTGTCTGTTTGTTACTCCATGCATGGAAAATTTTTTTTTTTTAATTGAAACATCAATAAATTTTCCATGCATAAAGTCAGGTGATGGGAATTAACTTGCTGAAAAAATTAAAGATTTTAAAAGAGAAGTGAATCAAATTCAAAGATTGAAAAGAATTAAAAAACTAAAGCCCAAAAGGAAAATAGATCTTTGCCTTAAAAAATTAAGCCTTCCTCTTTTCTTTTCTTTTTTTTTTTCATGCGCAACCCTTATTCTTCTTCCATATCTCTCTTTCTCTGTTTTTTTTAAGTTTTTTTTTATCTCTTTTTGTCTTATTGTTTCCAACCATTACCTTTCATGCTTGCATGTCTTATAAAATATTTTATACATGTTTCTACATTCAACACGGAAATGAGCAACTGTACAATGATAGTCATTGTACCTTGAGTTAGCATTTTCTTCTGTTGTTGGTGGTCGTGAAACGCAAGGCAAGTTTACATGTCTATCTCTTATATATTCGTGAATAAACACTCTCAATCTATCTAGTAGGATTGAGAATGGTGACAGAAAATCAATCTTTTCATCTTGTCTTCTTCTTAGATTGTCTTATCTAGGATGCAAAGTAGGTTGAAGACTTTTTCTTTCTTGATCTCCTTAAATTGCATTTATTGTTGGGTATTTTTACTCGCAAAATTGTTAGATGAGAGTTAATCATGCATCAAATACAAATAAAATACAACGAAAATAAATTAAAAAATTAAATTATGCCTCACATTCCTAAGATTTCTTTTATACCAAATTGAATGCAGAATTAAATTAAAAATAAAATATATATGATCATATCAAGTTTACTTAAATAACGAAGGTATATGAATCATTTGTTAAACTACCAAATTAGCCTTCAAAAAGATAAGTAGACATTTGAATGAAAATATCGATAATGTTTCAACTAAGCTAAAGTAAGCTACAACTAGCAACAATGGTGGATCTACCTTATAATTAGTGGTGTCACATGACTGAATCTTTGCTTGTCCCCAAGCAAAAAAGAAGAACTAAAAACAAAACAACTAACTAGAGATGCAATTCACCAAAGCATGAATTCTTTTTTTTTGTTTCCCAAAAATTATCTCACAATTTTAACTCAAGGTGAAATATAAATAATCATTAAATTCATGCTCAATTCAATTGTAAGTTTATTTTCAAATGGATTTTACAGTATTTATGTGTGTGTGAATGATCATTTTACAAAGAATATCATACAATCCAAATAAGATTATGCTAATGCAAAATTTAGCTAAGTGTTAGAATTTCATGGGTATGCTTTTCATCTTTCTCTACACTAATGTAGACAAACACTTATTCAAATATCAATAAGTCTTTATTAAGCTTAGAATATAAAGCTAGGGTCTAGGTATGATAAAGGATGTAATGTGACTCACTATCACCCGAAGCACATAATTATTTTAAGACCTATAGAGCGTTATTGTCTTTTACCAGGTACACCATTTTCATCAATTTTTTTTCGTTTTGTTCAACACTTCATCTTTCTCTTTTCTTTTTGGTTATCACAATTCTACACCCCCAAACTTTTTTTTATTGTAGGTAGTGGGGTGAGTTTTAACAATTTTTTGAATTTTTTTTTAGCAACTTCACCTTTCTACCTTTTTCAACATTTAGCTCAATCTATATTTCCTAAAACAATATATATGCTTAGGAGTGGGGGTTGCAAAATTGGAATTTTGTTTTAAGGCTAAGCTTATTATCATATGGTTAAAGTAGGAAAGGAAAAATTAAGTTCAAAAGGGTATACCAGGGATAAAAGTTTAACAAGGTTAGCTTGAAAGGATCAAACAGTTCAAAGATGGCCTAAATCATGTCCCATCCTAAGTGTTATACAGAATTTCGCCTCAAGAGAGAATCAAACAAATTCTATAATCTTTGGCTTCATTATATTTTTATCAACATAAACTTTTTCTAAATTAAATGATAATTCTAAGTAAAAGATTTAGTGTACAAATTATTGGAAATCGCATTGTACAAGTAAACTAACAAAAGAATATCACAATCACTCAATTCATGTCTATATCAAACCAAGAATCAAAATAGAAAGATAATCAAAATATCATCTTAGGATTGGTAATGTCATGGCATAGGCAATTTTCATCTCAAGCATTCCTAAAATAGATCCTAAAAACAAAAAACAATTACAAAAATACTCTAACCTAAAAACATCACAAAAACTAATAACAATAAAACCCTCCCCCACACTTAAATTGCATATTGTCCTCCTTGTGAAAAGCTTAAAAAAAAAAGAAATTAAACTCCCTTATCAATGGTAGTGGTATCTTGAAAGCTCTAATTTTCTTTCTCCTCATCTTCATACTTTCCAAACCTGCATATACAACAAAATAAGCTAAAGAGAGGTTATAATTACTTATTTACAATTTGTGTATGCTTACCCAAGTTCTCAAATTGAGTTCTTCTTGAATAATGCAATTTTGGTATAGCCTTCAAAACATGTATAACATTTGTGAGTTCATCATTCTAGTCTTTTGTTGTTGCATCTTGAACCAAACAAGCTTCAAGGAATTTCTTTGGATTTTCTATATCAATAGCTTCCTTAGGTAACTTATAAATTGTATCTAGAAAAGGAATGGAAGGCGCATATGGCTTGATTTGTGGTGGTGTAGATACTTCCTCCTCTTACTTAACTTCTTCATCTTAGACTTGTTTGTTGGAAGTATTCTCTTGATCTACTTTATCTCCATCATTGACCACATCCTTTCCGTTTACCTCATCTAGATGTTTAGCATATTCTTCTCTTTTAAGATGAGGCTTAATGTCTTTTGGTAAAGTTTCTTGAGGCCTATTATTGATGTAATTAACAAGTTAGCCCAATTGAGTCTCAAGATTTCAAATTGATTCTACTTGACTTTGAATGATGGCATCATTCTTTGTCATGAATTGCATCAACATATCCTCTAAAGTTAACTTCTTCTCAACTATAAGGGCTCTAACTTGTAACTGGAAATCATCCTAGAAAATAAGTTGTGATAAATATATACGACCCTGATCATTACTCCATGAAAAATTTTGGTGATTCCACTATGAGTTGTGACTTTTGGAGTATGAATTGTTTTGCTACCCATTGAAGCTACCATCAAATTGCATTGATTCATAATAGGTTGGACAACAATTGCTTGAATGCCTATCTCCACAAAGCTCGCACACCACAAAAAGACTTTGAAAAATATTAACACTCCAAATATCAATTTTTTGAGACAAAGCATCTATTGGGATAGTCAAAGCACTAATAGTTAATTCATAATCACTAGTAACCCTCCTAGACACAAATTATTTAGATAGCCACTGATAGTTATAATAATTCATCACCTCAACCAAAGTACCTGAAAATGAAAAAAATGAATTAAGACTAAATTTGCTTAGTATTAGTATTAGTAAAAATTTTAGAAAACAATTCCTTGGGAACAGCACCAAAAACTGATCAGTTAAAATTCTACTACATAAGTATGCGTATCAAATATATAGTATAAAGCAAGTAGAGTATCAATCCCACAGAGAATTGATCTAAAATTTTACTAAGTACTAAAATTGGAACAATTTAATTTTATCCAAACAATCAATATCAAATAACTAAATTAATTAACTAAAAATAATTAACCAAAATTTAAACTAAAAAGAAAAAAAAATTAAAGTAATAATCACTAGAGTAAAAATCAAATCAAACAAGCCTAGAATTACAATATCCCTCACACTTCATCTAAATCTTACGTCTCTTCCTCAACTTATTTCAATGGAGTAACTTGTTAACCTAGAGTCCTCAATTATTTATAAGAGTCTCCCAACTAGTCTTATAAAAATATCTTTTTAATCAAAATACTATATGCCTATGTGAATTGAAATTAAAATAGACTCATTAAGTTTAGGCTCTAATCTGGCTACATATGGCCTATAGGTATAACTCTATCTTATATGCAAATCAATTAATATGATCATATGCTATCCTAATTTTAGTCTATACTAAACTCCCTTTTCCAAGTTTGTTTAGATTTCAAAATCAATTTTATTAGTGGCCAAGCAATTAAAAGTATTAGGAACAAATTGAAATAAATAATTCAATTTTGTAGAAAATAAGCAAGAATGAGATTAAAAATTCAGATCACATGTGAGTTCAATTGCAATTGTAAAAAAATAGTTTAGTTCATAATATCTAATAAAAACTTCATCCAAAGAAAATTAGTCATTAATCCAAATGAAAGAAAATAAGAAAAACACCAAAGTAGAGAGAGAAAACTAATAATTAAAGCTTTGTGATCTTGATTCTCCCACCAACTCTCTTATTTTCCTACTTTGTTTTTGGGTCTTTTTCTCTAGAGAAATTACTTACTGCCTCTTCTCTAGAACCTCTAAAAAAGGCCCTTTAAATTGTTAATATAAGCCTTACAAGCTGATCTATGGTTGTATGGGAATTATAATTTTGAAATATTCATGTATGATATTTTGTTATTCATAATAACATTGAAGTAGTTCTTTATCCATAAGTTTGTGATTTAATTAATTTTTGTACCTATGTAGATAACGTCCATGAAACTATATATTCCTTGCAAAGGAATTGTATTAGGATACAATTAGAAGATCTTTATGCATTAAAGCATTGTTTCTAAAAATTTCTGATCATTGTATTATTAAGACAGGGCATCAATAATGCTCAAATATTGACACATGTTATGTTCTTTACTTGTGAAGTAAGAAATCGGTTTTATAGGTTGAAGTACAGAGATACTTGAAACTAGTATGTGGGTGCTTACAATGGGAAAGCGAGTTCACTAAACATGACCCGTCATGAGAAGTGCATTTGGTACCTCACTCAAGTGTCTATGCAATACTTTTCATGTGTTAGTTCTGTAACTACTACCTAGACTTGAGACACCAGGTTGTTTTGTATGAGGAGTACTATGTTTTGATTTCATCCTTATGGGTGCCTAATCAAGAATGCCAAAACAAGATGTTTTTAAATATAGTATGAACCCTATGAAGGTAAATGAGTGATCAAGATAAGAATCATCACTACAAGTGATTCAAGGGAAAATATCTCATTAGTTTTTAGTTGACATTAGCTTAATCAAATCCTTGACCAAGGTGATAAAGAGATTATGAAATGAGTTTCATAAGTTTTCATATAGCTAATGATCTAACTGCAAGAACAAATATGGAGATCAATTAAGAGTATGCACTATACCAAGCTCTTATCATCTTCGGGATATATGATGAATTAATGAATTACATTGAAAAATTGTACATTGAAAGGTTGTCAAAGAATCTTTTGACTCTCCTAACAATTGGATAACTATGATGCATTGCTAGTGTAACGACTCACTCCTACAGCCGTTACCGGCGCACAAGTCATGTAGGCACGCTTACACAACCTTGCAAGCCTTCCAAACATATTACCCTCACCAACTAAATTCTTTCCTTTGTCATATAATAACAATGCTATATAACCAGAATTTCAAATTTTATTCTTAAACACTCATAATAATTCTTGACATGAGATTTAAAATATAGGTACAACATATCTTAAAATGTAAACTTTCAAACATTACACCATTTAAATTTAACCAATAGTATCCAAGGGCTTCGGCCAAAACTAATTTTATGATACATCGCTTTATTTAAAAATATTAGACAACTTAACATCTATACAGCGGAGTGACACAAGGCTAAGGCTAGGAGACATCAATTACCTACATAGGGAACTGAAGTCCTCTCACCACGATTGCTCCCCACAGTTTACTTATCTGCCATATCAACTAGTTGGGGTGAGCCTTTCATACTCAGTGAGTGAACATGCAAGGAAACAAGCATTAAAGTAAAGCTTTTAATAATAATAATAATAATAATAATGTTTGATGAGATAAACTATGCACAGAGTTAATAGATTATGTGCAAATCAATAGAAAATGCTTAAATTTAAATCTCAAAATGTTTAATCACTTTTGCAGTGTAAAAATCTCATGCTCGAAAAAGTCAATTAACCATGACAATCTTAAACAATATAATTTCCCAAATGTCATGTAAACTAATAAATCAAAGCCATGGTTTTCTCAAACAAATATAATAGTAATGCCTTGCTCAATTAATAAAAACATATCAAATAAGGTATCCTCAAGTAGGTCTAATATAGCTCGTAGGCTCTCTTTGGGATATCAATAACATCAACACCTACTCGTGGGAACTCCCCACACCACCGAATATAAGTTGGGGCTTTAGGTCCCCTTTTACCTACTCGTGGGTAACTACTAAAGATTATAACTACTAAAGACCTAATTAAAAGAATTTAAGTAGGTATTGGTTAAATATTATAATTGTTATAGTATTAAGGACTTATTTTATAAATTTTAATAAGTTGAACCTAGATATAAATATCACATTATAGCCACTCTTCTTTTTCTCTTGAGTGTTGCCCCTCTTGAGAAGTTTTTTTTTTTTTTTTGAAAACTTCTCCTTTGATTCTTTGCTAGAAATCAAAGAAGAAAAGAGGACAAATCGTTATCCACTCGGTAAAACAAGCCCGTGACATAAAGCTCTCTCCTTGAGAAGGATCCATTGTAATCGTGTGTGCATCATTGAAGGCTAAGCGATTAAGTGGTTGAGATTCTTTCACACAAAAAGTGTTCACGTTTTGTCACCAAGAAGACTCCATTTGATTACGATATCACTTGAAAGGTATTTTTTCTTTTCTGATTTTATGTGGTGCTTAACTTTGCATTAAACAACCAAAGTGATCCAAAGGTAGGAGGCATGGTTTTTATTTTATTTCAATTTTAGTTATTCTGCTACGTTGATGCTTTAATCATGTCATTCTTATCATAAACAGCCTTTAAAAGCCTTAACTTCCAAAATCCATTAAGCTTGTCATTTTTGAAAAATACGTTGAGCGCCATGGCTCTAATTTTCCAAAGTCGTGGCTCGTTTTGCCTCAATTTTGTTCTTTTAGTACAATACTTTTACTCCGATAAAAATTTTGACTACTTTCTGATTAAAACTGAGCAAAGTGGTAAACATCAAAGTTGTAGTCCTAACTCTTAACTTTCTAATGATCTAAAAAATCATGTCATTTGGACTTCTGTAATATGAGATATGCTTGAAAAATCAAAATATATGCAAACAAAGCAACAGTCCATTGTACACTTTTCTTTATTAATTGAAATTATTTTTTATCCTACTCCTATGAAAACATAAAAATAAATATAAATAACATAAAACTAACATTATTAATTAAAAATGAGCATTTAAACATAAATTAAACTAAACTAATAAAATAACTAAAAAAACCTAAATCTGATATTAAATCTAGTCTAACTTAGACTAATTAAGTATTTAATCTCATATTAAAACGACCCCACTCATTTTAAAATTTTTTACTTAGTTGTATTAATTAAGTTAGAGTTTTATATAGTTAATGATATTAATGAACTCACCAATAAAATATAGATTACACAGTTGAATGAGTGACGAGTGGATGATTGATTGTTTGGTGACATATATTGAAAAAGATTATTAAATGATAGGTTGAATTTATATTTTTTTAATTTAACTTTTAATTTATAAATTTTAATATATTTATATTTTTTAATTTTTATTATTATTTTAATGATAATACCATTTAAAAAAAATTCATAAATCTGTCTCTGACTAACAACCATTGGGTTCGTTTAGTTAATGGTAGATACTTACATGTTTGACTATGGTACAAAAAACAAAATTAATGGCATCTGAAGTTTGGACCAGAAAAGGACACTTGGTTTGAATATCCATGCCTCTTGCACATGGGGGCCTACCACCCTTTGGTCCATTGAATGGGTGCAACACCACACACACATGCCTTTTTTTATTTCTAAGTTCTATATCGTACGTTAACGGGAATATTTTTTGTTACGGTTTTACCTACATGTACTCCTACCATCTCTTTATCATTGAAATAGGTTAAATTTTGTTAATTAAAATTTTTTAAAATCAAACTATCAAATGTAATCCTGTTTTTAATATTTTAAACTTTTTGCAAGCAAAACGTAAGTTGTAAAAACAACATCAAAATAAATGTGGGTGCTTGCTTAATTTAGTGGCAATCAGATCCAAAGTCAGGGTCGGCACAACCTAGTGAACCCAAAAAGTAAATAAAAAAAGGTCGGCATCTTGTTCTGTAGGCAGGCAACTTTTTTTATAAATTGACCAATCCATTTGTGCGATTTTTAAAATCCTTTGATGTGATGTGCCGCCCTGTATGGCGTCAACGCAACTCATGTGCATTGCTCTTAAAGCATACGCTCGTACCATGTGCCCCAGTTTAGATTTTACTACTTACTAATTTCATTATATTTTTTTATTATTATTATCTTATTGGCCCCTATACAACCTCAGCCCCTTTGTAAGTTACATACGTGGCCACCTCCTATATTTTCTATATATTTATTATTGAATTAAATGAATTGTACGCTTTATTTTATGTCCTGTGGATGCAAAGATCAAAAAGCATCTAACCAAATACCAGACATATGAATAAACTATTGTAATTCTTTTGGTTTTTTTTTTTTATATCTAAGGTCTATCTTGTTCAAAACAATAATACAACAATTATACATACCGAGACAATAAAGTAATTGGACGTTACAACTTGGAAATATACCTCAATCTGTATGATATGTGACTGTGTGATTATTAATATTTAAATTTAAAAAGTTATTGAATCAGTAATACTTGGATACAAGGTATAAACAAAAGAGATCTAAATGGCAAAAAGGGATAAGATACTTACATTCATTGGTGACTTTCATAAAGTTCTAAATAGTTTTAAGAATAATTTGTCAAAAATTACATAGACTTTCACTATGAAAAATAGAAAAAAAAAAAAAGGCAAAAGAGTGGTTGGAAAAGTAGATGTAAAGAAAGGATGGACAAAGACTAGGTTGGTTTGATAAGGGAACACAGGGCAAAGAGGTTGATAGAAAAGGGTTGTAGGAGTAAATTCAATTTCTGAAATTTGATAAATAGTATAAATGAAGCATATACTTCTTCCTTTTCCATTATTTTCCCCATTTTATCTTCTCATCATTTCTTTTTTGTTCAAAGTAGCTTATTCTTCAACTTTTTTTAGTAAAAAATATAACCAAACTTGTACTTGGATATAAAATAATAATTTAATTTATCATTAATTATTTCAATATCCTTTTTGAGTAATTGACCTTTTTGGAAAAACAAATCCTTTCTCTTATATTATAAGTGCAATTGACCTCTAACCCTTTACCCTACCAGCATGATTGATTATGGGAAATGGAAGAACCACTCTTCTATTCTTTATTCTCCTTCTATTGTATTAATTGTTTCATAAAAAGGTCATTCTGAGAAAAAGTAAAATCGTCGTTATCGACTCTTTCCTTAAAATAATTATTCTATCATGATTAAAATAACATAAAAAGGTAATTAGATAAAAATACTCTAAACTAATTTTAAAAATGACTAGCTTATGTAAGATAAACCCATCTTAATTTTTTGTTTCTCTCTACTCATTTACCTTTTTCCTTCTTTTTTTGAATTTCCTCTACCATTGAAAGACAATAGAGGGTGACAATGGTTGATTAGTGCCACCATGACCAGATTCGACTGTGAAAATGTCAAATTTGACATTTCACAATGAGATCTTAGTGTGAAAAGCTCCAATTTGATGCTCTAAGGACCAAATCCAATCACAGGGAACACCAAATCAATGTTTCATTCTGTCAATCGCATCTTTAGCGCTCGATTGATTGAAAAGAAAGAAAAAAAATTAAAAAAAATAAAGATAAAATTAAAATAAAAAATTTTCAAGTTTTATTTATAAATTATTAAAAGTTAATATTTCAAATTAAAATTTTAATAATAAATTTTTAATATCCTAACAATAAAAATAAAGTAAATACAATAATCATTTTAAAGTTTTAATTATAAATTTTTAATATTTAAAAAATAAAATAAAATAAATAATTATATTAAAATTATAATAAAAATTTATTAATATTTTTAATAAATTATCTAAAAAAGTAAATATTTGAAACTAAAAATCCTAATTTATAATAAAAAATATATTTTTATATTTTTATCACTTAATGTTTTTTATTTTAAAATTATTTTTATCAATAAAAAATAATATAATAACATTTTTATTTTATAAACTAAATTATCGCTGTCTTATTTTATTTTCGTAAAATAATCACTGCGCGAAATTTGATAGGAAGCTCTTGACCACCACAGTTATATAAAGCAACCATAAGTTTGTCAACATCAGCTATGTAGAGAAAACCCTACAATTCTCCAGCTTGGTCAGTTTAGCCCTTCCCTTCGAGCTGCCTCTCTTTCTAAAAGCTACTTTGTTTTTTTTTTTTTTCTTTTTCTTCTTTTCTTTTAAGGTCAGTTTGTGAGATCTATTTAGGGAATCGAGGAAAGCAAAACAAAATCAAAAAGCTAAACCAAAAAAAGCAATACTTGATAATTCTGTACTAAAAGTGTGGACGAGTGAGAGTGAAAAGGGGTGAAGTCGTTTCTTTCGTTTTGATAACCGGAAATATGGATAAACTGTTGAACTTGAACTTGAAGGAATTTGAAGTGGAGCCGAAGCACTCGTCGGAGGCAGCGTTAAGGCGGTGGAGAAAGCTTGTCACTATTGTTAAGAACCCTCGCCGGAGGTTCCGCATGATCGCTAATCTCGACAAACGATCCGAGGCCGAACAGCAAAAGCTCAAAATCAAGGTTTTATATCTAACCCCTTCCCCTCCCCACTCCCCCCTCTTTTTTTTTTTTTTCTAATTTCCCCTATTACTTTTCCTTTTTCAAATTTTCTGCTGGACTGGAAAATGCACACTTACGGGGATAATGGAATATATGTATATATATATTTGTTATTATTTTAATCTATTTTTGGAAACAAAGAAAATGAGAGCCATTCCATTGGAATTTGACTTGTTTTATATTTCTGTAGTTTTGCTGGTTGTCTGTCTATTTGTTTGTTTGTTCGTTTGTCCAATTACATTTGAAAATTTGTCCTTGATCTTCTGAGGAACCCAAGGGGGCGGCCGAGATTTTGCTTTTGGGCAGCTAATATTATAATTGTTAAATTCGATGCAGCTGACCTTTTTCCCTCAACAAATTTGCAAATATAGAAAGAACCGTCAGTGGGTCACAGCTTTGGTAATCTTATATCAAGATTTAAATTTTCTTTTTTAGGGTTGTTTTGCTTGTTTAGGCCAAATTAGATTAATACTAGTGTACAGTAACATATTTAAGGAGTTTTGATCGGGTGGATCAGATCCTTGTCTAGATCCTAATAATTCGGGAACATATGGGCCACATTATTGCCGTACTTATCTGCACGGACGAATGCTTTCTTGCCACGTGGGCCCCAATGGCCTCCAACTATTCAGATGGTGACGTGGCGATCTGTGATCCGTGTGCCATGTAGTACTGTAATTGTCCAACATGTTTAGGCTCTTCATGAAAGCCAAACTGGACGCCTGGAAATCTGTGTTGCGTAGCTTTTTCAACAGTGAAACATTCAAAACTATTTTACGAATCAGCTGAGTGTTTTTTCTTGGTGGTGTACTACTGGGTTAAGATTTATGTTTTTGACTATTTAATTTTTAATACTTTTATTATCATCCAAGAGTTTTAAAATCATTTCAGCAATCAGAATTTGAAATTTTAATTTAGGGATTTTGGGATTCAAAGCTTAGGATGAGAGAGAGAGAGAGAGAGGGTATATTTGACTTCAGCGGAATTTAGAGCCGCATGGGTAAGCGGTTACTCTAATAAAAGTTTAGGTGGTGTTATGTTAAATATATTAATGGCACTTTCAGTTCATTTTTCTTGATGTTCTCTGTAGTCGCTTTCTTGCTGTGGTTGTGGCGTAGAGCCAGGGTCTGAATTTAGTATTTCTTTTAATCCACGCCACTAATTAAATATGCCTTTTGGACTTTCGCTACCACTAATGTGGAACGAAACTTCCTTGAAGTTTCCTAAAAGATTTGGTGTATATATGTATTATGTGTATAAGAAACTAGGGGATACCCTTGGTTTCAAGGATAACGATGGCCATAAATTTTGTCCCATTGGCTCTGCTGCAAGAAGCATGCCCCTCGCGTCATGTTTGCCCCACTTCACTTATCTCTTATCCATTAAAATATAAATAGCATAATTCCTTGCCCAAGTGGCTCTTCTTTTTTATTTTTAATACTAATAATGCTGCTCTCTTAGTGCCTTCTAAGCGTCTTAACTGCTGTGGCAGTTAAGAGTTGTCTTTGAGGTTCACCTAACTGTAGTACATATCTTTCTTATTAAAAATTCCCTACTATGTGATGTGATATATTTGTATGTTGTTCAACATTGGGATATGGAATCTAATAAAGTAATGCCCCGTCAACCTGATATTTGATTTCTTTAAAGTTTTCTGCAAGTGTGAAGAGAATCATGTTTATGGTGGCAGATGTGTTCAAATTTTGCTAAAAAGGGAATATGAAATGACAATGATTAAAAACGTGTCATATTCATCTAAGCATTTGTTCTAAAAGCATTTCATGCAATGAGAAAGCACTTCTGGTGGTGCTATATCTTCATGTTGATGAGGGTACAATCCTATTCAAATGCCCGGGCCAAATTTCTTCTAAAGTAGGTCCGTGTAATTCTTTTTTATTATCACCCGAAGTAAAAATGTTAAGCTACAAAGGCATGCTGGAAATTGAAAGCTGAAAATAAGAGGACATAGATATGGCTGATGAAATGAAACCGGGTAAGAATACCTTATTCTTATCAGAACATATTTGGACAAGCACAAATTCAGTCTTTTATCACTATTTATCTTTCTTGAGGAAGATGAGTTTCCTTTAAGCATCTAGATAATTTGCTTTTAGCTGCAATCATATAATATCATCATTCATGACAAGTTTGGAACCATTTGAAAATGTATAATTAGTAAGATTTTTTTTTACTCAGAATTTCTAATGAGATATTGGAACTTCAAATAGTGTTGTGGGTTGTGAAGATCATTTCCCAGTCACCATCTTAAACACCAATGATAACACAGCCATTTGCATGTCCTCTCAAAATGTTACTTGAACATGAAGAATGACAAATTATGGCTTATTAGTCTGCCTTACACATAAAAACAAATGTCTTTGAACTGCATTTGGTTTTAGAAGTCCTGCTAAAATGTTGAGTATTATTGTTGCAATGAATTTCTACTATGATTGTTACAAAGTCGTTCTTTGACCTTATCCATTTTTCCCCACAAACCAGGAGAAAATTCGAGTCGCTCTTATTGTTCAGAAAGCAGCTTTGCAGTTTATTGATGGTATGATATGCAGTTTTGTAGTTCTAACAAAGCCTATATGCTACCTTTGTATTGTTATCAGTGCACTCCCGTATTACTCAACTGATTCTGTGATCATATTCAGCTGCTGGTCCACCTGAATACAAGCTTACCAATGAGGTTAGAGAAGCAAATTTTGGAATTGAACCAGATGAACTTGCTTCAATTGTTCATGGTCATGACATTAAGCGCTTGAGGTTGCATGGTGGTGTTGAAGGGATCGCAAGGAAAGTCGCTGTCTCCCCTGATGAAGGTGTCTACTCAGACAACATATCTACTAGGCAAAAGATCTATGGCTTAAACTGTTACACAGAGAAACCTCCAAGAACATTTTGGATGTTTGTGTGGGATGCACTGCAAGACTTGACCCTGATTGTCCTTATGGTTTGTGCAGTGATATCTATAGGTGTAGGACTTGCCACAGAAGGGTGGCCAAAGGGCATGTATGATGGATCAGGAATTCTACTTAGTATAATCTTGGTAGTATTGGTTACTGCTATTAGTGACTACAGGCAGTCCTTGCAATTTAGAGAACTTGACAGGGAGAAAAAAAAGATTTATGTTCAAGTTACAAGAGATGGGCGTAGACAGAAAGTTTCTATTTATGACTTGGTAGTTGGGGATGTTGTTCATTTAAGTATTGGAGACCAAGTTCCAGCCGATGGGCTGCTTATATCAGGATACAGCTTGCAGATTGATGAGTCAACTTTGTCGGGGGAGATTGACCCAGTGGACATATATGAACAACATCCTTTTCTTCTTTCAGGAACCAAAGTTAGAGATGGGTCAGGAAAGATGCTGGTTACAGCAGTTGGGATGAGGACTGAATGGGGGAAGTTGATGGAAACTCTGAATGAGGGTGGAGAAGATGAGACCCCACTTCAGGTGAAATTGAATGGTGTTGCTACAATTATTGGTAAAATTGGCTTGACTTTTGCGGTGCTCACATTTGTGGTTTTAGCAGTGAGGTTTCTCGTGGAGAAAGCACTCCAAAATGAGTTCACTAACTGGTCTTCAACTGATGCATTGACACTTCTAAACTACTTTGCTATTGCAGTAACTATAATAGTTGTTGCTGTTCCTGAAGGATTACCATTGGCAGTGACTCTGAGCCTGGCCTTTGCAATGAAGCAATTAATGGCTGAAAGGGCATTGGTAAGGCATCTCTCCGCATGTGAGACAATGGGTTCCGTAAGTTGCATCTGTACCGATAAGACAGGGACACTAACAACAAACCATATGGTGGTTAATAGGATATGGATATGTGAGAAAATTAAAGATATTAGTGGTAATGAGAGCAAAAACCTTGATGAGCTGGAGATATCTGAAGGAGTGTTCAGCGTCCTTTTACGTGCTATATTTCTAAATAGTAGTGCTGAAGTCGTGAAGGATGAAAAGGGGAAGAACTCCATTTTGGGAACACCAACAGAAACAGCGTTGTTGGAATTTGGGCTGCTTTTGGGTGGTGATCATGATGCCCAACGAAGACAGGTTAAGATACTTAAGGTTGAGCCTTTCAATTCATGCAGGAAGAAGATGTCTGTGCTGGTGGCTCTTCCGGAAGGTGGGATTCGAGCTTTTTGTAAAGGTGCATCAGAAATAGTATTAAGTATGTGCGACAAGGTTGCTGATTACAGCGGAGAGCTAGTTCCTTTATCTGAAGAACGAGTAAGAAATATCACAGATGTCATAAATGGCTTTGCCTCTGAAGCACTAAGAACTCTATGCCTGGCTTTTAAAGATGTAGATGACACTTATCCTAAGAATAGCATACCTGAAAGTGGCTATACCTTGATGGCAGTTGTTGGGATCAAGGATCCTGTGCGTCCTGGAGTCAAGGAAGCAGTTCAAACCTGTTTAGCTGCAGGAATTACTGTTCGCATGGTCACTGGTGATAATATTTATACAGCAAAAGCGATAGCTAAAGAATGTGGCATACTAACAGCAGATGAAAATGCCATACAAGGACCAGAATTTAGTAGAAAGTCTCTTGATGAGATGAGGGACATTATACCAAATATTCAGGTTCTAAATTAACGTTTGTAAAATTTCACATTCAATTTATTCCTTGGGAGGCGTACATTTTCTTGAACATTGTTATGGATTTCAGGTAATGGCACGGTCAAAGCCTATGGATAAGCTCAATTTGGTCAACCAATTAAGAAATATGTTTGGAGAAGTTGTTGCAGTGACTGGTGATGGGACCAACGATGCTCCAGCTTTGCATCAGTCAGACATTGGACTTGCTATGGGTGTAGCCGGAACAGAGGTTTGTGTGAATGCGCAGTTTTATTTGATTCTGATGATTCTGAGAAATTTGAACATGTTTGGCTTTTTGTCTGTGCTGACTTTTTTTTTTATTCTATTTGGCATCCTATGTGATTTTAATTTATTGTTTATTCTCTTAGTGTTATCAATGGAAATCATCTTTCTGGCTAGGAATATATTTGTTTTCTGTTCTGGTATTTGATTTACCTCGGGACTGTGGAAACTGGTTTATTATAGGAAATAAGCAACTCTACAGGATTATCATTTCATTTTTGTATTCATATTTTCAACCCCCTATTTTCTCAGTTGTCTCGACTTTCCTGAATTAGTTTATCGGTCAAGGAAAGGACAAGTTATTTTCCAGTGGTGAGAGTTATGAATTTTATTGGCTTCTTGAACAAGGTTTCTGAATATGTTGATTCCGACTTCCATTTTCTAAAAGATGCTTAGGTGAAGTTCTTGAGCTTTAAATTTGTCTCCATTCCTCTTCTTACTTAGATACTGGTCCCTTTCTTTGAAAAAATGCCTGTATAATTTTGTGAATGACTCTTCTTTTCCAAAGAGATTTTCGGAATCATTGTGCTTCTGATGAATTTTTTGCTACCATTTGAATTTATTCTCTTAGTTTCTTTGTTCTCAACATGCTTATGTTTTGAACAGGCCATGTTCTCATCATTCTTATTTTCTCCTCAACATGCTTGTGGAAGATACTTCTGCCTTTGCAAAAAAGTTTCTTCAACCTTCTTTTGGAAGAAAGGCTTGTGTAATTTTTTAAATGGTCATTTTTTTTTTATGTCGAGATCTTTGGATAATTACTGCTTCTGATAAGTGTTCTTGGATTCATTTAAACTCAATTTCTTAATATCTTTGTTCTTGACATCCTTGTGTCTTATTAGGCTGTAAATATTGGAATCTAGAACTGTCAACAAATAACTGTTCTTATGCAAGTACAACTAATGTTAAATGCAATCAAGTTTGTCATCAAGTTTTTCATTGATTACATGATATGATTAGAAATTGTCAGCATAGTCCCTTTGCAAGTACATCTAGTTGTGGAGGTCATTCAGACTGGATTATAATGTTTGTTAGAGGCTGTTAACTGGTCTTGCTCTTTCCTTTTTATGAAGATATCTGCTATCAGACTGATATTTTTGTAGTTTGGGCTGGCTTTGTTGCCATATCAAGCTTGTTTACATTCTTCTCATTCCATTCCAACTTTGATATTGTTAATACCTTGATACTGTCTGTACAGGTTGCCAAAGAAAATGCTGATGTCATCGTAATGGATGATAATTTTGCTACTATTGTGAATGTAGCTAAATGGGGACGTGCAGTATACATTAACATCCAAAAGTTTGTGCAGTTCCAATTAACAGTTAATGTAGTTGCTCTTGTAATCAATTTTGTTTCCGCATGCATCTCAGGTATGCTGGATCATGAAGCTAGCTTTTGTCAGACGTGTTGTAGTTGTAATGATTAGACATCGTCCTCATCATTATCTGACTTCTGCACAACTTTCAGGATCTGCCCCCCTCACAGCTGTACAATTGCTTTGGGTTAATATGATCATGGACACTCTTGGGGCATTGGCACTGGCTACAGAACCTCCTAATGATGCATTAATGAAAAGACCCCCAGTTCCAAGGGGTGCAAGTTTCATCACCAAACCAATGTGGAGAAATATTATTGGTCAGAGTATATATCAACTGATAGTCCTTGGTGTTCTCAAGTTTGATGGGAAGCAGCTTCTAAGGCTTACAGGTTCAGATGCCACCAGTGTGCTGAATACTGTGATATTCAACTCATTTGTGTTTTGCCAGGTATTATATTTTAGATTGAACTAGCTGAGTAGCTGTACTGAAAGCTTCTTCTTTGGCCTTCCTTTTTATGCGCATGTTTAGATGGATTATTCTTCAGCATGACAAATAGTCTCTCTTTATGAATTAGGTAGGACAATTATTTGGTCACACCATCCCTCTTAACAGTTGCAAGTTATCTGTATTTCCAAGTGCGCTAATTTTTAGGAGCTTAGGGCTGTAATTATTAGGTAAGAACTTGTCAGAATAGTTTTGAATAAGACTGTTTAACTACGCAGCTGAACATGGACTGAAATCGCAGACTTGAATCGCTAGGCAAAGAACTAAAAATCATAGCATAAAGATTGTCAGAGAAAATAATACGGACCATCTGGTTAGATGTGGTACCATTCAATTTGACTAGTAGGAACAAAAACAGACATTCCTTGGAATACGGCCTGATTGCTGCTCAGCTTTTGATGTGGAAACACCTGGCTTGATTTGCTTGCAACATTTGACAAGTCAGAAGTAAAGAATATAATGTGAATTTGATTTACTATCGGCATTTTTTAATATTCTTATTTCATTTGGCTGAGATGGTACTTTGGAGAAGAATAATTGATAATTATGTTGTGATTATTGAGGGTTTTTTTTTTTCCCTTTGGGATTATTCCAGGTGTTTAATGAAATTAATAGTCGTGAAATAGAGAAGATAAACATATTCCGGGGCATGTTTGACAGCTGGATATTTATAGCGGTCATGGTTTCAACAATAGCATTCCAAGTGGTCATAGTTGAGTACCTTGGAACTTTTGCCAGCACTGTACCTCTAAGTTGGCAGCTATGGGTAGTTTGCATCTTAATTGGGTCAGTTAGCCTGATTGTTGCTGTTATTCTGAAGTGCATCCCTGTTGGAAGAGCAGTTGTTAAGCCAAAGCACCACGATGGTTATGATGCACTTCCTAGTGGTCCAGAGCTGGCATGATTGCCCAAAAGGTAAACCAAAATGTCATTCTTGAGGCTGCTTGAATGGCAATAGACTTGGTTGTTGACAAGTTTTGATTTTTGGGATCACAAATTTTATTTTATATTTTCGTTTTTCTTCTTTATATCCTTTGATCCCCGGAGTTCGAAAGGAGATTTTAGATATAGTGCTGGAGGGACTTTAATTTTTAGGCGCACACCTGACCACACCTCTCTGACTTCTGACGAAGGACGGATACAGGTTGATACAAGTGGCATCAAATGACATCATTGACGTGCCAAAAATTCTCACTAATTATATTATTTTTGCTAGAATTTTATGTAATTAATGATGTTAATGAATTCATTAATTATTTTAATTATAACACTGTTTAAAAAAAATTTCGAATCAGCTCACAAAAAAATATAATATCCCGATTAATTTTCGAAGTATGGCTTGATGCCATGTTTCGTTCCGACACAAATGAAAAAGGGGTTATATCATCTGGTGTTAGTTGCTGGTGTAAGCCTTGGCTGATCTTTTTGTTCAGTAGCATCATCATGGCAGGTATCTAACGTCCTTTATATAGCATCAAGTATGCTGAAGCTTTGAGCAAGTTCTGAGAACATTGGTGTGGACAGAGCGATACTTGTATCGGTATAATCGAAGGGTTTGCTGAAGCTTGGCCTTGGCAATGTGGTTTGATTTACGTCGCTTTTTCTTCAACCCAATCATGCCACAGGTAAAAGGAATAGGGTTTGAGCAGAGTTTCAAGTCAATGTTTTGATCATCGAACCGTAGTGCTCCGTTTGGGTTGGTTTTGATGGCCGTTTATTCTCTTTATTATGATGGGTTTGTAGTACGCATTTTCTCCTATTAATAAAATTATCTTGCCTTTCAAATGCAAAAAAAGTGCTCCTATGGCTGCGGTTCATTAGGTGAAAACCACTCACACATGGCATTGGTCTTCTCAGCCCGACGCTTCTTCTCCGGTTAGCAATGGCTAAACATCATGCAAGATTTCACCTACCCGATATAAGGTGGGCAACTCTCCAACATTAAGCAGAATAGATGAAGCTAAAATAGGGCACAAGGTCTTCCAAATAAACAAGAAAAGAGAACAATAGCATCCAATACAAAGGGAAAATATGCCTGTATATACCACAAAAATAACTCCCTTAGATCAATTAGAATCTCTCTCCCTCTCTCTCTCTGCTCAATACTATTCACCAAGAATCTACCCCATTAACTTCAGTATGCTCTTCATAGAAACCAAAATAAACAGAAAATTGGTAAATGAGATGAATCATTTATCTACACCTACGCTTCGCTTCTCCATACGCAACAACGCCAAGGACAGTCATTGTATAACCAGCAATGCCCACAACTGTGACAGGATTTCTGAACAGAAGTATTGAGATAACAACAGCCACAGCACCTTTTGCATTGCCTAATACCTGATCACATTATCATCCCACAGGAAGATGAGAGGATGCAAGAACAGAGTGAAACTGCAATTGTCCATATTCTTGCAGGAGAAATACAAGTGAACTATGAATTTCCAATTGATGACAAGCTTTTAGTTGGGCTTTCAGCTGCATAGATATTAGTACGAGGGAATGCTTGAGTAAGGATATAGAATGATGATAAAGTTTGATGTGAGCATCTCCAACTTGAGATTCCTTTTAGGCCACTAGAGAATACAATGGGCTAGGTCTATGCTATTCTTTAAGTCTGATCCTTCATCCTCAATCATTAGTGAAGATGTGATTTTGAATCCTAGATCCTTCCTATATCCGATACAACAAAAAACCTTTCTTGAATGAAAAGCAGTTTCTTGGTTTTGTATTAGCATGCTTGTATAACCTAAAGACTGTAGGCAACATTTCAAGAGAGTTCAAATGATTGTAAAAACTTGGTCATTGTGACCTAAGCCAATTATCAGGGATAGGGTTATTATATACAAGTTCACAAATTATAGATATACTAGTGCTTCTACTTTGTGCAAGTTACAGATAGTTGTTCATAACCTCAACTTAATGAGAATATTTTGATGAGTTTATCAATTTAATGAGAATCCCTTGATGTATTGACTTGGGTCATTGTTTAGTGCTGATGATCAATCTTTACTACTATAATCAATACAAATAGATGTTAAAATAAACTAGAGGAGGACGGACGAGATTGAACCTGGAGTGTTAATGCACTTGTATGTTTAGTCACCAAGAAGTTTGACAAATTAGCTGAATATGCCATTGTTGAATTAACGAGAAGAAGCAGCCACATGTATCTATGTTGTCTTCCAAGTGATAAGGTGACTTCTAACACATTGGGCTCCATTACAAGTGCTGCAGGCACTAAAACTAGAACTGCAATTGGGGACATATAGAGTAGCAAATTCATTGAATTCAACTTTTCCCTGTAAGAATGAAACAATAGTGCAAACAGTTCTGTCAAGAGGGAAAAACAAATAGAAATGCTTATGAGGCAAAAGAAAAAGATCCAGGGTCGGTGGCGGGGGAGGAGAGGAAGAAGAAAGAACATTAGATATCATGCCTCACTTTGAAATGACAGTAAAAACTACCAGCACTTGTATGATTCGTTAGTTTGGGGATGAAATTTTGCACTCTAAAAAAGGTAAAAAAACCAAGTATCATAGCATCAATCATCACCTAAAAAAAATTGATTAGTCAGAAATAGTTAAGGTCCAATAATTTTGCTTCAATTAATTGTTTAAGTTGGAAGGCCAAGGTGAAGGGCATGTTAATTCTAAGGTTTCTTCTGGGAATCAACAAGGATCCCTTTTTGGTCTACTTTCATTTCTTTTTCCACTACATACCAATGAAGCAAATAATCAACAACCAAAGACAGTTACATACAAACTAATTGCAGGAAGTTTTTCTTTCATCTTTTATTGTTGTCAAAGTCCTCTTTGATAGAAGCTGGCAACCTTTATGCAGTCATTCGCTCAAGAAAGGCAACAAAGAAAAGAAATATCTAAATCCTTTCAGTCAGCTTTTTTGGCCAGTTATTCTTCTATAACTCATGCTTTCAAAAGTTTTCCTCCATCTAACCCTTTTTTGCCCCAAAAATATGTTTCTATAAGGAAAAAATGTAAGAATTGCACCACTCATAGCTGGTGAAGGTCGAATTCAACTAACACATGACATGACAAACTCATCCTCTTTAGTGGATTGCAATGGTAGACAATGACAATTGATTCTACTTGATAACAGCATTCAACTACATGGTCTGACAGTAACAAGAATTCTAGGCAAGTTAACTTTGGTTGAAACTGAAGTGACTGCTTCCCCTCATGGTCCAACTAGAAAACTCAAGGAAAAGGAAAAAAACAGATAAAAAGAAACATGCCCATTGCAGATCATGAACAAATAGAAATAAAAGTGTTATACCCTTCTGATGAAAGCAGGATGCCCTGGAGAACAGACTTGAAGGCCCTTGCAGCAGTTGCACTTATGCACATAATGAATCCAAACCAGTGAAAACCTGGTTCACCCTGCCACCAATAATCAAATTCAAAGAACAAACTTCATTAAACCAGATAGAGTGTTTTTGGGGGAGAGAAAGAGGCAAAGGTTGCCTTAAACTACAGAAAGTGACTTAGAATTCTTAGTTTCTTTCCTAGTTAACAAATCATGAACTGCATGAGCAGGATTTTCTGAAAAGTTCCTTTTCCTCCCTTTATGCAAAGTGAAGGGATGACAAGGTGCAAAACAGCCAACTGAACTTAATCCTTAAACTTGACCAAACTCATGAAGATAGCTTTATGCAATGAAACAATGGTTAGTCTATTTAAACATAATAAGCAAACTTCCTTCTAGAGCAGTCTACATAGGCAATACCTATGCTAGAAAGGCAACTAGCTAGAGAAATAAATGTCTAAGAGCATTAACCTGCCTTTGACTCCCAAAAACACTGTTGGGGCATCCACTGTGAACAGTGAACCATCTTCCTCCTTTTTGTTTTCCTTTGTCATTTTGTTTTGGAGGAGGCTGAAGGGAGGGAGACTATTGTCCTTAAAACAGCTAGAAAATGTTGCAACACTGGGTTCTACTAGATCAATGGTCAATTATACATCTAAGAAGACATTACTGATAAACAGAGTGGAGATTCTCAAGCCAGGTTGCTTGTTTTTTGCTTCTCACTATTTGTTTCCTCATCTAGAAAGCTTCCAACTCTCAAGTTGTGTTTTGCTTCTCTCTATTTGTTTCCTTATCTACAACGCTTCCAACTCTCAAGCCAGTTTGCTTGTTTGAGCTATGAATCTCACGCCATACTCTGGATAGGGTAAATTACAATGCAGTCAACATCTCTCATAAATATACTTTGGTCCTGAGTACTGTACCACTTCTATTCCCAAGCAAGTAATTTGCACCTTCACTGCACACCTATCGCAGAAAATCATCATGCATATTTGAATTACTCTCTGAGTTGCTCAATGTCACAGCTGAAGGTCTTGGCCTACCCAAATGAGACAGCCTATCTATAGTTATCATCACAAGGGATGCAATAAACCATCCTACAAATAAACAAATTAAATAAATGCAATCAATAATTTGGTTCTGAGATACCGGTCATATAACTTGCATCTAGCCACAACCACCTCTGTACCGTCTACTTTACTTCTGCTTGTTCAATGTTTCCAAAGTTTCAGGATATCCCATTCTTCTGGCCGCAGCTTGATGCAGTTACTACGACTTACAGAACAAGGGCAGGGCTGGAATATGTCTACCCGGACGACACCGACATATAATGCTACAAATCTTTGCTGGTTCGATTGTTTCAACTTCTGAAACTGATTACTTATCTAAGCATAATTTGTATGAAATAGTATAACATAGAAGGAAGTGCGGGATTTATCCTATAAATTGACTAATGCATCGGGCTTGTTAACCTCCCATAAATTATATTATACACCACAAGAAAATCTGTGTATGATATCTGATAGCGAGAGATTAAGGCATACAAGTAGAACAAATTAACATAGATAGATAATATTAACAAAATCGTAGATCTATCATCTCATCATCACAGACACATTAAATGAAAAGAAAATTATAACAAATCTAACCAAGCATAAAAATAAAGACTTTCTTTCCTTTATCATCAAAAGATCCGAAAAGCAGAAAGAGAAGCATACCCCACTAGCAATGACAACCCCAGCAACAACAGGAACAAGAGCACCGTAAGTAACCCAAGCTTCCCTCTTGAAAGTCATCAAGTAAGCAAACAAGGCAGTGAAAAAGGGAGTGGTAGCACCAACAGCCTGGTTGAAAGACACGGGGAGGTACCTTAAAGAAATGTTACCTCCAACAACTGAACAGCAAAAGACGACACTTAAGGTTGCAATCTTTAGGAGCTGAGGTTGGGATTTGATTGGTTGGAGAGGGGCAAGTTTCATGAAGACAATGGAGATGTAACTGAGAAAAGCACAAGCTGACATGTGACACATTGTTAAAAAGATTGGGAATTTGAAACCATAGTTTGAAAGTAAGTATTTGTTTAAGAGAAGGACTCCAATGTTTGAGGAGTACCATAGGACTATAAGTGATGTTATGAAAAGGGTTTGTTTTTTTGATGATGGAGATGACGATGGCTGTTGGGTTGATGACATTTTTGGAGTTTCGGAGGTTGGAAGGGAAAGGGGTTGGATCTGTTGTTGATGATGATGATGAAGAAGAAGAAGACGTTTTCATCTGAGCTTCAATGGAAATTTTGGATTTTTCACTTTTTGCATTTTTGTTTTTGTCTTTTTATTATTTTTATTTATTATTACCAAGCTAGCATTTGTTTTTTCTTCGGGTGGAATTATCATTGTAATTGAATTATTCTTCATATAATTTTTCACTTAATGCATGAATAAATGACTTGGAAAATGAAGCATTAATTAAATAATTGAGAATATTGATTCAAATAATTCAATTAATTTAAAAATAAAGATTAAAAAAAAGTTGTAATGTCATATCACCTCTATCTAAGATTAAAGTTAAAAAATAAATAAAATAAAAATAAAAGATGCTTACCAACAACTTAAATAATTGCAAAAGAGTGAAAAAAAATTAATTATTAGAGGGACGCGTGGCAAAGTAAAATTATTAGCGGGAAGATCCGAGAGCAGAGATCATAACGTCACCTGGGCGATCATTTTAGTTTTTTGAATGAATTGAGAGGGATTCTGCCGCGTGTAATCGGCACCTACACTTGAGCAGTTTCTGTCGGTGATACAGGCTTTTTCAAACACTTCAATCCACCTCTATTGTACACGTGTCACCATATTAACGCCATGTTAAAACAAAGGGCTTGGAATTCTTGATGCCACGCTCCTTTCCTTCCAACGTTGTTTTTCTCGAAAATTTAAGTAAATTTGGGATCCGTTTGTTTTATAATAAAATAATTTTAAAAAAATATTTTCAAAATTGATATTTATTTAAAAGATGAAAAATTAATTCTAAATGTTAAATATTTTATTAGTCAACGAAATTAATTACTAGCATAAGATATTTTTCGAAAAACAAAAAAAACACTTTTAAATATAAATTTTATAAATATTAATATTTAATTTAAAATATTAATATATAACTTTAAAAAAATTAATTTAAAATATTAATATTTAAATTATACAATACTATTAAAATTTAAAAATATTTTTTAATGAACCATTCAACATAATTAAATTTTTTATTTATAAATGTAATAATCTTATTAATAATTATAATAAAAAAATTTTCAATGATCATCATTGGATGAATACACATTTATAATATATTTAAATATTATTAATAATTATAATAAAAAATATTTAAATAATCGTCATTTAATGAATACATATTTATAAATATAGGGTTTGGATATCTTATATAATTGATAAATATTTATATTTTTATAGTTATAATAAAAAAGTGAAAAGATGAAATTTTTTTGAAAATTAGAGTTTATTTTCATTATAGATATGTGGTTAAATGATTTGAAAAATATCATTATTGATTTTGTCTATTTTTATTTCTATTTTTAATTTTGATCCTAAATAAGTAAAAATCAAATATCAGTATTGTTTTATAATCAACTCCTATTTATTATTTTAACACTTAAATAACTCTACCATGATGAAAATATTTTTCATAAAATGATCCAAACAATAAAAAATATTTTCAACAGTTTATCCAAACAATAAAAAATATTAAATTTTTTTATAAAACATTGCATATAAAAAAGATTTCGTCTAACAACTCATTTTCTGATTACCAAACGAACCGCAAGTTGAACTTAGTTTACTTATATCATTTCGATACTTGATTTAAACATATTTGAAAAATACAAATCATTTGTTTATGAATTATAATGTAAATACTAACTTATCAATCTCAATCTCTTTTTATTTCATATTTTTCGATAATAATATGATATTTAGTATAATATGTATCATACGATATTAATAATTATATTTATAAATATTTATAATTATAAATACTGATTTGGACTATTAGAAAGTTGCCGGATTGAGCAAATTCTAGTCATCCTAACGGCTTTGGAATTTTCACTCCAACATTTGGCATCATTATAAGTAGAAAATAAAATAATAGTGGCAAATGCAAGGTGCAATTGACCAAATTCTTTTAAACAATGAGTTTGAATTAATCATTTCTAATTAATTACTTCATTTACCAAAGTTTGTTGCGTGCGGCCTTATCCTTAGGACTGGGCAACGGTCGGTTGGGATCGCCCAACCAATCGCAACTGTCTGTTATTGTAATCGACGGTTGTTTTTGCAACCGTCGGTTGTGCTGATCGGCTCGGTCGTCGGGGGAAATCCTTTCCCCTCAAACCGACCGAAAAATTGAGCTTTTTCTTTTGGGCAAGGTCACCCATGGGCCCCCGCCCGACTGCCCTGGCACTTCACTACTTCCCCCCCCCCCATCGCCCCCCCACTCGGTCTTGACTTAATTCCCCCTCCCCACCCACTGACCTAACGAAATCCCCCCTCCCAAGAGTCCCGACTCCCGACCTGATTTCCCCCCACCCTCCCCACTTGAGTCTTGCGAGGCGACTAGCAGATTACCTAATTTCCCCCCACCCCCGCTAGGACCTAATTCTCTGCCCCGACGAGTCCAGGAGGACCAGGACCTAATTCCCCCCGACGAGTCCATTGAAATTAATGTTGCTCATGAATCATTAACCATTTTAGCCCATAAATCACAGCTCAAGTCAACCCATTGATCTCACCCTCAAAAATCGACCAAACTGACCGAAACCGAGCTTCTAAAAAACCGACCGAAACCGACATTGCATCATATGCGGTTCGGTCGGTTATAGGGAAAAAAGTTTTAGTCGATTTTGGTCAAAACCGAACCGAAACTGACAAAACCTACCAGTGCACACCCCTACTTATCCCTTGTCTTCAAAGTTTTTAAACCATATTTCTCAAACTTTCTATTTCAACAAAACAATTAATAAAACATCAAATCATCTTATTTACGTTTTGTTTCAAACTGTTTCTCATTAATTCTTTCCTTAATAACTTTTGGGTTTATACAATATTTAAATTTAGTAATTGAAAAGTTAAATTATACAATTAGCCCCTATATTCTATAAAAATATAAATTTAATCTTTCTATAATAATTTGAAAATATTGATCTTTATATTTTGTTAATTTATTAATTTCAATCTCTAATTTTAATCACCGTTAAATTAAACTGTTAAGTATGTTAACGTGACATTTTAATTAAGCTAACATGGCACTTCTTACTAATATGACATTGACTATATATTGATGTGATATGATCATGCTAACATGGTACAAATTCTAACATGGCAAAAAACTAAAGTGGCATGATGCTTATGTGGCAAAAAAATTGACGTAATAATTGTTGAATTAAAAAAAATATCCTCATTTTTTAATTTTGAGTTATAATTTTATATGAGTCTACTAATTTTTAAAATAAATAATCCATTCTAAACGTATAAATGATGTTGACGATAAGTGTAAAATGTCATAAATTACTCTTTTTTCGTTTTACCTCTTTTTCATTATTTCTTTTATTTTTTAAGTTATCGACTGGCCACCCTCACGCCCCCCACCCCTGTGCTTTGAAGAAGAGCCGGAGTATGGATCTTGTGCCCCCTAAACCCCCCACTCTCCAAGGAAGCACAAATCTCATGCATGCGACTACCCTGGGGAATGCGAGATCTGCATTCCCTTAGGAAGTGTTAGGGGTGGAGGGAACATTTTCTCAAGGAAGAGTGAGATCTGCGCTCCGTTAGGGAACATAGGATTGGGGGAGCTCGAGGTTGGGTGGGAGAGGAATGGAGCGTGAGGTGAGGGAAATTTAGCTGGAGCCAAATCTAGTGCTCTAGCTGGGGAAGAGGTAAGGGATAAGTTTTTTTTTTAAATAAAAAATTATAGTTTATATAGAGAAGTACTTTTAAAATTAATGAAAGATAAAAATATATTTTTAGTATTGTCATATTATCAATCTAATGAAACTATTAATAGTGGATTAACGGTTAGACTTACGTGTCCAGTACAAAATATTCTTTTGAAATGGACTGTTTAAATTGAAAATTAATAAACTTACATAAAATTATGACTAAAAGTTAAGGATGACGGTATTTTATTCAAAAAAGTCATTTTTTTTCTTAGAAAATTTTGTATTTTATTTCTGATTGAACTAAACCTTAAATTAAAATGCTAGTAAATTAAACATAGATTATTCTATTTGGGGATTATGAGCATAGCAGTTGGTTTCCATCCATATTCCGATGCGAAAACTCCCCCAAAGTTAGGGGATTATAAGGTACAAAGGCATTGGATGAAGATTGCTCTTAATCTACAAGCCAAGGATTGTTACTGACCATTGCCTCAAAAGAAAAGCAAAAGGCAATGGCGAAGATCTTCCACTTGAATTCTTGATAAAAGATAAAAGGCACTTGTGAAGAGTTTATGCTTTCCAACGAAAAGAAAATGATCACTCTTCAACAAAAGAGGAAACAACGAATGAGGGGGGAAGCAAAAGAAAATGAGGAGGAAACGAGGGAAAAGTTCAAAACAAAAAGATAGGGCTCTGGTATGGGATATTGTGACTAAAGAGCAAAGATGCCTACGATCTCATCAAATTTCAAGATGGAAGAAAGGAAAAGAATGTGAGAAGTTACATACATGACTTTGTCTTTTTTGGTGATAAGTCAAGGCTTCTATGAGCTTTTCTCATTTTGAAATCAAAGAATTAAATCGATCTCGTTGTATATTTATCTCAATGTTTGAAAGATTTTACTACTATGTAGTTATAATGAAATTAATCCCTTCATTTCAAAAAAAAAAAAATGGTACCGCAATAACAATGATAAAAATCTTAGTTATTGAGGCCTTGATTATCCACCATTTTTAAGAAACAAGCAAAATCGAAAAGATTAAAAACTTAACCAAGCTACAGACATTTAGCTTAATTGATTATCCTCCACTCCATTAAGTACTTACCAAGGTTACATTCATGGTGTTCTCCTTAAAACCTTCGACCACGCTTTTTACTTCCAGGGTCTTGGGTTGGTATTTTGTGGTTTTTGCTTTGTTGATCCTTGTTATATTTCTTAGTTTTGAGTTTGTTGGTGTCTAATTGTAGTGCTTGAGCATGTATCTGTAGCAAATTGCTCATAAGATGGACAACTTTATGTTGATTCCAAGTTTAATTTACTAGCATTTTAATTTTAGATTTAGTTCAATCCAAAATAAAATAGAAAATTTGAAAGAAAAAAAATGATTTTTTTAATTCAATAATTGTCACACCAACTTTTTTATTAAGTAACCATTATTCCATGTTAACTTTTAACCATGTTAGCATTGATGTCACGTTAGCACATAGTCAACACCTCGTGTGTCATGTCAATTTAATTAAAATGTCACATCAATATATTTAATGATGTTAGAGTTAAGAATTAAAATTAACCAATTAACAAAATATAAGGAACTAATTTAAATAAATTATTGTACAAAAACTAAATCCTTAATTTTTGTATAGTATAAGAACTAATTGTATAATTTAACTTAATTAAAAATATATGACAAGATAATTCTAAGTGTTTATTTGGCTCAACTTTTTTTCAACTCATTTACCTTTTAAAAGTAATCGAATACGATTTTGAAAAACTCTTTTAAAAAACAAAATTTTAAAAAAAAAAAGAGCTTAAGGAAAAACACCAAAGAAAAGTTTTCACTTCTCTTCTCTTTTTTTTTTTTAAAAACATATTAATCTTTTAAGAAATTTTTTTTGTTTTAAAAATATCTTCATCTATTAAAAATAATCTCAAAATTATTTTTTTAAAAAATACCTTGCTCCCTCAATCGAGGTTCTTCTCCTCTCCTTCTCTTGGCAAATCAACCCTCTCTCTCTCAATCAATCTCCCTTTCATCTCTTCCTCTTTGCAAAATCACTCCCTTTTTCTCTCAATCAGTCTCCCTCTCCTTTCATTCTCTTTGCAAATCACTCTTCTAAAAAAAATATCTTTATTTATTAAAAAAACCCTTTATAATAATTTAATCAAAATTAAAACTTATATAAGTTGTTTTACTAAAAAAATTATAAATAAAAAAAAGCTCATAAAAGTAAATCTATTAAATAGTTTTAGTTTAATTTTAAATGTTATTATTTTTCATAAGAACTTCACAATAGTTTTTAAGTTAAAAAAATATCAAACTAAACAGACATTAAATGTAAAACTGTTTGTGTCATCTTTTTTCTTTGTACTCCATTTTCATCAATTATGTTAAATTCAAGTGGTGTAAAACTTTACAATTTTTTTTATTTTTATTTGAGGGATGGACTGAGGAGATATTTGAAATTAACTCTATGCATTATTATTGAATTAAATATTAAATTATTATTTCATTATTTTAAATAGATGTATGTATGAATATTTTACGCAGCCAAACATACATTCAGTCATCCAAAAAAAAATAATAGTAAAGTTGGGTTTAGGCATTAAGTTGGAACAAGTGAGAAAAGAGGCTGTGTCACAAACTCATATTTTCAACATAAAAGATACTTTAAGGAAATGAAGTCAAGACTTATTCTATATTTTATTGATATGGGATCAGTGACAGTTCCATTCTACTCCACTTGATTATGCAATGTTTTTATTGACTTTTTTAGCATAAAGAAGAGAGACTTACTTTGGTTTGGACTTATTTCAATCTTATTATTTCGAGATCCCACATCAGTGAAGAGTTAAGTAGACTTTAATACTACTTATCACAAATCCATATTTCAAGCCTAAAAAATATACCTATTAATTGAATATGAGATCCATAACATTACATTTTGCTTAAGCTCAAATAATTGACTTATGAACCTAATCAAAGTGTGAAGGCAATCTCTTTTCACAACACCATGAGTAACATCTTGATTACCAAATACATTTTCAATACCCTGTCCTAGTCTCCCACATCCATGATCTAGGATTAATCCTCTTCAGCCATCCCTGGGGATGGCGACTGCACTAGCATCTGCAGATGCAAGTTAATTGGGAGAAAAATAAAATGGGAGCTACTAGCTTAACCAAAAGCTGTGATGGCGGAAATAAAATCTTTGAAATTGTCATATTTGCTTTGTAATGACAATAACGTCTCTGATTCTAAATATATGTAGTATATATGGGCGTGGTAGATGGATGGGTTTTGATAATTCTTCATAATATTAAAAAATTTTCTTCAATTTATTCATGGTAGCTAGCCATCTACTTCACTTGATTTTTGTTCCTTTACTAGACTTGTTATGGTGTTTTTTGAACTCTGAAGGCCAAGTAGTTTGATCAGATTTAATTGATCATGGAACAAAAAGAGACCAAAATAAAACTGACTAATAATATTGAAGAAATTTTATTATTACCTTATTTAAGCAATAATTATGCCACTTTTGACAATCATATAGGCATAATGTTAAAAGTAATTAATCAGATGTTTAAAGAGAAGGTGAAGGTGATGCAGGTCTGTTGACACAGTCATTCCAAACTTGCTCCCCTTCAGCGTAAACATCAGAAGCATTAAGCTTCAACTCAGGCAGTGACACAAAAAACTTGACCATGTCATCATGGCAAGTTTTTCCCATACGAACAAGCTCATGGCAACATTGATCACTAGTAACTGTATCTCCAAAAATGCTCTGGACAACGTTTTGCCCACATTTTTGACTCATCTTTTTGGTGCATTCCTCTAGAAATTGGTAGAAACCAGGTTCAGGCTCCGGAGGGATTGTAAGCTGGAAACCCTCTGTGTAAGGAGATGGTGCAATGTTGATTACCTCGGCAGCAACAGGGCTTGGGAGCATGGAAGCTGCTACCATTGATGAGACCAAAGCCACCAAGATGGAGAGATTGTTGAGTTTTGCCATGGCGGTGACGTTGGTTTTTGATGCTTGATTGATACCAATGCTCTCTTTCCAAAAGTGTTGATGGAGGAGAGATGGATTGGTATGAATTTTGAGGTTGAGTTAGGGGGCGTTTTTGTAGGCTACATATGCTTTGATCATTAATGTTTTAATAAAACGTTTCTTTAAATTTCTATGGGGTTACTAAATCAAATTCAATTATTTATGGGTATTTAATTGAAATTTTACGTTTAGGCCGTTTGAGAAGTAAGTAACGATGCTTGCTTTGATGGAATAGCACGTTGGCCTCCGTCGGTTTTAGATTTAAACAAAAACAGACAAGTACACGTATACAATTTAAGCCTTTATTGATTAAATGCATAATTTTTGAAATAACTCTTAAACTAAGGGTGAGTAAAATTAATTTGAATCAATGACTTAAATGAACCAACTACAATTTAAATAGAACGATTCGGTTCAATTAATTCATTAGATCTGTTAGTCCAAAAAGTTTGATCTAATTGATTTATTTAATCAGTTTTCGATTTTAAAATTTTTGGATCTAATTGATCAAAAGACCAAACTAATATTATATATATAATATCATATATATTATTTTAAATTTATATAAAATATAAATTTTCATTACTAATTTTCATTCCATATTTTATAATTATAGATGAAGTTTATTAAATTTAATATAGTAATTTGCAAAAAAATGATAAAATTTTGGTCTTTTTGATCCAAAACCGAATAGACCAACCAAACCAATTCAATATTTGGTTGATTCAGTCCTTTTTTATGTTAGGTCAATTTTTGTTGGTTTTCTAAAATTATTTGATGCATTTGGTCTTTAGGTATGATGGATCAAACCGCCTGATTATTTACCTCTATCTTAAACGATTTAAAAAATTTTAAATACATTTTTATTCTTTTGTTACATTCAATTAAATCTTTATAATCTTATTATAAATTAAATATACTCTTATAATTAACCATTAATTAATTATTATGAATCAAAATATTATTTATTATTTTATATTTATGTAGTGTTAATGCAAAGTGAAAAATATTATATGACCATGTCATCATGTCACATCAGCATATCATGTCATTATCTATTACGATATGTTAGAATGTTACATCAATATCATGAAACAAAGAATTAAAAGATATGAAAAAGTAAAAATTTAAAAATTATTCAAAATAAATGTTTTTAAAATTATAAGTAGTTTTTTTTTAGAGTTTTTAACTAACATAATGCTTTAAGAATTTTCTAAATTATTTAAAAAAATTTAAATACACACTTATTTTTCTATTACATTAATCAAGGGCTAAATGCTCAAATTGCGACTAAAGGTTTGGACACTTTTTCAATTAAAAGCCAAACAATGCAATTGTAACAATTAAGGATCAAAAGTTTCGATTCCTTATAATTAAAGACTAAGTTGATAGATGGATAAGTGTGTATCACACACGACAAAATCGCTTTAAAAATGTAGTTTTTATATATCATATTGAAAATTTAATTGTTAAACATTATATTGAAAAATGTATTTGTTATACGTAATGTTAAAAATTTAGTTGTTATACCCTTTATTGAAAAATATAATTATTTTATGGCATGTTGAAAATTTAGTTGTTACACGCTATATATAAAAAAAGTAATTATTACACGGTATGCTGAAGATCTAGGTATTACACACTATGTTAAAAATATAGTTGTTATTTATACGTTAGTTTAAAAAATATAATTGTTACACGCTATGTTGAAGATTTAGTTGTTATACATCATAATTAAAAAATTTAGTTATTACATGTCATGGTGAAAAGGTCGTTACATGTCATGCTATAATCTGAATCGTTTTGACTTAACAAAAAAGATATTTGACAAAATGATCCTTCCAAGTCAATGTTCACGTTATATGTGTGTCTTACACGTACCAAATACCTATTACTTTTAACCCTTAATTGTTAGGAACAAAAAACGTTTGACCTTAATTATTACAATTGAAACGTTCGATTCTCAATTGATAAAAACCCAAAGGTTTTGACCCAAAATTGAGTATTTATTCTTTAATCAAGTCTTATTACTTTTATTTTGAATAAAATAAATTTTTATGATTAATAATTGATTGATTGTAATTAACTGAAACATTTACTTCTTATTTTTTTATGTCACGTAGTGTTAATGTGGAAGTGAAAGTATTATGTGATTATATCATTATCTTTTATTACATATAAACTCACTATGTTAACATTATATGGTATAAAATAATAAGTAGTATTTTGAATAACAATAACTAGTCAATTATTAATTATTAATACTTATTTGATAAAAAATAAAAATACAAAATCTTGATTAAGTGTATTAAAAAAAATTTATTTAAAATTTTTAAAATAGTTTAAAGACTTTTTAAGATGTTATATTTTTTAAAAATTTAAATTTATTTGTTAAAAATATGATAATTTTCGATTTGTTGATGATATATGCATAATAATTTTGCTTTTGTCTTAATCCCAAAAATGGAATAACCCATATAACTTCCATTTTTCCATAAAAAAACAAAGAAGCGATTTTGACTCTGTGCCATCTGTTGACAAGTGGCATAAAAGTATGGTAAAGTCTGCCAGTACGGACAGGTAAGTCTCCCACTGTCGAAAATTCCAAATGAGGCAGGTACCGACGTTTCGTACATTGCAAAATGCACGTCTTTTCTAGCCTATTTACCCTTTTATCACTTCTTTAATGGAGAATCGTTACTCTGTGGACGGGTGCAGATAATTATATGAACACATGCCCGTCAGAAATTAAAACTCGTATAGGAAATACGGTCCCACAACTAAGATTAAACAGCAAAGGGACGGTTACAGAGTGGAATGGCAGTATCTGAATTTAATTAAACTTGCAGCGTGTGGACCCCATGAAGTTGGGGCGTTTCTTTACCGTCCGATATGCATT